>NC_137455.1:152904037-153446765 GCF_964235325.1 Thermobia domestica | reverse complement strand
GCTTTTAATCTATGGCAATCAATAATGAAATCGAAACTGGTTAATTTCTATTACTTCCGGATTGAATCTACGATTAACAGATGTGATGGTACATATTCTTAGGACGCTGAATCGATTTAAAAAGACACATTCTCTATATTACTTATTGTTCTTGCTCTAACTGTCCATAGACAGATGGACGAACATAGCCGCTCTGTAAGACTTTCCATACTTACGCATACTTATGTAAGACAGTTTGGAAGCTTAATAAAAGGAGAATATAGTAACTGACTATTTAAATGCTTGAGAGAGAGACCCACCCAAAATCAACATGATTTACAATTAAAATTATTTAGTTTTAAAACTCAAGATACTATACAGTTTCAAGTGTGCTCTACAAATTGTAAAGCATGTAGTTAAAGAGGAGAAACACATTGCGAATACAGCGAAAACTTTACGTACCACGTACTCATTTTAAGTGCGTTTTACACGACGGACACATAATTCATCTATATTCTGCCCTCACAAATCTCAAGACACAGAGAGAACAACATAGATCAAAAACATGATGAGAGCAACAGGTATCATGAAAATAAAGATACTAAAGTGGCAATTGGCTGGATATATTGTAAGATATAATGGTCGATGGACAAAAGCAATTCTTGACAAGATATCAAGACAAGAAACGACCTAGGAAACGTTCTTATATAATGTGCACTGATAAAATCAATAAGTACTGCAGACAACGTGGAAAAGATTTGGCCAAGATATATGGTTGTGAAGAATATTTGAAGAAACCTTCATCTGGCAGTGGATTGAAGATGGTTGACTATATATACATTTCTTGCAGTACGAGTGAATGTATACTAAACATATTTGTTTCGCGCATATGAAGATATTTTAAATACACATCAGTTGTAATTAGATTTCTGCGAAGTTGTGTCTATACTGTTTCGAATGCCTTTTACCTATTTCTTACATCTAACGGAGCAGACGTTTGAGCTTGCAAACCTCTCCCTTTCTCTCACGGCAGAGCTGGAATTTCCCTCTGGGGGTTGAAGGTTGTTTGAAATGTTGATGAGAGAAGATGGAACACTTCCAAAGAGGAGGGAGCCCATGGAAAAGTGATAAAAGGTATCAGGAACCCCGAAACGAATAAAAGGTGAGCATGAAAGGCAACAAAGACTTAAAGAAGGGTCTTCTCTCAACAAAACTCGTGCTTCGTGTATACCAAACGTTTTGTTAATGCATGAGGACGAAACCCAAGTCTTCATCAAATGCAAACTCTAATCAATGCAGGGGAAGGCCAAGAATAACATTAAGTGAAATGTCCCGAGAATCATCTAAGAATTAACAAAGATTACTATTTTTAGCAATATAACGCGACAGATTAACTACATTATTGAAATATACGGTGATTATTAACCCTTCAATTTATTTACCTTAATAAAATCTTAGCATATGTAGCAGGTTTTTACATATAAAAATAGATTAGAGAATTATATTTTAAGATAAATTTCTTTCTATTGTTCAAAATTCAACACAAGTGGAGAAACTGTGCCTAATATGATTCAAGAATATAGACATTTATCGGGAAAAGTAAAGCAGCATACGGACTTAGTAATTTTCTTACTTCAGAGAAATAAGTGTATTTATTATTCAGGACATTCTAAACAAACGATCACTAAATGAATCATCTTATACGAGAGAACAAAACTATTTTAAACACTTACAAATATGCTAGTTACTTATCTACTAGACTAGTGGTTCCCAATCTGGGAGAGTAAAGGAAGAAAGGAAGACGCAAGCTATTTATAGAATTAAACTGGAAATATGAGTGAAAAGTATTCTGAAAAAATATGAAAACACTTAAACATTATAACCAATTTATGAGCCGATACAAGATTCCTACAAAATTTGAAGAAAATTCCTGATTTTTCGCTGATTTTCCACGACTCTTCATAAGGATTCCATGACTACATGAAATTCTTGTGAAGTTAGTCTCTTCTTCTACAGCCGGTTCTCCCTTATTAATCTAACAATTTCTCTTCAGCATTTTTTCTGTACTAACTGCTTTTATTTTCATATATATATATATATATATATATATATATATATATATATATATATATATATATATATATATATATATATATTGTCTCTTATTTTTTTAAATTACAAAATTGTCTACAAACAAGATTACATATCTCTATATAAAATATGTATAAATATAACTAAATAATTCAAACAGAAAGGAAAATAGGATTTTATTTAAATTGAAACTATTAAACTATAAGTAAAAGCAAGTTAACGAAAATCGTAACCAAACAGAAATTTTCGCATCACGAGTTTCTGATATTTACGTCAAGGAAACCCTTTTCTTTTTGATCTCGTTCAGTTCGGTATCAATGGCTCGATCCTTTTCATCACTTTCTAATTTTAGATATATCTTCTGTTGATCCAAGTCTATCAAATGTGCATCCAACATTCTCTCTTCAGCTCCCTTTTCGTTGTGCTTCTTATCTCTCTCTTCTGTTGGTGCAACAAGGAAGAAAGCATCTCTCTACTCTTTCACATGAAGCAGCATCTTCCGGTGATTTGCACGTGTTCAATACTTCCTGTTTCTTGTACCTGGCTATGAACATGTCTTCACGCTACAATAGACTTTTCATACATACTTTCCATTAAAACTGATTTATTGTTGGAAAATCCTATTTCCAATGATAGAAAACCCTCTTTTGACCATTGGATTTCTATGCGAGAATGATAGCCTAGTTTTCATTACCGTCTTCAAATGTTTGTATTCTTCAGTACAAACAAGAAATTTTCTGTAAGCAGCGTCAAGTTCTAATTCGTTACAACTCAGGGGGACTTCTTAAGGTTCTCCCGAGGTTCTACTGGAGAAAGAGATGCATCCTTTCCCAGAGTTTTCAGCAAGATCATCATCTACGATGTCACAAATATAAAGTTCGTTTAGAAAAAGAGAAATTTTCTGACCTACATAGGAAGAATGTTGAGTTACCTTAGGATCTAACGAAGACAGATCTATACTGCTTTGCACTTTAGGACTGCTCTGTTGAAGTTTTGTAATCATGGAAGTTAGGTTTTAGCGGCAATTGTAGAAATTCCAGTTTCTGTTACTGTTTGGTCTCTGTTCCTATTTGTGCGAGAAAACGTGTGGCAGCAAATCCAATTGAACATTTTCGCACACAATAAGATTTTCTGTATCTGTCCTATCAATACGTAATAGCCCGCATTTGTACGTTTCAGTAGTTCTAATTTCACACATCGCATCATGAGATCTTGCAAAAGTTTTTCTACAGCATCAAAGACGAACGGGACCAATGGTCTTCAATTCAGAAAAGTGCGCAAGAAGGGCTGAATGGCATGCAATGACTACCATCATGCAGAAAACAAAACTGCACTTAAAAATGGATTGCTTGTTGCCTTCTTCAGGGTTTCTATAGGTCTGGTGTTTGGCAGCATGACTACTTCTAGAAATTTAATTATAATCCCAAATTGTTAATGTCTTCTGAAAACAAATGGAAAAATCTTTCAACCAGCGGACGCCGCACAACTTCACAGGAAATTCCGTGCTTCTGTTATATCAGTAAACTTTTCTCGACAAGCTGAAAAGTGACTGAATAAGTACTGTAAGTGACGTAATACGTTACGCAGATTCCAGTCCACCGATTCATTGGACAATCAATGATTCATAATAGCTTTAAGTTAAAGATATTGCTGTTATTTTAAAGCATTTTCCACTTTTCAAAACAAAAATGACCGAAGAAACTTTAACATTTTTCCTGACTTTCAATTAGTTTCCATGACATTCTTTAACCATCTGTAATTTCCTTGACTTTCCAGTTTGCAGGAACCCTGCAAGAATATAAATGAAATTACGCTGTTTCACCTCATAGTTACATAGCTGACAAACATTACGAATAATGCAACAAAGTGTGTTAAATTAAATATACAAACACAGATCAACTGAGATCACTGTGATTTCATTAAGAACAAAGCTAGTAAAAGAATAATAGTGATCTATAATGATATGCAGAACTGTTGCTGAGAATAAACATAAACTAATGAGATTTTTAAAAATTATTATTATTATTATTATTATTATTATTATTATTATTATTCAATGTAGCATCTGAAATCACAGGAGGCGGCAAACAAAAAGCACGTATAAACAACAAGCGGGAAGGGAAAGTAGCGTGAAGTACGTAGGGTTTAAGAAGGGGTTGGAAACCACTTCACTAGATGCTTGATATATACCACCAGCACAATATGGAAAATAATTACGATTCCTTTCATACAAAAAGCAGCTACCAATTCATAAATCAATGAAAGGAAATTTTTATTATCTTTGTTGCCAAATAGTCTCAAAAGAACATAAAAGCTGTAAATGAAAATCTAAGATCAACAGAATTCATTTACTCCACGTAAAATTACACAATAAAAATAATAAGAAACCACTGGCAGTTTGTGTAGAAGTCTCACGAATGTTTTACACTAATTACTTTCTGTTTAGTGTAAATAAATAGTAACTTTCTCTAGGGGTATTCACACTAAATATTTGGAAGAAAATTAGAAAAGATGTTAACCAACTTAGCTAAGACTTGCGATGGACACAGGTTATTACGATTACTTGAACTCTGAAATGCTTTAATGAATGTGCGAGTTCCACCGTAATTTTTTTCTCTTTCACGAGCGAGCATTCAAAATAAAACTGAACTAAACAACTTTGAATAACAAGGAAATTCTGCACGTTCAATTACACAGTTATCATGTGCGAAGATGAAAAAAAAGAAGAAGAAGAAGAAGAAGAAGTGGGTCTCAGGTTGAGTAAGGCTTAAGGAATTAAATTGTCACGAAAAACACCGATGTGTGTGAAATTATAGTTATCTCCATTGTATCATTACTTTATGTAATACTAGCTGAAATGCAGCTTCTTCCTATGGGAAAAATGGGTTGTAGAAAACACACAATCCTTTTTTCACTTTGGATCCACATTTCAATAAATTGAAACGATAAAAATCCATAAAATACTCTATTTGGGGATAAATTTTGTATACCTCTATTCCCTTTGAACGTGCCCTTTAATCAACATATAATAAAAGTACGGCTTGCGGCAGGTACGGACTATGTTCCAAAATTCACTTCAAACTATTCAGTCATCTTCATATAATGTGAACACAAGGAACAGACAACGTTGATTTCAAAGCGGTCAAAGTAACTAAAAAACTGCCCCTTTTCCCCCTTAAAAGCCGGAAATTACAAGGACTCCAACTACTTCTCAGTTTATCGTTCTATTCGAATAAATTTGGGCTTAAATGCCATTGGTACTGTCACCAATCAGCTTAACGACCCCGAAAACTGGATATAACAGTAATCTCGTTTATTTTGAACTTTTTTCACCTCTCCGCACCCCTAGTGCCGATGGGGGCTGAACTTGGACTTTAACATCGGGATGTGTCACTTATTCATCTCACCGAACACAAAACCATGGAATCGTCAATAATATCAGTTGTTCTAAATTATTTTTACATCTCGCTCCTCCCCCCCCCCTAAGGATGCTAGAAGTGTTATTCCCACAATATTTCGTTTCAAATTTTAAGTCATTATGTACCAAGTTTGGTAGAAATTACTCCAAGCATTCCAGTTATACCGCACACAAACCTATATATATATATACATACATCTTCATTACGTGTGTATTTCTCATTATTCCTTTTAACTCACAGCCCGCATTCTTCGAAGTAAAATTAAATGTTAAAATGTTTAAAAATTCCAGAAAAGTTTCAATACAATTAAATGTTAATTAAAAGTAGTTTTTCATCAACAATTCAATAACAGGATCGAACACGTAATGACTGTCATTCGTTTTATTTCCCAATGACAAGGGTGATCGCGAAAAAAAAGAGAGAGAGAATAAAAGGGGGGTCGAATTTTCTTCCTATCTCTCAAAGTAATGTAGTTCACAGGATGGTGAAAATATAAGATTTCTATTTTCTTGAAAACGGCTCTGGGGGCACGGTGGCTCGGTGTCCAGTGCTTACCTCTGGTGCATGGGGTCCCTGGTTCGATCCCCGCCCAAGAAAGTTTGTGCTGGACATCGTGTCCGTAGGTTTTCTAGGAGTGCTCCCGTTTTCTTCCACATTCTCATTCTATCAATTCTTACATCATCATTCGCTTGACTGAATCATCCATCTCCCTTAGCCTAAAGGGTATAAAGTGGGACGTTAAACTGGAAGGTTCATTTCATTTTGAAAACAGCTCTTAACGATTTTGTTTAAATTGCATATATCAATGTTTCACTAACAATCTCTTACTGTGCTGTAAGCCATTTCCCTGGAAAAAATCTAAAAAGAATAGTTTACTCTTCACGTGAGGTTTCTTGACCGATTTTCTCGGAAATGACAGGCGGATTTGCTCATATTTCAATACTTACTAGATAATCTGGCATAACTCGTTTGTCCTGAAAAATCCACAAGAGGCAGTTTATTTTAGGGATTAGTTTTATTCGGGCGATTTTGTTGCTGTTTCAAGAGTAAATGTTTCATGAATAACCTGACAATATGGTGTAACTCATTTGATGTGAAAAACTTCAGAAAGGGTAGTTTACTTTTGGAGGTGAGATTTTTCGGGCGATTTTGTTCATACTTTACAAGGGATAAAAGTAGATGTACCCCACTATGGCTGAAATTTGATCCCTCCCGTTCTTAGAATTCGGTATCATTTCCGGGAATTCGGTGGCAAGTTTCGACAAGCCTTTAGTTGCTATGGTCATAGCCTTTTACGGCTACCACAGAAGTGCGTGGGAAAATTTTGGTTTATTTGAACCCCCGTTACCCCCCTACTCCTCTTTAGTTGCTATGTTCATAGCCTTTTACGGTTACCACAGAAGCCCCGTGGGAAAATGTTGGTTTGCTGTTGCTATGCTCATAGTCTTGGACGCCTACCAGATGTAGAAAACAAGATAAAACATGAATTTTCGTGTTCTTGTCGTTTATTGGTTAATAATTTGAATCCCCAAACCCCTCACCCCTCCTGCGAAGAGCGTAAGCGGAACGTATGTGCTTGTGTCGATCATTCTGTTAGCAGCTGTTGCAAAGGAAGAAACGTCAAAAATTTTAAAGATGTCATCGTCAATGAGTTTATTAGATAAACTTAATAAGCCATCAATGGTACCCTTTACAAAAATGCGAGATTTGGAGATTGGAGTACCATTTCGTATTGTAAACTGTGAGATAATTACAACGGTATATGGTAGGAAGGCCTGTGTGACATTTGAAGGAGGTGAAAAAGTGATTTTACCTGGACGTTGTACTGAAAAATTGGAAGCAGATAATGGTGCATTATTAACGTATTTACAAAGTGGGAATGTCTGTTTAATATATAAAGGAATGAAGATTAATGTATCTGGACGTAACATGCATGATCTTGAATTTACTGAACTGGTTTACTCATCGTAAGTGTATGGTGACATGTACAAACAAGATGAAACATGAATTTTCCTCTTCGCCCCTCCTCTTCATGCATGCGCAGTCATCTGTATGCATAGTGTCGTTATTCTGTGCTGACCAGCGACTAGAGTAACATGTCTTTGAGTGCTTGTGCGTCAACTATGGATACCAAGAAAGAGTACTTGTTAAATGTTGAATATGGACTTAATTCAATGAAAACCAAATTAATTTGCATTGGACTGGATAGTGATACATTTGAACCAGTGATTCGTGTTGGCAAAGGACTTGTGTTTGGAATGGAGTTAAATTTGGCAGAGTGGGAGAAACTTGTACATTTAACCCCATTTGTTACGGACTATTTAAATTCTCAAGTGGAAATTACATTTATAAAATCTCTTGGTCGAAAAAACGAACTGGTGGTGCGAAAACTAATGGGTGAAAAATTAGTGATGTTAGAGAAGAAAGGAACACTTCATGCTCCTCGAAACACTGTGTACTTATCTTCAAGTGATTGGCTTTATTTCTTGGAAATATTACCGTGTATTGAACATGCTGTGAAAAACAGTAAAGTTTGTAGTGTTGTGCTACGTGATTATTTTGACTTGTGTACAGATACTATTCGTAATCATGTACAATTACAGTGTCTTACATGCAGAGGACTTGCCGGACTCCATACCTGTGTAGATGAACAGAGTATTATTAATGGTATGAATATTAGTTTTCCAAGTGTCTCTCTTGATAAGAACAGTGATGTGAACATTGATGGTGAACGATTAAAATTGGAAATGAAAGTATTTTGCAAACAAAAACTCATAGATTCAATTATGGCTGATTTATTTGATAGTGTATCGACACAGCCATGGTGGGGGGAAACCGAAACTCAACCTTCGGAGGGTATCAATGAAGTGAACGACTCTTCATAAAGAAGGAGAAATTGATTTGTTTTTTTTCATGTATGCTAAAGAACGTAATATTAAATGTAATAAAAATATATATATATAGTGGAAAGTGAAATGTTTTATTTGTGTGTGTGTTTTGTGTTCGTTTCATACACCTCAATATGTTAGGATTTTAAAATTTTTTATAAGAAAAAAATCCTAACATATTTTTTTCATCGTATATTATAAGTGATACGTATAATAATAATAATAATAATCATAATGAATTCAAATTCTTGAAATGAATGTTAAAATAAAAATTAGTATTTGAAATTATTATTATTATACAACTTTGTCTTAAGTATGATAGGACTTTTTTTTTAATTTTAAAAAAAGGAACTAAAATAATTAATATTAAAATTTTAAAAAACAAAAGTCCTATCATAATAATAATAATAATATTGAATTCACATACTTGATTTAATTTACGAAAGAATAACTGATTAAGTATTTGAATTCATTATTATTATTATGTAGTTATATGATTACATCATTGAATTAAAAATCAGTTTTAGAATCTTTTTTTTTAAATCACTATGAAATTCTTTAATTCAATGACTTAAAAATATGTTTTATGATATGTGTATTTAATTACATAACTGATCATAAAACATATTTATTTATTAGGAAACGGAGAAAATAAGAAATAAAACATTTGTTTTCAAAGAGAAAAAATAATACAAAGTGTTTATTGTTGATGAAACTATTTACACAATTAAAACGCCGGTAAGTATAGTACATTTTAAAAAGAACGTTAGATTTTGTTTCCACTGTCCGTGTGATGATAACTTCACAACTGCCATATACTGTTCACTGATGATACTACTGCTGTTGATGTTGATGATGAAACGTAGATACAAGTCAATCTGTACATTGAAGATGATGTCCATACACACGATGATGATCTTTTACTCTCTGAAATGAAAAAAAATTGAAAAATAAACTTAAAATTTATTTTATCTATAATCATGAACAAATAATAATACATACAAACACATTATAATAAAGAAGAAGAAGAAATGGCTACCTGCAATAATATGAAAAGAAAGTAATCAAAACAAACGAAGAAGAAGAATGAAGACATGATTACCTGTAAAAGTAAATACAGCAAACGACGATCATTTTTTTCTGGAGTTGATGAGAAAGTGTAATGAAATTCATTTAAGGACTTTCCTTTAGCTTTGAAGCATAGGAAAAGATATGAATAATGCCCACATAAGGATGATTTTACACTTTGAATTTGTTTATTATTAAATGTATAAGAAGTGGAATTTCTACGTAGAAATTGAATATGATGCATTACATATGGAGGAAATCCAAATGTATCGAAGTAGTGGGCACGGCCATCAGTATGAATATATACGGAAATCCAGTGTGTGCCAAGTTTGTTCGAGGGATCTGTATTTATGATGATAGCTGCAGGTAGTGGAACATGTGCTGGTAATTCATTGGCTGCATATACGCCAACGAAATGATTGTGAAATAAAGAATTTGTTTGCAAAGCATTTAATAAATCTAGTGTAGAGGACATCATGTATAAAAATGCAGACATGTACATATATGATATGATATTTAAATAACGTACCTTTAAAAATCCATGATGATGTTCCTCTGATGATTCACTTCTAAGAGAGATTGGAATTCTCCATACACAATGCAGGAGATAGGTGCTGGTAGAGGCTTCGTAAAATGAACTTCCAGACGAACACACCCATGACGTATAAGATTCCAATGCTGCACAGCGCTGGCTTCTCCATCTTGAGTAATGTCGAAAACAAAGATAGTGTATCCTTGAGGAAAGTCAAGGCGAGGAATATTGTTGCCATGATTGGAAAAGTGAATGCCTGATCCACAGAATAAGGTATGATATGAGGAAACATAGAGGTTGTTTTCGAAAATTGGTTGTAATGGTTTTGAAGGTACAGGTTTTCCATCAATGTATAGAGAGAAGAAATTGATGTCAAAATGTTTGAAATGAAATGGATTTGAAGTTATTGTTCCTGTATAGGCATCATTTTGTGTAAACGCCACAATCACTCGAGTTGGTAATACTCCCATAAATAAATTATCAATTGTTTTTGATTGAAGATCCTTTGGAATGACGAATGACTTCATTTGCACTCTTGTGAGAGGATATTTGGCTGTTGTTGTTGATTGTAGAAGCTTGTTATGTGCTAGTTTTATTGTAGGACTAACATTAATCTTTTTAATATGTAAAGCAGCGTCTAAAATGTTCACTTTAGCTTCAACAGACGCATCACTAGCGATGAGACAAAAGTTTGGCTTTGCAGGAATTAACTTGAGACGTAATTCTACTCCTTGGATTAAAAATTTATCTTGATTAAAAATATCACAATGAAGATGTCCAAGCATGTCGAATTTTGCACTTTTTTTTGTTAATTCATAACGTTGTTGAAATCCTTTATTACCACTAGATGTTGCATCCATATGTCCAGCAGTATCTTGAAACCAGAATGCACATTGAAGATGAGTATTTTTAGCAGAATCATCATAATTTAACAGTTTTTCAATGTATGATCGATATGGATGATTATGAGATGGAAATGAAATCAGTTTGTTATTTAAATACACTTCCACTTCACTGAACATAGAATTTAAAAAGTCATTAATAGGAGCCACCGTGATAAATTGGACAGGAAACGTATTACAAAGGAAGTTTTTCCACATCCACTTGGTCCGGCAACAATACATGAAAAGGGATGTTTCCACGTCGTGTCCATGTTAAAGAGTATGATCATTCTTTCTTCATACGTATATTTATAAAGGGCCTTATTACATTTCTCTTCTTCTTTTGTTGGAAGTAGTGTAGCCATATGGAAGAGTATCATATGAATTTGGTATTCTACGTCGTTTAATATAATTTATCTTATAAATTTTTGTTTCGGGCATGCTGACGATAGTATGGTCTTTCCTGCGGCAAATTTTTTTCTCATTGGTAATTTTTACTTCAGTAGGACGAGATTCTTCCTCTTCTTCTTCTTCTGCATCCTCTTCATTATCTACTATCATTTTCTTCATTACATCAAAATTTAGGTGTTTTGAAGATTCATAGTTTAATGAAAAGCCCCGTATCTTGCATACTTGAAACTCCTTCTTCGTGCTGGGATCAAAAATACGTAAGCTGTAATTCTTCGGGCCCGCCGAGACATATTCTGAAATATAGGCTTCTTTACCATATTCGAGGACTTCATTTGTTAAATCGCCTAAAAAGTCACCAGTTGGAATTGTACTTTCACCAGGTTTTTGCGTATAAATGACGGAATCAGTATCAAAATATAATACTCTTTCTTGTAGTTGATCTAAATATTTGTACAATTCTAATCTTGCTTGTGCTGTTGTGTATGCGGCTATGACAACATTTACTGTTGGTAGTGAAACAGGAACGTCATCGGTGTATTGCCAATATACATATAACATGTCATCATTTACTGGGAATATTTGATGAACATCTATATCATGAGATGTTAATTTTTCATATAATTCCTTGGGTTCGTTAATAATGCTGACATGACCCATGTTCTCACGTTGACCAAATTTTCCCCAAAATGAATTTAGCATTAATTTAGCTAAACTTCTAAGTGCTGGATTATGTTTAATTTTGTTCTCATCTAGACGTATTCCTTCCTTTTCATAAAATTGCTGAATGTACTTCTTCTTTAATTCATCTGTTTCACACCATGCTGGCCATCCACTTGCTTCTGTTTTTGCTTTCAGGAAGGTGTTTATGTATTCTGCAAATAAGCCACCACTTTTTGTTTTTTCATCATATTGAACAACGTCATATGCCCATATTTCATGAATATCTATTATTTTGTATCCTTTTTCTAATGCCTTTCTTACTTCATCTGCTACCCATGTTCCATGTAGCACTCGGTCTTCATCGTTGTGATTACAAGGTGCTTGGTTTAATTCATCACAACATGTACGGCAGAGTGGAAACATCAATCTATCATTTGATTTATAAGGGAGTACAGGATGAAACAGTTGTTTTGGAGGCAAAATACTGAGCTTAACTAATCCTTCTACTTCTTCAATGGTGGGAATATTTGAATCTCCAGGCAGGTAGATAGTAGGGTGACGAATTGGAAACTTCTTAGTCTTAGAGATAAACGGGTACAAGGAAATAACATCTTTGTAATTTATGGTCTCTCCTTCAGATTCTTGTGCTTTATGATACAAACGTATGGCATTCACACGTCCTCCATAAAAAGCGTCACGAGGTTTTAATGGTGTTTTCTTTGTATACGGATGATTACTAACATACTTCTTCATCTCTTCATTTCCTGCCAATTGTTTTTTAAATTCACAACCCCATATTTCATGCACTTCACAGCCAAAATCTTTTAATTTTTGGATTTTCTTCTTTGTTGCTTCATATCGAAATTCCATGGTATCTGTAGCATTGTTATAGATGGGTTTATTTCTGTCGTTAGGGTAGCAGTAGATACAACCATGTGTGAAATCGCCTTCATACTCCCAGACGTGTATTCTTCCTGTGTTGGGATCTGTCCATACACCATCTACTTTCATTGATGCTATTCGTTTTTCCTTACTACGTGCAGCATTGGTAATTTGGATGTTTCTGTTTTTTTCTTCCCAAGCTATCCATTGTACTGCTTCAACTGATTGAACATCTCTCCATCGATATCCGTTCTTTGGTATGATACCAATTGTATTTTCCTTTAAGAAATTTCTACGATATACCAAATTACATGCACTGGCAATTGTAATACATTCAAGTAAGGGATTGACATTAGTTTCAGATTCAAATGTATTCATAAATGAAATACAGGCTTGACGTAATACCTCGACATCCTGTACACAATACTTGATGAGTTCTTCTTTCATTTTAAAGGTGTCGTTTTGATGTTCGGTATACCATTGGAGAAACTTGCGTCTTTCGTCTACTTTCATAGTATCTGCTCCATAATATTTAATGTCTGGAAGCGGCCCTTCATAGGTTTGGTTCTCACGTCGATTAAAGAAGTGTGGGAAATATCCTTTGCACGATTGAAGCCCAAATGCACCACTTAATTTACTTAAGGGCATAGGAAGAAAGCTTAGTGAATCGATGAAGGTTACGTTTCCTATTTTAAGAGAGAGAATTTTTGCTCCATTCATGATTACTTCTGGAGTCCAATTCATCTTCTCAACCATGGTCTTAATGATGAAATGTGCGTCATATCCCTTTGAGTTATGGGCAACACAGATTACTGATTTAATGTTTGGTCGACGCTGTTGAAGATGTTTTAGAAAATCTTCTATTACATTTTCTCCGTCAAAAATATTTTCTCGCTTTCCACAAATGACACAATCATTCTTGATGTTGTTATCTTCATAACACTGGTAACATACATGTTGACTAACCAAGACATTAGGTATGTGTTCATATATGTTTGCGTCCTCATCTTCTATTTTCGTATCTTGTGTGCATTCAATATCATAAAACAGAATCATAGCTTTCTTCTCCATGATGATTTTTTCATTGGCTTTTTTCGATTTTCTTCTTTCATTCACTTTCATGTAACATTCATGATTGGGTGGTACTATATCATAGCAAATGTTGCAATAAGTTTCTCCACATACGTGAGAACCTTTCTCTTTCACTACATAAATTTTCAAACACTGGGTACAGCATTTCACAATGGAACATAAAGGCTTTCCATTTTGATACGGCGCTGACTTGTGATAGTCATAGCATGTCTGGCCATAAAATTCTCGATTACAATCATTGCAAGTAATATGGGTTTCTTTAAAATCACATGGAGGCTTCTGATGACAACGAAAACATACAGCTGTACAATGTTTCAAATGTTCATGCTTCTTTTCATATTTCTTATGACAGCTTTCGCAATAAAACTTACAGCTAAAACATGCTGTCAAGCTTTCAATGACGTTGTAGTGGTTATTTATGAACAGTAAATTTAAAGCAGTTCTCTCGTTATCACTTGATGGAGCTTCAAACATAACATCACTTCCTGAAAAGCCCCTATACACTGTGATTTTATAATCCTTTAAATATTCCTGAAATTTACGAATTTCAGGAATTCCACCACCATGACTGAGATCTACATCGGCAGCTTCACACAGATCTTCTACTTCTTGCTGAATTAAATATTTATTTTGATTTTTTACATATCTATTATATTCAATTTGATTTCTTCCCTTGTATTTTTTCAGTCCTATGGCAACGACGATTGCATGCGCTAAACATCTTGTACCTGTGTTCTTAATTGTGATAATACCACGTTTTGCCTTTACATAATCGTCGGTATTCATAATATGTTGTTTCAAACGACCTTGGCCTCTCGGCATGCGCACATGATGAAAATTCACGATGCAATCTTCATTTATAAGAAAAGCCGCATTACTTTGCAGTACTTTCTCATAACTTATCCATAGAACTTCTGCTGAGAGATTTCTTGCTTCTCTGAATGACAACCAAAATGGACGGTGTCCTTCTCTCTCATTTGTGATTGTTATTCCTACGTAATCATGCTGGTCCACATTACGTAGTAAATAATCTATTAGTGCCCGTAGACTTGCTTCAATTGCCGTAAAAGGGTTTTCATCTGCACGCACGGGGGCTAGACGGAATCGTAGCATTCTACCCTCCATATTGTATCTTCTGTATTGTCTTCTTCGTTCTTCTATTATATGAAATCTATTGTGTCCATCATTACGGTTGTTATTTCCGAATCCTACTTGTATATTTGAATTTCGTTGTGCTTGAAATACGGCTAGCAATTCGTCCATTCTTTTTTCTATGTCGTCTAAATCGACTTCCATTTCTTCGTGTTCTGCACTAGCCTCTGCTAATATTTCCATAATTGAGGGATATATTACTTCTTCTTCTTCTTCTTTTCTGGGGTCGGGAAACAAATTGTTAATCCAATTTTCTAGTTCATTCGTGTAAAACTTATCATCTTCTTCTTCTATCTTCATCTCTTCCTTATTGTAATCCTCTCCTATTATTTGGGAAAACGTGAAATTTAGCAGCTCTTCTTCTTCATTTCTCCTTTCTTCGACGTCTTCTTCTTCTGTTCCTTCTTGTAACCACTTTATAATTTCTTTAATACGGCCTGATGCTTCTTCTGTTATCGTTCTATTGCTAGCACTGTTCAATATTTGTAATAGTTCTTCTTCATCATATTCTTCTTTTTCTACTGGAATTTGAATTTCAATAGTTTCTCTTTCTTCTTCTTCTTCTTCTGTTGCTGCTTCTTCTATTTTCATTTGTTCTTCTTCGTCTTCTTCTTCTTGCATTTTTTCATGATGATCTATTTCCATTTCTTCTTTTGCGTCTTCTTCTTCTTCTTCTTCTTCTATCCCGATTATGGCATTTATTTCACTTAAAAGAACTTGCGTTTCGTTATTTACGCCCACTACCTCTTCTTCTTCTTCTTCAATGTCATTAATGAAGATCGTAATCTCCTTCAGTAAATCTTGCGTACTCTCTTTTGCCATTTTTCTTCCTCAGATGTATATATACGTAATGCAATATATGTAAATGGTATATGTAATAGTATATAATAGGATATATAAATCTTATTTAAATGGAATATATATATGTATATAAATATTTTGAAAGGATATATAAGCGTTTAAAAGAATATACGAGTAAGTAAAATGTGATATATAAGTAATTAAAAAGGAATAATAATAATAATATCAACGGGAATAGGGTAAAGGATTACACTTATCTTTATTTGTATGCAACCTAAAATAAAAAAGAAATGAATTTTGTTACTTATAAATCAATATATATTAGATATATAAATATATACTATATAAGACAGAACTTTATGATGTCAATGAAATAATCTCTCATCATACCTTTTAAATATTTTTAACTTTTCTTCCTATTCCACGGGATGAGGCGTGAAACAAATGTATGTTCACAATCTCTTTCAAATGTATTGACTAATGAAGATATGTAGATTACACGGTCTTTTATACTTATTCTGTTTTAGAATTTTATCGTTAATTTTAGTGAACGCGAAATCCGTATTTCCTCCTCCTCCTCCTCTCTACACGTCTTTCTTTTATACTGTCATTAATTTTAGCGACCACAAATTCAATGCTATCTTCTTCTTTACAACTTAACGAAAAGATGCTATTGACTTTCCCCCGGAAAACCATTCCTACATGTGTCTTATTCATATGCTCCCCTTAACGTGTGAATGAGGGATGGAAGACATTTTAAACTAAAAGATTTCATCTCTTTTTCTTACGTGATACAGCGTTCATCTTTAGTGCACGGGAAGTCACAGATTGGAATCCTGTCACGATATGGAATCAACACTAGGAAAACTATGGAATCGATACTAATATTGTTTATTTTATATTATTTTTTACGTGTAAGAATACCATCCCCGGGGATCCCACAACTTTTTACCCCTTAGATGTCATGTTACTGATTTCAAAGTGACTTTATTGAATACAACACCTTCGAAAACTATAGAATCGATACTAATGTTGTTTATTTTACGTGTATGAATATCACCCCCGGGAGCTCATCACTTTTTACCCCTTAGATGTCACGTTACTGATTTCAAAGTGTCTTTATTGAATACAACATCTTCGAAAACTATGGAATCGAAACTAATACTGTTTATTTTAAATTATTTTACGTGTATGAATATCACCCCCCGTGAGCTCACCACTTTTTTACCCCTTAGATGTCATGTTACTATTTTCAAAGTGTCTTTATTGAATACAACACCTTCGAAAACTATGGAATCGGTACTAATATTGTTTATTTTAAAATATTTTACATGTATGAATATTACCCCCCAGGGAAACCCCGTGAGCTCACCACTTTTTTTACCCCTTAGATGGCATATTACTATTTTCAAAGTGTCTTTATTGAATACAACACCTTCGAAAACTATGGAATCGGTACTAATATTGTTTATTTTAAAATATTTTACGTGTATGAATATTACCCCCAGGGAGCCCCTCGACAAGTGAACTTTATGTTACATAATATTATTACATGAGTACTGTACTTTGATCTAAGGGGACTCGGTGAATCAATGGTAAAGTGTTCACTTGTGATGCGATAGGGGACCTTGGTGATTTAGTGTCCACGTCTCATATAGCCTCGCTGCTGAAAGGGACGCTATGACAATATAGATGAAAGTATTTTACAAGTACTTATTGTCTTTTCGAGTGCAAAATAATACGCGTTCAATACTACACAGAGGCTTGTAGTGTTTGAGCCCCGTCGCCCAAAGCTTGGACCTCTCCCAACAAAAATTTCTTAATGCACGCCTGTGTACATAGCTAGTATACGAATTCTATGACAGGATTCTGAGCATTTTAGAAGAAATTGATGATAATAATGGGGAATATTTTAACTACTTTCGTCCTTTTAAAGTAATATCACATACAGCTTAGACTATAATATGGAGAAAACTGTATAAAGTTCAACTTCCTAGATCCACTTAAAGAAATGAAGAAATGTTCTCTTATTTGAGAATAGACAATTGTTTTAACTTGAAGATTTGTGCCCCATGATGAAATCGTGGGGTGCTGTGGATCAGTGGTAAAGCGTTCACCTTCTGTGATTGGGGTCTCTGGTTCAATCCTAACTTTCGTCGTGTGAACTTTGTGATGCATATAGCCTCGCTGCTGAACGGAACGTTAAACTCAAAAATCAATCAACATCATGTGTACATGAGTAACGACATCCGAGATGTATAAGCAACACTAGTTTTGTCAAGTTTTAGATCTCAAACACTGTTTTAATATTACCTAAAACACACACACATACATATCTTCGCTTCGTGTTGTCTGAAACCATGACCTAAGATAATGTTGACGCGACAGCTGAAGAACAACATTGAAATACAAAACATGTTCTGTTATCTTATTTTTCTGCTCTTTGCAAGTAGACATTGCAGATACAGAAACTCTCTCTCAGTTCGTTGACTTGTGTATGTGTATTTAACGTTAGATTTCACTCTTATTAACATTAGAAAATTATGAAATTAACTTCAGTGCCTCAGTGGTAGAGTGTTCACCTCTGATGCATGAGGTCCCGTGTTCAAATCACGTCTTTTTTTTTCTATATACTTGTCATTAATTTTAGCGACCACAAATTCCCTGCTTCCTTTACAACTTAACGAAAAGATGCTATTGACTGTCCCCGGAAAACCGTCCTTATCATTTCATTTTTACGTTCCAGAGGGCACGGTGGCTCAGTGGTAGAGCGTTCACCTCAAGTGCTTAGGTCTCTGATTCGATCCCAGTTCGTGCCCTATGAACTTTGTGGTGGACAAACATCATATGCGTGGATTTCCCTTCGGAGTTCACCAGTTTCCTTCCACTTTCTTCATTACATCATTTCATTCATTTTTTCATTATCACCTCTCCTTCATTAGCCTAGTAGACGTAACCGTAGGACGTAAAACTCTGTGGACAAACATCGTGTACGTGAATTTAATGCAACATTTCATTCATTCATTTCTCATTACCATCGTCCCGGCTGGAGCTCATGTGATTCGGATTCCACGTTAATCAGTAGGTCAACGTCTCATATAGCCTCGCTGCTGAAAGGGACGCTAAACTAAAATCAACTCAACTCATCAACTCATCATCACCGTCTGCATTAGCATAGCCGACATAACTGTAAGACGTAAAACTTAGTGGCTCAGACTCCACGATAATCAGTAGGTCCACGTCTCATATAGCCTTGCTGTTGAAAGGGACGCTGAACTAAAATCAACTCAACTCATCACCATCGCCTCCATTAGCATAGCCGACATAGAAAGACAGACAGACCTTGTTGGCTTTATTGTTGGACGTAAATCTCTTCATTGTTTAAAAGATTTCATTTACAAACAGAAAGACAGACGTATACATCATATTATCAAAATTAAAATACCAAGTCTACAGACACTTCTTGCGTCAATTGCAATGCGAGCCAGAAAACATTCAAGAATTCCATCTTATCATTTTCTTAGAAGCATCATAGAAGTTCGCTTATGTGTTTTTAACTAGGGCAGTCTTGTTATCTCGTTGTAGTACGTATCATCAAAACATTTGACAATGGCATCTTATCTGTTGCTCTTGAAACTAAACCATTTTAAGATGTAGTTCAATGTACTAACAAAACAGAGGAAGAAAGAGACTAACAAAACAGACATTCACATATATGTCGTCAACTGCTATCTAATTGCAATGTGCGTCAGAAAACATTCAAGAATTTCATCTTATCTTAAATGAAAACCTAACATATTGTTTTATTCTTTCAGGAATAATCATAGACCGTAATATTTTTAATAATATATTTTTTTTACTTACCTATTTTAATAAGTCTGATGATAACACTTATTCTCAGCTTTAGGCATCCAACGGATCAACCACGTACAAAGACACACACACACACTCACTCACTATTACAAATATGAAGTGAAAGTTTTTACGTGGAAGAGGATCGACACACACTTTACTCTTCTAACTCTGAATCACAAATGTTCTCTGTATACACATACATACACACACACACACACATACACACATACACACACACACACACACACACACACACACACACACACACACGTGTTTGTCTTAGAGAAACGTGTTTCAACAAGTTCGATCATGCCTACCATAATCGAAAACATATCTCGTTACGATTTCAATGCATAAGATAATATCTTTCACATCAAGACTTGAGAAAGTCATGTTTCATTTTGTTTACACAGGTATCTATATGGGACTGTATTTCAATTCTAAATTTCGTTAACGTAGTTTTTTCTACTATGGGAATATATTATATTGCAATTTCTCGTCACGACTTAGCAGCAAATTCATTTGGCATAATCTGATCTTTAATTTCTCTACATAAGTGATTTTAATTACTTGTCATAACAGACATCATGTGAATATTCATATAACACATTTCACATTCTACAATATGATATGCTATGAGAAGCTAGCGTTATTAGAACCCATTCGCAGGGGGTCTGGGGAGGAGTGTATAGGTATGTGTTTCGTTATGGGACTCATATATGGTTTCTTTTCTCATGTCTTTAAAAAAATTGTGAAATACAATATTTACCTTAGCAACTAAGTCAATTTCGTGAGAAGTTTTGATCATTTGAATATCACGTCTTCTACAGACACTTTGTGGGAATAGGGCCAAGGGGGGCTAAGCAACACGATTTTGCATGGGTATGTGTTTCGTTCTGAGACTCATATAATGTGTCTCATCTCACGCTTTTAAAAAAAATCATGACATATAATATTTACCTTAGCAACTAAGACCAATTTCATACAAGCTCCTGAGAAGCTTCGATCATTTGAATATCATGCTTTCAGTTCATATTCTCCAGACATCTCGTGGGAATAGGACCAAAGGGGCTTAATCGCTTATGCTCTTTGAAGACAAAAATCAATCAATCAATCAATTGGGAAGCTTCGATCATGATAACTTCTGTGCTATCCGTAAAAGGCTATGAACATAGCAACTAAAGGCTTGTCGAAACTTGCCTTCCAATTCCAGGTGCTATGAACATAGCAACTAAAGAGGAGTAGGGGGGTAACGGGGGTTCAAATAAACCAAAATTTTCCCACGCACTTCTGTGGTAGCCGTAAAAGGCTATGACCATAGCAACTAAAGGCTTGTCGAAACTTGCCACCGAATTCCCGGAAATGATACCGAATTCTAAGAACGGTAGGGATCAAATTTCAGCCATAGTGGGGTACATCTACTATAAATGATTTCTCATGAAACAATTTACACGGAGTGGTTAATCTTGGGAATGAGTTTCTTTTTGGACATTTTTATCAAAAAGACTCATGCGATTTTCAACATTATAATGTTGAGTAAATTCTTGCTTATGAAAATAACCACAAGGGGTAGTTTTAGTTAGGGGCGTCAGCGTTTCCTTCGGACGAATTTTTACGACAACGCCTTTTAATTTTCTTGGTATTTCATAGGTTAGTGTTTCAGTGGTAACTGCAGTATAATGAGATTTGGTTTAAAAAATTAGAGCAAGAAAGTTTAGTGCAGTAGCCCATGTATTTTATTTCTACTGTAAGAATACATCTGAATTACATATCTATCGTCTTAGTATCTCACTTTCCATCATTATGTAATATCGGAATGCAAGTTTTTCGCATAAGTGTAACATTCATGGGAAATCCTTTGAATTATATTATACATATTATTCAAAGATTTTATACGATGCAAGATCGATTTCAGTGGAGTTAGTTTACAAAATCGCTGCTAAATAATTTCTCACGTCAAGACATAGTCAAAACATTTCTCGCACACTGAAGACGTTGAATCACCCAAATTTGTGCTAAACCATTAAGGTGAAATCTTTAGTCAATCCCTACCACAACGAAATCATTTTTCTTTCTTCAGAGAGGCATATATCTATATTTTGTCAAAGTTGAGTTCAATCCTTTTCTTGCACCCGAAACTGAAAGTTTCTGGGACTTACGATATTTAAAAGATCTCCGAAGATAATATTTATCGTCATAAAAGTTCATATTTCTCAAAATAAATTTTCCAAAAGACACTATATAGTATATTTGTGTACTATATACAAACTCCGTGGTTGTATGTTAAGCATGTCACAAGAAATTGGTAATAACAATATTTGTTTTAAATTAATTTAGTACCCCGTGGAATAGAATTATTCAAAACTCCGTCAAATATACAGTTAGTACATATGAAATTTTAACATCCAAACGCGAAAACACGTTTAACCCCTCTTTCTACACTCTTAGATATCGAATTCTGCCTTATCCTCAATCTTAGGTCAGAGAAGAACACTTGCACAAAATTTTATTTAGTCACGTCCAACTGGTTCGGAGACGCACTGAACTGCGAGAAAGATCCAAGTCCGTTTTATTCACGCCCTTCAAGGTGAACGCCGTCTTACACTCAGCCTAATATTCAATGAAAGGGCATGTGTATAAATTTTCAAGTTCCTATACTCAACAGTTCCAGAGGTCTGGTGAAGGGCAAGGAAATGGTTCAAGGCTTCCTTCTCCCCGTAGGATTGGCATTTCGTAATTTTTTTTTTTTAACTTATCCTAAGCCTAGAGCACAAGCAGAACATTTCTACGACATATGAAGAAAATTTCAAGTTACTAGCCCAAAAGTTACGGAGATCTGATACATGTTACCGAAGAAGAGGTTCAAGGAATTCCTTTCCTCCAAGTAGAATCCGCATTTCTTAAATCGCCGTTTTATCTTGAGCAAAAGATTCAAAGAGAATGTTCTGTACAAAACTTCAAGTTTCTATGCCTAACAGTTAGGAAGACCAGTTGAATGTAGAAGCATCATTTAAACTTCCTACCTCTTCTGGGTTAACTTCTCAAAAAATTCTAGCCTAAAACTTACAAAATTTCAACTTCGTACGCCTAAGAGTTGCGCAGATCTCAGGAAGGAAAAAATCCATACTCTCCTTCCTCCTCATAGGTGTTGCAAATCGTAGAAGTTCATGTTGTCCTCAGCCGAAATTATAAGGTAAACATTTTTACATAATTACGAAGTTTCAGTTTTAAAAACTCAGATATCTTATGAAGGGCGAAATACACATTTCAACACACCATCCTTTTTAGGGTTACATTTAGAAAACTCGCTGTTTAATCAAAAAGTAAAAATGTACCTTGCAGCAAAGCAAAAAAGAAAATGAAATATTTCAGTTTAACGTCCCATGTTTATATCCTTTAGACTAAGGGAGACGATGATTAAGGCAAGTAAATGATAATGGAATAATTGGTGGAATGAGAAAGTGGGAGGAAACGGGAGTATCCCGAGAAAATGACATTTACACAACAGTATAGTAAGCAAACATTGTACCCACAGACATGCTCAATAACATCATATGTAATGCAGTGTTGCCAACTCAACACAAAATGAAGTTCTGTTAAATGGCACGGAACAGAAATTAAAACATGTGGAAAATCTAATTAGGAGTAGAACCATACCAGTGAAGTCGTGATGTACAGTGTTGCCAAAGTTTGAAGATAGGTTTATATGAATTCCTATATGAATCTCGGATGTAGAAGAGTGCATACAGTACACGATTCGAACTAGCTGAAACAAAAATATGAGACAACAAATAAGAATATTATCAGTGAAGTACAAAAATAATAGACAAGAAAAATGTCAGAATAGTACCAAAACACAGCACATAAGCTGAGATGACCCATGCCCTTGGATGACCAAGTGGCCCGCAGGTTCATTTCAGTTGTGTGTGTTGTGTTTGATAATATTATGATTTTCCACTTGGGCAAAACTGCATCGACACCGTGCTTCGTCCCTTATTTTCGTACTCATTTCGTATATTCTTGTTTGTGGTCTCATATTTTAGTTTTAACTCGTTCGAATCGTGTATCGTATGTACTCTTCTACATCCAAGATTCATAAAAGAATTCATATAGGCCTATCTTCAAACGTTGGCATCACTGTACATCACGACGTCACAGGTAGGTTCTACTCCTACTTACATTTTCTGCATGTTATAATTTGTGTTCACTTCTGCGTTTTAACAAAACTTCATTTTGTGCTCAGTTGGCAACACTGCATTACATATAATATTATTGAGCATGTCTGTGGGTACAATGTTTGCTTACTATACTGTTGTGTAAATGTCATTTTGATTAATTTGAACACTTTGAAGTTCTTTCTGTGCCAGTGTATATTTTGCATTGCTATCTTCACATGATTCTAGATCCTTCCTTCCTCTGTATCTCCTGTGTTTCTCGGTGTCGGCTCGTAAAACTTCGGATTCCTCACTTTTCTTCACTCCTCTATTGATTGCACATTCTTTGATTGGGCAATGTTACTATCAATATAAGATGTTCCCTTGTGAGCCACCGTGCAACCTCAAAGCAAAAATGTATTCACAACAACTTATATATACTTTTTGAAGCATATGTGTTTCTTCAGTTCTCCACGAGATGGCAATTGTGTGTACGTTGCGCACGTTGAATGATAGTTTTTTTCACGATGAACCTAGACTAGAGATGTTCAAAATTGTGAAGTTTCAAAGTATGGTCAGGTTTCTGTATCAGGACAGAAACCACATTAAATACATATTAAGCTATGTACAACGCATGATGACAAATGCATGATACTCGTAAATATAGCTGTGTGCAAAGTTTACAGCAGGGCTCGTAAATTTGTTCAACGAAACCCGTTCCGGACGGCCGCACATATCACACACCATGCGAATATTGACAATATGAAATGAAATAGTTCAACGGGACCGGCGGACAACAATCCAAACAACAGCGCATGAAGTGGACATTTTATATGGCAGTACCTACGGTAAACGTCTATGAAGTCCGTAAAACATCTATGAAGTCCGTAGGTATAGAGATATAGATAGAACATTGGGATGAACTACACCTTCCTTGGCCCACCCAATTCTCAGACCTATACATTATTGAACACCTGTGGTCAATTCTAAAGCTCGGAATCCGGAGCAGATAGTTTTCTCCGTACTCGCTGACGTAACTGAGTGCTGCACTGCACGAGGAATAGTGCAACATTCCTCTGAAAACTATTCATGGCTTATATGCCTCCATTTCACGATGATTCAGAGCTGTTCTATATGCTAAGATGATCTCGCACCATATTAATCAAGTAAGCTGCACTTTATTCAAGTGTTTCCGTTATCTGATTATTTGATGATGCATACATATGATTATGAAAATAATCATAACATCTCAGCAATACGTCATGGGACTACTATTAGTCTGCTTTATTATACAGCAAGAGCTAAAGAAAGTCAGTCGAGTCATATAATCATGAGAGAAGGTAAGCAGACGATCAAAAACTTGGGAAACTTGTGCTCTAGTTTATTTGCTACTGGATATACTCGGATACAGCAAGTAGATCTACATGCTTAATTCTACAGCATAGCCCTAGAATAATTAACGGTAATCATCATCATCCATTATGTCGCCGTGAGCTCATCCGTGGCTAAATGGTTAGCGTACGCGCCTTTGGCGCGGGAGACCCGGGTTCGATACCCGGTGGGAGCTCATGTGGTTCGGATTCCACGTTAATCAGTAGGTCCACGTCTCATATAGCCTTGCTGCTGAATAGGACGTTAAACTCAAAATCAACTCAATTCAACCATTATGTCGCCGTCTCCATTGGTTCAAAAGAAGGACTATGAGTACTAAACTTTATGCACATTCCAACTAATACTTATAAATCAAATACAAAGCAATAATTGAATTATAATTGACTGTTGGTTTTCAGTAAAATATGTAACGTGAATATTAAGAAACATCTAACATATTCGTACAATTAGATACGTAATTTAACTTTCCTGTGCAATCAGTTTCAACGCACTACTAAACTAATTTCGTCTCGAAAACATTTTCGTCATTTGCTGTACTGAAATTGTTAGCGGTTCTGGAAGAGCATATATTAAGTAAATTAAAATTCGGGACGAACTTGATGAAAATTCATTGTCTTTAACTTTGAACTCAACATGTGTCTTCTACCATTACACTCGCCAACTGACGCCACAGAGACCATCAGTGACCGTGATCTGCGTCCACATTGGGCACATTATACAAAGCATCTTGATTAAAATGCATATCCTGTTTAACGTCGTACATCACGAAGAACTGAAACTAACACCCGAATATACAGAGATGGTGACTAAACATCAAGTATCGGGCAATACTGAGGGGATTGAAAGCAGACGACATAATCTGAATGTTTAACAGGAACAGTTTTGCGTACAGAGACATGTTTTTTTTTTTTTTTTTTTTTTTTTTCCTTCACGAAGAATTTATGGATTCAAATGTAGCAAATAATGTTTTGTCTGGGGTTTGAGATGTATGTTATATATATGTGTGTGTGTGTGTGGTGTGGTTGTGTATATATATGTGCATATTTTACTAGGTTTATTACAAATAATAATAATATTAATAGTAATCATTTTAGTAAGTTTACTAATATCTTCAAACCCAACTTCAATTTCTTTATTTTTTAAATTGCGACTATTCTAGTTCTTAAATGAAATTTCAAATCAAATATTACGTATAAAACCTATTTATTTATCAAACTGTTTTATGGATGATCCAGAATCACTACTATTTTTTATATCCTCATTCTGCAGTTTCTAGTATGAACAAGTGAGTTCCGTTTCACAGTGCGAAACTACGTCAAAGTTCCAAACTATGCAAATTCAATAGTCAAACTTTAGTATATCCATAACTACTGGTTACAACAGAGTAATAAGATAAAAGATAGAATTTGTTTATCGGCGCTGAATCCACATCAAAAAGCCATTACTCGTTATCTCTTACTGGTTTTCCTATACGGAGATAAACATTAAAACCAGAAATGGTAATTGATATCCAGCATTTCCGGTTACAAAAGTGGAAGAAAATCAAAGATGGAACATATTCTTGGTACTGAACCTATATAGAAAAACTACATGTCGCTAACTATTCTTATTTTATCGATTATTTATAATCAGTGTTATATCCGATAATTTTCACCAGTTCCAAGTATTATTCTCAACAGATACATAGAAGTCGAAACAAAACTAATTCTGGGATCCCTGAACTGTGTCAAAAACTGTTTACCGATATCCTTTACTGTTTTGTGCTCTATGAAAATCAATACTGAAACCGGAGGTACTAGAAAATATAGAGTACTTCCGGTTTCGGTACAGTGTTACGTGTCATGGTGACATATCTTCTTCAGATGCTTTAACCTATTGCGCAAAAAAAAAAAAAAAAAAAAAAAAAAACGCTTGACGTTAGCCGGTTGACGACTTAGCCCAGGAAATGAAAGGAAAAAATCCATGATTGTCGGGAAAAATTCGAGACAAGCTGAATTTTTGTCAGTTGTTAGAACTTAACTAGAGGTGTATTTTCCCAAAAGTCCCCACCCCTCCTCCGTCTGCTTTCCCCTCACTCCCCTTTAACATCCAATTTGCAAGGTTTTCGATTATCACTCATATCTCCGTTATTATTAATCCGATCTTCAGACTCTTTTTACAGTTTTCTTCCTTGAACCACGATCTAAAAAACGTTATTCTTAACAATTTTCGCTAGGTCTAACACTTTAAGAGATATTCGTAGAAATGTGTAAAATTTTACAATTTTACGTGTATTTTTTTCCGTTTTTTATATTTTAACTTTCGTGTATTCGATAATTTGTAGAAAAGCTTCAAATAAAAGTTGTAGAGCGTTTCTTTAGCTTTAAAACGGTGTCTGTATTAATATACTTAGAGGTATGGGAACGCGTAAAAGGGCACCTTAAGAGAGCGAAGCGCGTGCTCACTAATATCACAGATACTGGTGCCGGACAGCCGCTACATGCGAATTGTTTAGTCGACTTTAATATGTTAACATAATAGTCGAGTGTTTCGTATGGTTTGCATCATAAGTGGTGGTGTTATGTTATTTTGATCCCGTTTGTGCTCATTAGGACAATCCAGGTTAATTAATATTTTTACTGAAATAAAATTTTCGCTAGGTAGGATAGATTTTGGATGCACTTTTTACTTAAATGTGACTTTTAAGTTAAAATCTCTTATTTATTCAATATTCCAAGTCTATTTAATTTCATCTTTATGCATATATACATATACAGGGGTAGACAAAAAATCCAAAAACACTTCATACAGGACATGTAAGTTTGACCCTCCATTGTACTGTACAACACGTGTTGCGGTTGCCGATCGTTTTTTGTTTTCAATGTGTCATGTGCACCTTCCTCTTCCGTAAGCAGTAACCAGTTCACCTGTGAGTGTCGTGGTGCGGTAAAATGGGCGACCTGACAGACTTTCAAAAAGGCATGATCGTTGGTGCTCGTCTGGTTGGAGCTTCAGTGGCAACAGTCGCGAACATTGTGGGGGTATCGAAAGGCACTGTGTCCAATGTCACGAGAGCATACACAATTCATGGGCAAATGACGTCTGCAAAGCACAACAGTGGTCGAAAGACAATCCTGTTAGATAGTGACCGGAGGGCATTAAAACGGATTGTAGCAGCTAAAAAGAAGACCACTGTAATGAAAATTACGTCTGAACTCAATTCCGGCCTACAGAACCCGGTTTCATTGAAAACAGTGCGACGGGAACTTCATAAAATGAAAATTCATGGCAGGGCCGCTATCGCCAAACCCCTGGTCACAGCAGTAAATGCGAAGAGGCGTATCCAGTGGTGCAAGGACCACAAGGCGTGGACTCATGGGCAGTGGAAACACGTAATGTGGTCCGATGAATCGACCTTCACCTTATTTCCAACAACCAGTCATGTTTACGTATGGAGAACACCGTCGCAGGCCTATGATACAGACTGTCTGCTCCCAACTGTAAAGCAAGGTGGTGGTTCTGTTACACTATGGGCAGTGATATCGAGGTGTTCTGCAGGTCCCATCATAACCCTGCATGGGATTATGAACGCTAAGGCGTATTAGGCCATTTTGGGGGACCGGGTTTTACCCATGGCCAAATATTGTTCCCTGATGGTGATGGCATCTACCAAGATGATTTGGCACCCTGTCACGCTGCAGAAACTGTGAAATCATGGTTTGAGGAGCATGACCAGGAGCTATCACACCTCCCCTGGGTCCCACAATCACCAGATATGAACATCATTGAGCCATTGTGGTCTGAATTAGAAAGGTGTGTTCGGTCTCATTACCCTCCACCAGCATCCCTTAAGGAACTGGAGCATGTTTTGGAGGAACAATGGTACAAAATTCCACACACCACGATTAAGGAGCTGTATACGTCCATTACACGTCGGATCCAAGCTGTTTTGGACGCAAAAGGAGACCCCACATCATACTAGGTATGATTTTCACACTTTTGCAAACGTTTTAGATTTTTTTGTCTAACCCCTGTATATATATATATATCAAATCTGAGCTCTTGAAAACATATCAATTGTTAGAGCTATATACGAAGGTCAAAATAGTAAACAGAATACATTGATACAAAAGTAAATGTACCAATTAGTTTTTTACATCTAAACTGAACTCTTTGTCAATTAAATTACGTCTCCTCACTATGAAATTCCATTGTTACTAATGGAAACTTTGCATTATTTTAATTTATCAAAAGTAATACGCAGAAAATTTAATGTTTAAATATATTGAGTCAATTCGTATTGTAAAAAGGTACCAGAGTTACTTCCGTAAAGTTTCGACAGTACAAACAAACAAACTTCCGTAAAGTTTCGACAGTACAAACAAACAAACAAAAAAAAAACTCAAAAACAGCAAGGATATGGAGTGTAGTCTGGAGGGATGTCTCGAGGGGACTGCAAAACGCCGATGAAATTCACTGTCGGTTTTCGGGTCCCTTAGAAAGCCATTGAAGAGTTTTTTGGGGGACTGCTGTAACATTCACTGAACAACATGTAGAGATTAGAGAAACAAGAAAAAGAGACCAGGCAGATTTGGAAATGTTCACTACATGGCTTACAGAACATAATCCGTTCACTAAGTTATCTGGAAAACTCCTTTCTTTATCATCTGAATATGTGTCTGATGATTCTGTCAACTGTGATTAGGCTTACGAAATAGGAATCGCAGCGATGGAAAAAATGAAAGACAAAAATTTTAGCGATTTACAGCTTCATAGGAGAGAGATGGTGAAAAGTCAAGCTGAACCAAAAGAAGTGAAAGTTCGGTCAAAGGAACTGACAGTCAATCCTCAAAAGCTTCTCAACAGAATATTGTGTGTTTGTGACAATTCAAACAAATTAAAAGAATATCTATCACATGAGCTAGAATCTAGACCACCGTCTCTTTTTATGATGTGTCACTTCGTAAAGGCACGAAATCCTCATTGCTGAAGATATTCCAAGGTGGTTTGCAAGAATATATTGATGTAAGTGATGCGACATTTGTAGTCTATGGAGAGCTTCTGATTCATTATGTGAGATAACTGAGTGTTTCCACATATGGATAAATAGTCAAAAATTATTGCAACTGTGTAATATCTAACTATGGAGGAAATGCTACTATAATTTTTGACGGATATTCAGAGCATTCGACCATTAAACACGAGGAACAAAACAGAAGAGCTGCAAATAAAACGTCATGCAAAATAAACTTTGAGGATAACACAAAATGTTTAAGAAAAAATATGTTGCAGGCAGTAGCATCAGAACTGGACAAAAGGGATGTACCAGTCCTCACGGCAGAGGAAGATGCTGATGTTCATATAGTGGAAGCTGCCATAGGAAAACTAAATCAGTGTTCCAAGATCGTTGTTGTAGGTTCCGATATAGATTTATTGGTCCTTTTAGTGACCCTTACTTTTAAGAAAGAAGAAAAATAGCATTATTTTTGTACACAAATAGGCAGTAAGGATCGAACCAAAGTATTTTATAACATTCAAGTGTTGGTTGAACAAAACAAATCAGAAGAAGTCTCTTATTTACCTAGGCAGTGACTGGCTGCGACACTACGTCTTCCTTTTATGGTTTAGGAAAAGTAAAAGGAGTAGAAATATCGAAATTCTCGTCTGATGCTAAGAAGTGAAGAACGTTTTGTATGGACTGAACAGATACTCAAACATGAATGAAGCCCGATACTTCAAATTCACTGCACACAAGGAAGTCAAATTTGAGATCGAATTTCGATTTGGATAAACTATCTCTAAGAACAAAAGTATGTCAACAGCACTTATAAATTGTTTATTTGCAAGTACAGAGATGGTTAAGAGCCAATTTGTCAGCTATTGAAAGGGGGTGGAAGCTCGAGTCCGTAAGAGGGAATGGAGGAGGAAGAAAAGTACTTAAACCAGTTACCTCTTCAAAGCCTACTGTACCAGATGATTTATTGTGTTTAGTGTCGTATTCTTACAGAATGATTGTGGGGATTATTGTAAGTATTGTCAGGTATGAATTGTTCAGCTATGTGTGAACATTGTTAATGATCTCTCATGTCACAACACAGCAACCATGGATGAAGATCAAGAAACAACTGATTTTGAATAAGAGCATGTATATATTGTAAATAGTGTTAAATCCCTTCAATATAGAAAGGATTTGAATATATGTGAATTATTAATAGGATGTGTAAACAAAAAGTCAAGTAATTAGGATTTTAAATTTCTGGGCCTTCGGCATCTAAGGCCATTTAGCCCTTCAAGTTTTGAGGGATGACGTCCCTCGGCGAGCACACAATTCGGGGAAAGGGAAGGAAGAAAGCGGCCTGGGACCTAGAAGTTAGGTACCACCCCGGCATTTGTCTGGTGTGAATGAGGAAAACCCAGAAAAATCTCATTGAGAGTGGCTGGCCTGAAAAAGCTTTTACACTTTCGACCGAGTGCCCCCACCGGGAATCGAACTCGGGACCGCTCGCACCAAAGGCGAGAGCGTTAGTGACTACGCAAAAGTCAAGAAATGAATAATGAACATAGCGTGAATAAGAAACACATAAAGGATAACATTAGCTAGCGGTGGGTGAGAGGTCTGTGATTCTGTGAATGGCAATGATTATTTTTAATAGATAATATTGTCAAATAATTCACAACTGCCGGCTGTCAGTCCGGGACACGGTGGGTCCATACGTGGTGAATAATGGAACAACCCTATATCATATTGGGTTAGGGGAAGAAGCCCTCCTGAACCAAAATTGAGAAAAGATACGCGAAATTGAGACAAAATACGAGAAATATATTCCACAAAATCGGGAAATATTTATTTACTACTAGCTGAACCTGCGCTCTCTACACAGCGCATCATTCGCAATTGAGCATAAATATCCTTTTCATTCCTTACAACATCTGTACATGTCTCTTTGCAGACATAAGTGTAAGACGTCTTGATTTAAAAAAAAAAAAAAAAAAAAATCGGCAAGGCGTATTATAAAAGGAAGATATTTTATCGATTTTTTTTTCAATATCTCGCACCTTTGCAAGATTTGAGCCTACTTTCGGTTGTAGCTTCTAATTCATGCATAAAAAGTGTTTTCTTTCTTCTTGCATACAGTATGGAATAAGAAAATATACACAATTTGGCAGTTATATATGGTGTTCATTGGGCAAAACACTCCAAAAATAAAGATTCATCTTATTGTCCGTTCACTCTAGGATGGAAAATTGTTTACAAACAACTGTAGTGCGAGCGTCAACACCTTGCTTCTCACCCCTACATGGTTAATTCATGGTTGCCAGGCACATGATTCGCCGAACCGAATGCACCTACTTCTGCACAGTCATAGAACAATTATTATTACATAAACTGCTGTTTTGGGATGACTGAAGTATTAACGTTGTGACAAATCGAGTTAGTTATTAAGTAATACAATCTTACAATATAGTACACACTCAATTTTATACAAGAGTGTTCTTGTTCGAAAGTGTGCGAAAACCTTGTACGCCTGGCAATATTGGAAGCATGTAGTTTGTATTGTAAACAATAAACAGAGAAAGCAGACCGTTAGGTTCGCTGGACAGCATTGTTTTCATGATAAGGCGACAGAAACATCTTGTACTGATTGTAAACAGAGGCTGGGAATTTCGATGCGAGTATAGGTGGAAATTTTTTCACCACATTATTGCCTGTTTATGAAGGTTTGCAATGTTGCAAACTGCCAAGTCTAGAATTTCATACTAATTGAACGAGCTTTGAGAAGGATTAGTATGATGCAATAATTATAAATACTGTACTAACAATCATAGACTTAAGGTATTAGGATATAAAGCATGCTGCTGTAAGAAGAATATAATTCACATTGAATTACGTGTTCAAAGTACAGTATAAAGCGAATTTTAACATGTAAATATTTTAAAGCAGTACGCATTTACACTGTTTGGGTGCCCTTACCAGACACTGTCCAACACAAAAAAAAGGCATTAAAATAGGTAGATCGAGCGTGGGCATGAACTCAGCTCTGGCTGGTATTCCTTATTAAGGTTTTCCTCAGTCCCACGAGGTGAATGCCTAGACGATAGCTTCTGTAAGGCAGGGGCGGATTCAGGACGGACTTCTGGGGGGGGGGGTTAGTACTGCTACTTAGAGCTACTTTTAAGAGCTCCAAACCCTGGGGTGGGTTTTATTTAAATATATAAAATAAGAAAGATTCCTCTCCAGGGGGCCCCGATCGTCCCCTGGATCCGCCACTGCTGTAAGAACAGAATTGGGCCAAACACTGAGGCTCCAGAATTGGCGGGAAATATATTACGCCAGAATGTTGCCAACACTTCTACAAATATTATGGTGGTGGGTTCCGATATCCCTTTTTCGTTTATATGTGTTTAAATTCATTATGGAGTAAATGTAGAAGTGTTTCTTTCATTCTCTTTCTTTCTTTCTTCACATCCTCGCTCTCTTTTCCCCACCTTCTTAAAATCTGAATACTATCCTCCTGTAAGATGTTTCTCTCCACGACCCAAGGTTTAAAGAGACCAACCTGATATAGTTAACTATTGGCAGAACTGTACCAATAAATTCACATTAGAGACAGCGCCGTAACTTAGATTTCTTTTCTGGGGGCAAGCATTTATACGTGTATTGGGCCTCCTACAAAAAGTTTTTTCTCATTCTAGGGCCGTCCCCTTTCTATCTTTCTCTTACTATTTGTCCCCCCGGAGCCTGTGGCCCTCCCTCACGGCAAGGTCTGCGGGGCCGTTACTTACGCCCCTGGGCCTCTTCCATACACGACAAATTAATTGAGGGGACAATATTGACAAATCTCAAAATCATACGAATAAATGTTATTTCTAAGGCCCCTAATAGAAGACGTTTTTTACTGAAGTGGGCCCACGACTCACTTTTGTTGTATTTACCTTTAGTGTGCTGTTTAGTTTATGTAATATAGCAGGGTTGGCTGGTTTAAACCAAGGTGGTTTAAACCATGGTTTAAACCAAAAAACAAAAAATGTTCGTAAAAGTGTAAGTGTTTGTAAAATCTTGATGAACACACATTTGTGGGTTATCACGTTTTACTCCGGTATATTATTATTCGTATTATATTCAGACCTAAATTCTCCATTCATTACTCAAAAAGATTATACTACAAAAGCAACTTTCTTTTTGTTTATAAATGTTTATTTTGTGATTTTTTGTAGTTGTTATTATTGTTATGTAATTGCAATCGAAGAAAAATTCTAAATATTGTTTCGTTTCAATGTTTACTATTGATAAAATACATCGAAAATGCCGTACTTTTTGTGTGTATGTGGGGGGGGGTCATACAGACTCCACGGGAGGCATTTAGTGAAATAAGTATCTTTGGTATCTATTCATGTATAAATGAGTCTGAGCCAAAGTGGACTCAAATAATTCGTATCTTTATTCACTTTTCTTATTGATTAAGTTGGTGTATTTCTTTAATTTGGACCAATAAAAGTCGTTAACTAACTTGAATTAAATTAGTTCTTCTGTACACCGTAGTACTTTGAAATTGTCCATATATAATTCTGTATAATGGTTTCACTTGTGCAACTATTTATCTTTTTGTCCTTCTGAAATGACGCTTGACAGTTATATTAAGAAGCATGTAAAGATCAGTACAACGTATTTTTATCAGGATTCCTTCGTAAGTGAGTCGGCAGACGTATCGCATTTGTGGCCAATTAGTCCCGGTTCCGAGTTCAAGTGGAGGACAATTTCTCTCGGATGTAACTCGAGAAGCGGTTTGTATTCCGCTTTAAGCTTATGTGACCCCTTCCAGCATAACCCGGTTGTTGCATAATAACATCAAGGCGAAACAAACTTATTTCTGTCCATATATGATATGAATATATAGAGCAAATTATTTAAACCATAAAAACCTGATTTAAACAAAAAAAATACCTGGTTTAAACAAAAAAACCGTTTTTTTTGGTTTTTTAAATAAAAACCATGGTTTTTGCCAACCCTGTAATATAGTGAACCTGTTTGATGCTTCATTTATAATTTCATGTTCGTATCGTATATGGATTAAGAAAATTTTGCCTCAAACTGGGCCCCTTCGAACGGCGGGGAACCTCCCTGGGGGCAGTTGCCCCTCCCCTGCCCCACACAAGTTACGCCCCTGATTAGAGAAGAAGTAAACTGTTTCGAAATTTACGCAACTTGCAAATACCAAACCCTACTAGTGCTAAAGTTGATGAGTTAGTGCCACTGTTACCACTGCGATAAGGGGAAAGAAGGGGAAGGACTGCTAAGATCTGCTAGCCAGGTTTTGTGTCAAAACACAGTGCCAAGCTACAGTAAACGGACAATACACTGGAGAAATGGTTACCCTTCTTTTTTCATTATTTGGCCATGAAACAAACGCCTGAGACATATGCAACCCATATATACAACAGCGTGGTGTTGGAATTATAACGCGTAGGATATGATATAGTTTTTTTTTTAAATTTCAACTCTTCCAGTGTACCCTTAAAAACGTAATAAAGAAATAATGGCCATGTTTTTTAAAGATTCAATTAGAACTGGGCAATCTACACAAAATTTCCAATCGGTCAGTGAAAACGTCATCTTTCTAGAGCTTGTAGTTTCCGAGATCTCATTGTCGAAAGAACTGACCACAAACATATAAACGTCCTCAACGTATAGTTTAAAAGAACTCGGAAGATGGAAGCACAATTCATATGCATTGATTTTAGAGAAGGCGTATTAAAATACAAAGGCTTTGAACAATAATTTTATATCATAAATTTTATGAAAAAAGATATAGTTAACTAATTTAGACTATTTAAAGTACAAATACTTAAAATATTTGTCTCTGATAAACGTTAAATCACACATAACCGTAAACGAAAGATTTGAAAGCTAAAGTTATAGGTTGGAGTTCAGGCGCTTGTAATTGGTATTGTAGCATTTTAATAGATAGATCATAATTCATCAAGAACGATATTGAGTGTGACTTGAGGCAGGGACCGTGAGTGTCACGGCTCAGGTAACTAACAAAGCCAAAAAAGAAAGGAACCCATTTTTGAATATTGCGTAGCGTAGGGGTTCACGCGGTATTTGAAGTAAACGAGGCGAGCGAGGGCGCGACAACCCTGCGAAGTTTGCACTAATGGTGAGCGCGCACTTCGCTCTCTTCAGGTGCCCTTTCCCATACCTCCAAGTATATTAATACAATTACCGTTTTAAAGCTAAACAAGCGCTCTACAACTTTTATTTGAAGCTTTTCTACAAATTATCGAATACATAAAGTTAAAATATAAAAACGGAAAAAAGTACACGTAAAAATGTAAAATTTTACATACTTCTACGAATCTCTCTTAAAATATTAGACCTAGCGAAAATTGTTAAGAATAACTCTTTTTAGATCGTGGTTCAAGGAAGAAAACTGTAAAAAGAGTCTGAAGATCGGATTAATAATAACGGAGATATGAGTGATAATCGAAAACCTTACAAATTGGATGTTAATGGGGGTGGAGGGGAAAACAGACGAGGGAGGGGTGGGGACTTTTGGGAAAATACACCTCTAGTTGGGCCCTAACAACTGGCAGAAATTCAGCTTGTCTCGAATTTTTCACGACAAAAACCCTTTATTTCTTGGGCTATCTACCACTTTCGGTTTAAACAGAGGGTTAACAGACGAGATGGGACTTAATTCTTGGGACGCAAGATTGATTGCAGAAAAGCATTCTTTATATCCCTTACCGTTCTAACTCTATAAAAACGGAAGAACTCGTGAACTCCAACCACTTCCGCTTTCGATAGTGTGTTGCAGATGATTATATATTCTGTTAAGACGTTGAGTCAACTAAAAAAAAAAAAAAAACGCTTGTCGCTATTGCCGATTCTCTTGAGTAGCGAAGAACGTTGAGACCGGAAATGAATTATTTCTATCACTTCCGGTTTAAACAGAAGGTTAGCAGAGCAGTTGGAACTTATTCTTGAAATGTTGAATCGACTGCAAAAAGCTGCTTCTCGAAATCATTTGCTCTTTGAAAATAAGTATTACTACCAAAGTACTAATACATTTCAATTATTTTCCGTCTCGTTAGAATGTTGTAGGTAGTGTCGATACGTTATGTTGGGTGATATGTTCTCTTGAGTCACAGAGCCGATTGTAAAGGATGCCTGTCGCTGTTACCGTTTTTGTTCTGTGTCTATAAACGTGGAAACCGGAAATTACTGATTTGTACAACTTCTGGATTGAAGAGAGGGTTAGCCTAGAGTATGGGAACTATTCTTAATACGTTAATTTGATTATCAAAAACTGTTTCTTAATATCTTTCACCATTTTTGCTCTATGAAAATAAGTATTGAAATAAGCATTGAAATCGAATATAAAGGGTGGCCCAAAAGTAGGTATACACCCCTGCATTGATCCAGTATAACATTTTAGTTTATGGATTTATTTGCTGCGACTCTTCCGGGCTTAAATTATAAGTAAAAAGACGTTAAGAACAAATAATAAAGAAACAATGTCTACCTACCTATTTGATAACAATAAGAAATGATATGAAATACAGTGCGGGACTGTATACCTACTTTGGGGCCACCCGTATTAAATTCAACCACTTCTCGCTTTGGTACAGTGTTTCGGATGGTGATGGTATGTTCCCTTGAGGCTCTGGATCGATTGCAACAAACAGTTCGTTTATCGATTACTGATTTTGTTATAAAGCGAAAAACGTTGAAACTGAAAATGCAACTTAGCAATTTTAGCAACTTTCAATTTAAATAACAGGTTAACGAAGGTGATCGAACATCTTCCAGGAACACTAAATCAATTACACAAAATCACTTCTCGATATCTCTTACTCTTTTTGCTCTGATACCTGTGGACAGACAGAGAAATGTGGCCGTTCTATACTACCTCCAACACTTATGCATAGCATAATTTGGAAGCCTAATTTCGACACCATTTTACGCATAGCATGGTTTGGAAGTCCGATAATATGTAGGTTTTAACTTCATTAGTAGAAAAATATATTCCGTTCTTACGAAAATACCCGAAAGCAACGAAGGTGTTCCTGTCCCTGCAAACTAAAATGACCTAAACATATTTTAAATAAATGGTTTTTAAATTTCGATAAATACAAATGAAATTTTGTACGTGCATACCTCTTTAGTCTATATTATATTGCACTTATGAGATTGAACTTAAAGAGATAAGGAATTATTACCTATAGACTTATGAAATTACCTATGCCGATGTCATTTACGTAACTGTATTTCAGCTAAATACTACTTACGTTATATTTTCAGTCAGCGGCGCAAATCTGTCTTCAACAATGGGGGAGGGGGACAGTTAAGACCGTTCCCATAATCTTTTTTTTTTTTTTTTTTTTTTTAAGCGATGTTCAAAATATTTATGAAGTTGAAAAACAATGTTGTGGAGAATCAGGGCAGCAGAGTTGTCTTCAACGTTGGGAGCCGGGCATATTTGAGTCTTATTCTGGAGGGACATCAATTTTATCTCACTTTCTTTGTGGCAATCGGACAAAAATAATCACCTCTCTCCCCAAACACATTTCAAATCGGATTATTGGGGGGACAGTCCCCCAGTTTCAAGATTGGAGGGGACATGTCCCTCTCACCCCCGGGATTCGGGCCAGTGTTTTCAGTGAATATGTCTATTCATTTAAAATACTCTAGTACCTGAATTTTCATGTTGCATTACGGAGGTTACATATATAATGTCACGAAATATGAGAGGAAAAGCTTTTAACATTACATCAGTAGAATCGTGAAGAGAATTGAACGAATGAACTTGTTCAACAATTAGATTAACGTTTTTTTTTTTTTTGTTTTTTTTTTCCAAAAGAAGTTAGTGCCAAATACAGGAAAACATCGGATAGCATATAAGATATCATGGGCATGGAGTATGGCAAGATGCAACCCATATAATGCTCAGTAGTCAACTACCTTACCACCGCACGTTGCATCTACCTACTGCACTGTACATAACGACACATCTGAAATGTCAGAACTTACTCCAAATGCAGAAACATTTCTCATTCCACGTACAATAATGATGGTACTCAATGACGGTTTTTCACGTGTCCAGACCTTTTGTCCCCCTTACACACACACACACACACACATATATATATATATATATATATATATATATATATATATATATATATATATATATATATATATATATATATATATATATATATATATATATATATATATATATATATAGTAACAAAGACAAATGAAGTGCCACCATATACAAACTCACGAAATACATTAACTACGAAACAGTTTTTTTTTTTTTTTTTTAATATGATATAACTCCTTAATTCACCAAACCTTTCAATTCCTTGTAAAACAACGAAACACTTTCGACTGATGCATAAATATATGACTTGAATTACTCGTAACATGACGACCCTCGTTATTGTCTAGTACAACACAAAGCTCTCTCTGGATGGTTTCTGTTACAATGTAGATAACGTCCAACCAACAATAATTAAAATGAAATACAATACAGTATTTTTACTACTACTCATAAGTAGTTTACTTTAAAGCAGTTCTACACAATGAATAGGTTTTGTACATAAGATATTTTTGCACTGACCTGTTTTCGTTTTTCTCTTTGACAAGAATTTCACAAACAAGAATTTAAAAAGCTTAGAAAAAATACGCAAAAAACTTTCGTACAAACATCGGCAAAAGTATACACACAATATGTCCTTTATCAATAACTTCGAAACGAATAAATGATTTTATTATTATTATTATTATTATTTTGACGTACGAACTTAGTTCATTGTATGGTACTGAGAAGTGACTTCCTAATAGTCAATTCCTTCGCAAGTTATTACCCCCCCCCCCAACAAAAAAAGAGGAAGACAGACGCCCTGAATTCACCCACTTTTGCCACTGACTTTAAACGCCTGAACGCTCACTTCGCAATATAAAGTACTTCGGACACGTACAATTGTTATGCGTTTGTGTTTATGATTTATTCGTTTTTGATGTTCAGTTGGTGTAGAATAAAATATACACATTTGGTTGATGGCTGGTTGATTGACCGATCTAGAGTTTAACGTTCAGTTAAGCCTTAAGCTGTGTGAGACGTGGACCTACAGCTTAACATGGGATCCGAACATGAGCTCCCAACGGCAAGAGAATATGTTCAGGCATATATTAATCATATAGCCTAGCCACGAAGGAATTCTACGGATAACATCCTGTTTATGACTGTTTCCTGGGCTCTCCCATTGTCTATCAGTTTTTCGTTTCACAAAGTATTTCATCATAATTTATTTGCATTTTCATTCATATTTTTCAGCCTACAAAAGAACAGACGATACTAGACTACGAACTTCATCTTCAAGACTATATTGTTTTAAGTGTATTATTATTTTCATATTGCTGCTATTATTAATATGATCAATAATAAACATTACAACGATTAAAACTGTACCTCAGTAGTGATTTATAAATCGTTCCATACTCCACAGTTCACATTAGTGAAAAAGATCCTTGTATTATCCGTTTGGAAAAAAAAAAAAAAAAAAACATGACATTTTGTTAATAGCCTTTTTGAAACTTAAACACAACACACAACGCATTGGGAAACCAAGCTATCAGTAACAAGTAAAAATTTCCTCTAGTATTTAAAGTAACAAAGAGCAGAGATTCACTAAGTGAATACGGATTAGGCAGGGGGAAAAAGTGGGTAGAAAATCTTCAAGCTTAAATGATTTCAACTAAATTTTAACTATACAAACATCCCCATTGCATTTGGGATCATGAAACTAATTTTTCTTCTCTTTCTTTTCTCCCCCTGGAATCGTAATAACGTGAACGAATAAGACTCAACCTTTTGTAAAACACGCCGACTTCCAGCCAAGGGACGCCTGATTACTTTTAATTAAATGAGTTTCGGAACGGCTCGGAAGAAAGTAAAATCAGTTTCCTTCTGCTTTCGAGTCACATTATTTGCTGTTAGGCAGGTAGACACAGAATTGCCAAACCAAGAACAAGTGAATTATATGTGACAGTTGGCATTTATATCAACTTCGTAAGAAATATTAACGACTTTACACTAGCAAACACATAAATTGCCCAAGCAATATTTTACAACTATTTCCCATTCCTCTACTATTTGAAATAAAAAACACACTTGCCAACTTACAAGATATATAATCGTATATTCTTAACAAGAAGTAATTTTTAACAAACTAACAATGACTTCTTATAAAGACAAACAAAGGAAATTACTGTTGAATTAGTATCTAAGTAACTTATGACTACACCAAACTTTTATGTTAGTTGATTTCTATATTTAAAAATATGTTTGTAATAAAATGTTGTGCATATGTTGTATGTTTGCACTAATATCGCAACTAAATATGCCCTAATTGAAATTTAATGTAGAGCCTTGAGAAAAACGCGTGCAAGCTACTTATTCAATAGGGAGTTCAAAATTAATGAACGAAGTCGAAGAAATGCACACTTGACCATGTACGTTCTGTGATATTTCCTAAGTAAGAACACATTGTTCATTTACATACTTGAAAATACTATAAATAAAAAAAATACTATAAACCATTTATGCGTTATGGGAAGTTAATGAGGAGAAAGTAACATTTTATCAATACCTAAATAACGAAATTGTATTGACTTACACATTTTACTATACACTATGAAATTTTATTATTTCCATTTAATAATACAACTGTATATCTGGTATTAATGTAGAAAAAAAATCGAAAATTCAATGTGATCCTTAAGTTATCAGCGATACACATGAGACTTGTCCTCATGGGGATAGAATACATGCAAACCCTCACTCCCATAGGGGAAAGGAGGGTAAGTTGACGAGGTGTTTAAGATGACGAATTGTCAATTTCAGAATCCTGAAGTGATATGGCAACACAGCCTTCATGCGGTTCGGAAGGCACTAGTGCCACACGTGTTGGGAGATAGAAACTATTCCAATCGGCCGTGTTCCAGTTGACCAGGAGTGGTTTGACTGTTTGCACGTCGGTTCGTTGTAAGATTCCGGTGTCAGAAAATAACGTCTGAAGCTATTGTGGTAAGTCCCCAGGACATGATTTTTGTTTTTTCGAAACAATGTAGTATATTAATTACATCAATAGCTCAATGTAACTCAGAAATAACTTGATGACAGATTTGTCTCTTTTGCAATAAAAAATGGCTGTTTCGTGTAAGATGACGAATCAAATAGGCGGACAAGATGGCGAATTCGTCATCTTGCCCGAGCTGCGTGAGCCTAACAAGGGAGCAATTTGGAAGAATAGTTTATGACTATGTTGAGACTATGAAGATTCCTCACCGATTCAACCAAGAAAAGAAGGCCAGCAAGGACTTCATCAAGACCTTTATGAATAAATTTCATTACTCTCTGCGAAAAGCGGAACTACATCTGCAGGGAGGCTAACTGTTTTCAATAAAACAAATGTTGAATCATTCTTTAATGTCTATAAAGATGTTTTAAATGAGAAACACTTTGAATCTCATCAGATTTTTAACATGGATGAAACGGGCTGTTCAACTGTACCCACGAAAACCCCAAACGTATTAAGTTCAAAAGGAAATCGAAGAGTAATTAAAGTTTCTTCTGCTGAAAGAGGTGTGAATGTAAATGTAGGTTGTCGTTTTAGTGCTGTTGGCAACTACGTCTCACCATTCTTTATTTTCCCCAAGATGCGTATGCAGGAACACTTTTTGAACAATGCTCCTCCTGGCTCTGCTGGTATCTGGAATGAGTCCCATCCCGTATTACCTTACAGGCAGTTTACGTGTGCAGAGAAAATCATATTAGCCTCTTAGGATTTCCTCCGCACACAAGCCACCGGATGCAGCCTTTGGATGTTGCTCTGTATGGTTCATTGAAAACTGCATATAGCCGTGCTTGTGATGACTACTTGATGGCTCCTCCAGGTGAGAGAATCAGCATAAAGAATGTTGCTGCCATTCAATGTGGCGTGGCATATAGTAGGGTGGCCACGATCAGTCACTCAGTAAAGGGTTTCCGTGCTACAGGGTTAGTGCCATTAAATTTTCAGATTTTCAGTGATTCTGATTTCGAGCCATCATTGACAACCGAAAACCAATATGTTCCTGAAGTTACAGCGACCGCAGCAACTGAAATAAATGCCACGGAACATTCAACAACTACAATGTCTAACTCAGCATATGCATCATCTGTATCAGTACCTAAACCTTCTATTCCAAAATTGTCTCCTTCCTTTGCGCAATCTAACCAAATACAATCTGAATCTGCATCAACACTTGCAGAACCTGATTCTTCCATTTTTGAACCCGGACCATCTCATGCAGACCCTGGACCCTCAAATGGAAATCATAAAATGGTCTACACCTTCTTCCTAAAGCAGTTAACGAAGGAAGGAAACAGCGAAAGAAGCTGCCTTCGTTGCTTATCACCAGCAGTCCTGTCAAAAGAACTCTGGAAGAAAGGAAAGCCGGGAAATAAGCGAAAAAGAAGACACAAGAAGATACGCGTACCCAGAAAAAAGGAACACGGAAACGAAAAGACAAATCTCCGTAGTATACAAAGAAGACATGCATTCAGTTGACTCCTCTGACTCTTCTATATCAGTGACTTATATGGACGAAGACGACGATTCCGATGTTTTGGGGGAAGAAGTGTGTGTAGTATGTAATGAATATGGTAAAAGTGAAACGTGGTTCGCTTGTAATATGTGTCAGAATTGAGCCCATGTTGCTTGTACTGAATTGTCTGTAACAGAAGCAAAATTCAAAGCATACATCTGTGACTTTTGCCCTTGAAATCACATTGCGCTTGTGTTCATATTCTTCTATTCATGTTATTATTTGTGTATTCTGCAAAATACTGCGTTTGAAATACAATAATCAGTCCAGTTCTGTTCTCGCTTTTTCTCTCGTCATCTTACCCACCTATGGAAGTCATCTTACCCGCATAGGAGGGTAAGATGACGAAAATGATATGGGGTCAATAAAAGTGAAATATCATCGTAACTTTTGAATTTAAAATCATCAAACAATTAACAGAGTAAAACGAAAGTCTAATAATTGCCGTGAACATAAAATCGAAACATTTCATCAACACAAGGCTGACAAAACATGCATAGAAGCTTACTATCGTCAACTTACCCTCCCTTCCCCTACTACCCACAGAACACTGCTGACGGGTGGGTTGCCTGCGTAACAGGGGTTCTGTGTGCCAGGAGCACAAAATTAAGTAGTCGTTTGAAGTTTATGTAATCTGCACATCCCCGTCATGGACACTACTAAGAGCCCTTTTGACAAAATTTGTTGTAGATGGAAGAAAATTGTAGTAATCTTGTTGTTTCGTAGTGGTAGGTATAGTTTACCCTTGCGTCTATTAAATCATAGTTATTACTGCTATAGAAAACGAGTAGAATGTAGTATGTGAGTCGTTCTTGTAACCAGTGATAGACATTTTAAAAAGTGGATGACCCAGTGATGGACATAGAAGAGAAATCAGCAAATTTTGACGTCTAACCTACTGAGGTATAATTTAATACTGACCAGTATTTATGCGTAGGATTTTTTTTATCTATTTTGTACTTGAAAAACGCTAAGCAAAACCAAAACTTGTGTGAAAACAAAATGAAAAGAGCCAAAACTTATGTGAAAACGAAATGAAAAGAGCTCAATCTTCATTAGAAATTGCATGTGTTTGAAAACAATTAGTGAAAATAAATACCACTTTTATTACTGAAAAAATAAACAATAAAGCAAAAGGCTATTCTGAAAGGTACCGGTACTATCTTCCGATTTCTTAGGAGCGAAGTTGCTCTGAAATTACATTTTCCAGAACAAAAACACACAGAAGAAGGTCGACAAGAAACCTTAATTTTAAACAAGACGATCAATCTGATAAAACCGAATTAATTCATCTTTTCAGCTGCAAGATATACAGATAGATTAATGTTCGTTTCTTCACCACTCACACTAACTAGTCATTGTTTATGCAATAAACACTTCAATATTTTCTACCAGCAGTAGTTGAAGATCAATCATTCCGATGTTCTATCTATAGTTAGTTTTTTTTTTAACAGAGCCTAAGAATATAAGAAAAATACGGAATACCAAAAAAATCGTTGTAGAGCACTCAACATCACTATTACACTAATGACGGCACTAAAGGATTTGCCAAAGCAAATACAGCACATAGTTTATTTGCACGTCTATATACATTATTCCTTCCTCGTTACCACCAACTCTTCGATCGTCACGTACATTATGAAAAATATTTTTTCTTCTTTCTGCAAAATATATCTGAAGTAATCTAGCGATGTTATTCAACGTCACGAATCTTTAAAAAATAGGAAAAAAATCATTACAGACACACCATAACGAGAACAATAAACAATTGCTTCATGCTTAAAACAAACGGGGAAAAGAATCAAATAAAGACTAAAACAAGGAAAGCAACCGACTAGAAGCTTTAATCCGATGGCAGTTAACTTGCATGCATCTTCACGCTTTACTTCACGCACATCCTGTTATTGTTCCCTGTTTTTGCATTTCTAAGGTTTCTGAACCTCACGATAAATTCTCTAATTTTTTAGTGACGTATTTGAAAGAAAGAAAGAAAAACAAACAAATGTTACTGTCAGTGTGGCGCGGTCAACTCCGTTTGTCTCCTAAAAACATTCGATATCTGAGTTTAGAATCGTATAGCTTTCATTTGTCCATTTGCTTTAAAGCATTTAAGAAAAGCAATTACGCTTTCAATTTTAAGGCATTATCTCAAGATAACAGCGTTAGAATGTTCAATGTTAATAGCTCCTACGTTATTGTAAGCTTCAAGAACAGTAAAAATTCAAAATACCCAGCTCTTACATTCCTTAGAAACATGTTTCAATCCTTGTCGCCTGCAGACAATGCCTGTTTAAGGTTTGCGAACGAGTTTCACCTTTTTCATTGAAAACCTGTCTCAACACTAGCTCGAAATCAAAAAATGACCATAACAAATTTCTGAAAGATCCATTTTAACATACATTGATTGAAATTTAAAGAAAACAAAGAAGAAAAAAGTGGCATCCATCAAGGATAGAAATATAATAAACCAAATCCAAACAAATGTGACATTACGGTTGCTAAATTCACGAGTTCGATCCCCGTTGGGCACACAATGCCCCACATACGAATGAATGCAAGTAGTGTTCTGGGAGTAGTAGCTGCTGCCTGCTAGAGTTCTCACATCTCGTGTGGAGTATCTCGGGTTCGACTTCAGCTTGCATTAGGTAGATTTTCCGATGAACAAACACCGTCTCCATTTAATCACTATCGCCTCCTTTAGTCACAGAGTACAATCAAACTATAATAATAATAATAATAATAATAATAATAATAATAATAATAATAATAATAATAATAATAATAATAATAATAATAATAATAATAATAATATAGCCCAGATCATTTTAAACACGACGTCTCGTTTAATATACCTTCTGTGCCATAACGAGATATTAAACTCCAAACGAAAAGTTAACCACTACTATACTACGACCGTTAAAGTTTTAGAAATAACCTGATTGAAACTTAAGATTTGAGTCGCAAAGGAATTTTCAAAAAGATCTTTTTTGGTATCTACATTTTAAAATAACGTGTATTGTGAATTGCCGTCAATATCAGAAATATAATTGCAACACTCATTTACAAGTAAGTTATTAATTTGTACTTGAAACCTGAAAATTTTGAGTTGTAAATACTGTGCGTACATACATACAATTACTTTTCTTGAAAACACGCATATGCCGTGACGGTGCCTGTACAACTGGTTGGGAATCATTATGTAATGGAAGGAATTAAATCAATCAATCTTAAGCAATACAGAAAGTATCCTTTGCTCACGTTTAAAGACGAGCACTATCATAACAACACACTCACGTAGTAAATTATACCGTTCTCGTAACACAAGTAATGATCGTTTAATATGAACGCGCTGCTTTCTAGAAAAGATATATATTTGCTCCTCGATAGAAAACTATGAAAGCCTTGAAATTTGTATAAATGTAGCCATAAAGATCTTGCGAATAAAATAACCCTGTTTTCTCTTGCGTTCTTAGGACTTAGAAAGAGTAAGACAAGAAACTACGTTTATGTCAACATTCACGTTCGCAATGTCTCCAACTACGGAAAGCAAACTGCATGAGACACCCAATTCATGCTTTTATGAGTACTATCTATACGATATATGATGATGGTACACCTTAAAGAGACTGAAACACGTATGCCATGAAACCCACCCGGTGCGGGAATACTGTTCAGAATAACAAAAGTTTGACCCCAAAAAAAAGTCCTGTCCCACTTATCATGACATGTAACCCATATAAATGACCGAATTTCCACCTTCTGTGGTCTTACTTTTTCTACAAAGCTTGACTGGCATCGATTATTGACTACCGAAATGTGATTAAAATACAGGGCGTTTAAAATAAGATATTATAAAGAATAACATAACTTCGACGGTTACAGAGTCCTGCTACTGAAGATTTATTTCCGCCATTCTCATATTACACGTATTCAAGTTAAATAATCTACAGCCGCTGGCTTCCACAAATGGTTTTCTTTATTCCTCCCAAATGTAATCCGTATATTAAATGTTCTTCTTAATACCCACAGTAAAGGAAGAATGTTTATAATACAATATAAAACTTTAGAAAAAAATAATACACCAAGTCAACGCATTAAACTAACTAAAACTGCAATAAATCATCCACTTTGTTAATCTCATTTGTCTTCCTGGATGCACATACTTGCGAATTTATTACTATATTATTGCATAACAGAGTCTGAGTCTGATCTTATTTTCTCATATTTTCTTCTTCTTACCATTCATATCAATCAAAACACAAAGTTAAATAAAAACCGGCTTTCATAAACAATTTCTGATTTCTTATTAATATAATAATTGTTCCTATATCTTGTAATTCAAACTTCAAGCACCGTAAAGACCTGTGTCTTCATAAGGCAGCATTCTGCTAATATAACAATTTAATAAAATAACATGTATGTGTACGAATATATGTAATATTATTGTCGCTACGAAAATGATATTATTGTCAATTTTATTAAAAATATACCCGAGGGGTAAATTATTCTCATCCTTTGGAAATAAACATAAGCAAAGTTTATGATAGGAATAGACGAGCCTTATAATAGTGCAAGATGCAAAGCAAACTCAAAAATAGTAGGGACGTGCAGATTAAGAGTAGGCGCATTCAGATACTAACAATTAAAGTCACTTTCATTGGTAAGAATAGTCTGCAAATACATTCAAAGCTTTTATATTTCCTCTCTTTCCTAGCATGTATGGACATACAGAATAGGTACAAACATGAAATTAAAATAAATGCCACGAAAATGATTGATATAACTATTGCAGAAGAGGGTTTGTTTAGTGATTCACTCTAAAACTGTTGAAGAGAAATTAAAAGAAGTTGGACTGAAGAATAGAATGCCGAAATGGCAAGAGTGGGCGCTAGTACAAGTGCATCATATGACGAGCAATTTTGATGCTGCTTGTACGTTAAGATCTCACTTACATTATTGAAGGTCATATAAATATGTTTCTTAAATAGTTTAGATTAGGAATAGGTATACTAACCGGGAACTACTGCGCATATCATACCTTTTGAATCAAGTCAACACTTGGAACCTTAAAAATAGTGTTTATAGGAAAGTTTTATTTCCCAGTTCAGATTTACGAGGAAGGATCAGAAATTAAGATTATAAGGCCGATAATTCTGGAGTTTCGTGTCTTGCAGCGAAATGAGAAGTGTGCGGTAATACATGGAGTTGGCAACTGTGCAGTTTCAGCCACCCACCACCTATGCCGCTAGTTGTAGATAAATACAAATGGCGCCTCGTTTGGAAAACTGGTCTCGCGAAGAAGTCCGCTCAGTTATTCGATTTCTGTGGGCGAAACATGTAACCGAGGCTGAAATTCACCTGCAGCTGGTAGAAGTTTGCGGAGAGACTGTAATGTCTCGTCAGCATGTCGCAGAATAGTGTCGAAAGTAGAGAAAACGTCGCCAACGAGAAGCGCAGTGGCCAGCCCAGCACGGCATCAATAGATTCCGTGCATAGGTTCTACGCAATCTGTCCAACCAACAAAAGGAAAAGCGCATTGGGAGAAGTTTGCAACTTTTGGAACGGTTTTCCACGGAAGGGAATTGTTTTCCTCACCGCATTGTCACGGGTGACAAAACATGGATCCACCAACACATCCCTAGTAGTAAGCGGTCATCAAAGCAGTGGAAACATTCCTCCTCTCTAAAGACAAAGAAGTTTAAGGTGACGCCATCTTCCGGGAAGGTGATGGCCACAATGTTTTGGGACAGCGCCAGTGTAATACTGGTAGAATTATTGGAAAGAGGATGCGCAGTGACCGCTGACCGATACTATGAGACCTTGCCACGATTACGCGAAGCAATCAGCCGGAAAGGTGATGGCCACAGTGTTTTGGGACAGCGCCAGTGTCATACTCGTGGAGTTTTTGGAAAGAGGAGCCGATATTGTGAGGCTCTGACATGATTGCTCAAAGCATTCAGGAGAAAACGCCCAGGTTTTCTCACCGAGGGCGTCATCTTCCTTCACGACAACGCGCGCCCGTATACAGCCCAGAAGACCACCACGTTGCTGAAGTAGTTTCGCTGGGGCATTGTCGACTACCCTCTCTACAGCCAGAATCTCGCTCCAAGCGACTTTCACCTTTCCCGCACTTAAAGGAGCACCTACGAGGCCATCGCTTCGCTTCAGACCAGTATGTAAAACACTTCGTAACAACGTAACTGAACACGCAAGTTAGGATTTTTACCAAGAGGAATTCTTGAAATTCATCCCACGATGTGACAAGTGCGACAACTGCATATGAAGACTATGTCGAAAAATAACCTAATGTATTTACTATCCATTGACTGTATTGTTTGTAAGAAATCATGTACTGTATACACACAGGTTTACTGTAGGCTTTGTAACCATAATTTCTGATAAAGTCTCGTACTTTAGGAGAGTTCAATCATTATCAAGGCCAGATTTAATGTTCTGCCGCCCCTAGGCCGAAAGGTGTTTGCTGCCTATCACTCTAACAAAATTATAACACAATAGAAATTAAAAAAAAACTTATGCATACATTTGTTTCAACGTTTTTGTATAAATTTCAATGAGTTTTGATATGTTGATAGGACACGCACCAGCACAACGGCGTTACTTATTCACCTCTACGAACTGTCTACTGCACGTACAACGTCGAAATTCAATTCAACTTGAACCACCAATACTGAAGCCAGTAGAATCGTTAAAGGAATTACCACCTACTTAGTTTAATCATGTTTATTTTTATTGTTTATTCAACTTTAGGATTTTTTCGTCTTGTTTATAAAGCCTTCGCTCAACTTCCGCCCCTAGGCCTGGGCCCAGTGGTAAATCCGGCCCTGATCATCATGGCTATGAAATCGTTGTTTTCTTGAGAAAATTACTCGAACTGCTTAAGAAACAGTTATATTTTACTACGTTGCTTCCACGATGGGATTTGGTGACGAAATAAGGACTTTAAGAGTCTAAGTGAGCAACGATAAGTAAGTAATACACAGGGTTGAGCGCTGGACCGACATTTCCATACATTTTCAAAATATTGGCACCCGAGTTCTTGAAGTGTACCCTGGATAGAACCTAGATATTTTATCCGCAGGATGTTTAGAAATGCGAATTAATTTTCTCATAAAATTCTCTGCAAGGATACAGGGATTCGCACTATCAAAATAGGCCACTAAACTTTATATTTGATTATTTTAAATTTGATTAATTAAAGACAAGTAACAAGAGTAAATATACTCATTTTCTTGTCACTTGCGAATAGCGATTCTCCTGCCCCTATTCTGTGAACTTGAACGAAATCGCTTCTCGTTATTTAGCTCACGAAAAAGTCGTTAATGATAGTTAAAGAATTGGAAATAAGTGCCTTCGAGCAATTCATGTTACATTTCAGTGGCCAATTCATTAGTAAATTCATGTAACGATTGATGCAGAATAAGCTCCTGGAACGATTCATTCCGCACATTTATTTAGTTGAGTTTTCTATATTATAATATTAAACATGTCCAAGTTTCATCCTTTTATCACAATTTCATTATACATGCTGAGTAGACCATTTACCTAAACTTGTCCCTATAAAATTTAAATTAATATATTTTTAAATATACAAAGTAAATATTGGTAGGTAGAAATCGATTGGCATTCTCTCTAATACCACCAGATTAACAGTGATGCCAACATAAAGTGGTATTTTTTTTTTCAAATGACATCACATTGGATTATTACGTATTTCAAATCTACAAGTTAAAGGGGAAATTACTACATTTATTATTCAATGTTATGAGCTAAGGATCCCAATTTTGGAGGCCCCAACACAAGCAAAAACGCATGTTAGACGCCGGGGAAATGCACATCCAAATATTTCAGTAGGAACAAAGTGGGATTTACACTGACTTGTTGTTGTTGTTAGAAAGGTTTTATTTCGAAAAACTCGGGATAAGCATCACATGTAATGACTTACATCATTTTAGGTGACAAAAGATCATAACTCTGTTTATAATAATTTGATATCTCAATCCATTCCAGAGATATGACAAATATTGGTGAAGTGTTCAACAATGCTTCTAATTATGCAACTGCAAGAACTTCTTACAACTACCAAAAACTACTAATGTAATGTTATAGAAGGAAAGTCAGAATCATAGATACGTCAATATTAAGCAGTAAAGCCATTTCCGGAACGGTTTCGAGGTATCACATTGTTGTAAAATGTTTTACCTATGATCTTTACGTCTACTGAAAACTAAACGTGACTGCTTATGGAACATATCTAGTAAACTTACCGAAATAAAGTGATTTGAAAACAGTCCAATTTTCAACCCCTAAAAGTCTGTTCCTACTTACTCCTAACACCTATTACCATTATGAGCATAATATTCCACACTAAGGTGCTTCGGATGTGAAATTCCGTTACTACTGTTGCAGAGGGCTACAAAATTTGAACGTTTGTAATAATGCAGCGTTCTTAGTTTCCAACACTGAATAATTAAAGTGATGTCTTAAGTTTTCGCTTAACATCTAGATTTGAAATACATATAATATAATCCGGCGTGATCCACTTGAAAAACATTAGCTCTATGTTTGCCAATACTGTTAATTCGGTACTACTGTGGAATATGTCAAACGATTTCCTCTTGTCAATACTTGTATCGTACAGTATTTTTTTATCTATTGATTGAACAAAATTTCAGCATATAAATGGTTGAAAAGTTACAAACAGTGTTTCAAGATAAATGATCCACTCTGTATATGTGAGGAAGACCGAGTGAACAACGTTATATGATGAAAACATTATATGTGTTTGCCAACTAGAAATTCTGCGAGCTTTGACTATAAACTGAAGTTTGAGAAAGCGGAGAAATAATCCTCCAGGTGCATTGAAGTCTTTCCATCTTCCCTAGGCAGTCAAAACTGACAAATTATGACTGTTGCGAGCCAACAGCTGTAACCCTCATTTGACAATGGGTCATACACTAAAAACAGAAATGAATTCAAAATTTGAGAGATATAATTTCGATCAAGTGTTTCTGATTAAGAAGTGTAACTAAAATCAATTAACTTTGTCACTGACAACAGGTTTTTCCCTTTGTTTTCTTTTTTTTTTCAACGAATGGTCTCGCACAGATAAAAATTTTGAACCACAACTTATAGAATATATGTTAAATTTTATTTGCTGTACTTCCATGTTAGGTAACAAGCAACCAACATGTTTTTAAAGTTTAAGAATGACATACACTAAACACTGATGATTTGGGTCTAAAACTCTACTCATCCTTCCAAAACAGTTAATATATACATAATTATCAATAACCCTGTCAAGAACTCTCTCTATTTCCCCCCCTCTCTCTCTCTCTCTCTCTCTCTCTCTCTCTCTCTCTCTCTCTCTCTCCTGTAGCCTTATTAAGTATCATTGAAAAGTCCTAGCATAAGAGCAACTTCATCGGAAGATTTACCACCAACTCGATATACTCTGACCAAAAACGTTCTAAAAATACATTTCACCAACATGTATCTTTTGTATATTTTACATTACAATTACGAAATTGCTTCTACTGATTCCTGAACTTCTGCTACTAATTAAAATTTGCAGACGAAATACGATATTAGTAAACGTCCAATCTGGATGGTAAGACTAGGCTTAACCACGATGGCAGCTTTCTTTGTCTTTCTGCGATGAGCTTTTGTAAGTCAAAAATTTTCTGCAGGAATTCTGCAAAAATTTTCTGCAGAAGAAACACATGTGAAAAATACGCTTTACGCGACGTAAAGATCAGTTCAAACTATATTTATGCGAGTCGTCTGTGCATTTAAGACATCTACACACAGCAGACATGTTTTCATACTTTTCTGTTGGCTATTTTTTTCCTCTGGCAATGTTATAGAAGGCGGCAAATTTTCTGCGATCACATCGCGGATCGCGGCATGTTCTGCTATGGGGGGCTTAACAATCCGAAAACTGTATGTATTCATCTGGTAATCGCAAGTAAAATCAAATTTGTAAAATGAATTTAGTTCACAAACCATTTAATCAAAATTATTTATTTTGTGAACACTGGTATCAGCGAAGTAGATGAGATTTTGTTTTAAAATGTATGCGTAATATGCTAAGCAACAATGTATACATATATCCAATCGTCTCATTTCAATATTCCAAATAAATATGAGAGCAATTAATATTATTAAAACTTTTGACTGAAGACAGAATTCATTTCAGAAGAAGCAATTCCTTTCACATTGGAATCCATAGACCAAGAAGAAAAATTAGCAGCTTGTAGGAAAACAAACACAACGCAAACAAGCACATAGGTGTGAATAACTAGATAATAACTTGTCTAGCAACTATCTTGTGTACCCAGTGACAGGATAGACGTGGATCGAGTTCAATAAGGCATGTTTTTCACGGGAAAGATGCGCTATGAGCACAAGATCCCTCACTCCCCTCTCATTCTTACAAGTGGCGTTCATATTTTATTTGTGAAAAATGGCCTCAGCATGACGGTGGAACGGTCCTCATGGGTAAAAACCAGCCATACCATCACTCGGGTTTAGTTGTGATCGATGCTCACGGGAACAGAACTCCTCCAGCAGGTGGAACATTTCTACAAAAATAGCCTTAACCTCTTCTTGAATAGGTGAATAACTCGTACTTTTCTTCGCTACAAAGTATTGAGGACGAATGAATTGCTTTAATATTTTACGAGACGAAACAAAACATGAGAAGAATCTTTATGTGTCTTCTCACTCACTGGCTACTTTGTAAATGATGATATATCATTTTTTGGTTGACAGAGACAAGTTAGAACTCCTCAAAAATTACCACAATGAAAGAAAATACCCCGCTCACTCTTAAACGCACTTAACAACATAATATCACGATGTAACGACATTTATTGAATTCTACAAACATACAATTAGGGCTATGTATGCATTGTTGCTCAGCAAATTACGTAGACTAAACATTTTGATATAAATTTTTGACTTCAACTGAAATTAGTGTTTAGCCAAAGTTATTACTTTTTTAAACAATGAACTAGATTCACTTTATACTTGGATTTCACTTGTAACTACCACACGAATACAATATTTCGTTTGTTACATTTCAGTCTTACCTAAATTTATTAATATTATAGTGTTATTACAAACCTGAACAAATCTCGCTTAACAATGTCCAGATATGAAATGGAATCAATGGAAATGGAAACCCAGAAAGTTTTGTTTCACATTTGGTTCACAACACTACATTACATGTGCTCAATGTGAATTCTGTCACGCGACACACATCCAATTTTTGTCATACAAGTTCGTCTGCAAATTCTAATTAGTAAAGAAAAATGTAGAAATCAATAAATCAGGGGCGGATCCAAAGTGACGATCGCCCTTCCCCGCAGAAGAGGAAACTTTCTTATTTTATAAGTAAATAAAACCCAAACCAGAGTTTGGAGCTCTTAAAAGTAGCTCTAAGTAGCAGTATTAAATTCCCTCCTCCCCCCAGAAGACCCTCCTGGATACGCCTCTGCAATAAATGCAGTTTCGTACTTGTAATATGAAAATTACAAAGGAGACCATTTATTGAAGTATATTTCTAGTAGGAACTTTTTAGCTCACATTAAATCGATCTGAAGACAAATTTTGGGGTAAAGTTACTCCTTTCTAGATTTTTCAGATACTTAATAAGGATACAAAAGAGAAAGAGAGAGAGAGCTCTCAGCACATTTACTCTACTCAGCACATTTACATACATATAGTTTTTCGCACGGACTGAACACCATGTAACCTGCAATACAGTACAGTAGTTTCGGTTGCAAATTTGAGGGGCTTCTGAGATACTCTATACTTTTTGAACCTCCAAACTGTGTTAATTCCTCCCCCTCCCCAGTAGAAAATCGAAAAAACGGCTTCGCATGTAATTAGATCTGGCACATCTATTTGTGTACAAAATTTGGTGGCTCTAAGTGATTCCTCTCAAAATATGTCAAAATTTGATGACACGCGTTCTTTTATACACTAAAGCAGCGTTTCCCAACCGGTGTGCCGCGGCACACTGGTGTGCCGCGAATGGGCCGCTGGTGTGCCGCGAGGAAATCGAAACAAATTATTAATTCTATAGGAACCAAATTGCAAGACATAGGGGAAAATATATATTTGTATTTCACATTACTATGAACCTCTACTATAAATTTATAATTTTAAGTTTCATACTGTGTTATTTTTCTGTACATTTTTAATGTTGAAAACGAATTTATCATTGTCATGACCATTATTGCTTCTTTATTGTTGCAGACTATTTCGTAACTTGAAATTTTAACATATCATTCAATAAATTCAACAAAGTAAACATGCATACAAATTACCTACATTTGTGTTTTTAAAGTATAGGAGATTTGTTTATTTGTTCGGTATTTAGTGACCTTCCCTTTTAGTTAAAGGTTAGATACAGTTTTCGAAAGAGAAAGTGGATTTTTAAAGACCCGAGTCCTATATTTCATTGCAATTGTTTTCTATTTTAAATTTAGAATGAAAAATAAGCATAATGATTTACCACGGGGGAAAATCAGTGATCGAGCTTTCTTCTCTGTAAGAAGGAGATCAGAAATCACATTAAAATACCACGGCATTTTATATTTACAAATAATAATAGTAATTTATATATATATATATATATATATATATATATATATATATATATATATATATATATATATATATATATATATATATATATATATATATATATATATATATATATATAATATGGGTGTGCCGCGAGAATTCAAGTTGCACCTGTAGTGTGCCGCAAGTTGAAAAAGGTTGGGAAACGCTGCACTAAAGGATAATACTCGATATATATTAACGATATACTGGGGAAACGAGTTTCAGAACCAAATCCATATTCCCGATAAATGGCATAAAGCCAGCCCCGTAGCCAGCTCGAAAATGTAGGGGGGGGGGGCGATGAAAGTTAGGGGGGTCCGATTCAAAAATATTATAGCCTATTTCATCCCATATTATAGTTCATTTGCAAGCCTATTATGAAAATTTTAGAGGAGGCCAGTAAAAATTTAGGGGGCCCCGCCCCCTAGACCCCATGGATAGGGCCTACATAAGGCTACTTATTCTTGTACTTTAAAAATTTCACTTTTAAAATTGTTTCTGAAAGTACTGCGAATGAAATTTTTAAGTAGTACGTAAGTTGTGACTCAGATCATAGTCTTCGCACTTTAAATTTTATTATGCAAGATCTAATATTAGAAGCTGATTTATACAGTAAATTCTTGCGTATTATCAACTAGCAGCGTTCACCCCGCTTCGCTGCGGTCACCCCGGAACGCAATAAACTTTGTTACTTAGATAATTTTTACTTTTTCGCTTTCAAGTGATATGATAAAAACCATAGAAGATTGCAGTAAATGTTAACATTATATCGCCTGTCATTTATGTTAACCCGCCCCGCTTCGCTGCGGTCACCCCCGAACGCAATAAACTTTGTTACTTAGATAATTTTTACTTTTTCGCTTTCAAGTGATATGATAAAAACCATTATAACGCCTGTCATGTATGTTAACCCGCCGAGTGACACGGTCATGCGGGTTGCATATAAATACGTTTATTTTTATACCTATGATGAACTAACAAAGGATTTGTACGTAATGGACACCTGAATGGTCAATTATCTCAAGACACTGGTAATTGAAAATTAAAGTGATATGATAAAAACCATCTAGGGTCCAAATCCTAATAACCCCCCAAAAATAAAAGAAATTGGTTCAGCCGTATTAGCGTGATGAGCGGACAAAGGATTTGTACGTTCTCTTTTATATATATAGATAATGTGTACCTCTATTACTTGTCTCATATTTCTAGTTGCTAATGCAGTTACTCAGTATGCTATTAGAACTTTTTTAATAGCACATATCTACTGTACAATATGTGACCTCTAATTAAGGTGACTACTGATTGTAGCGTAACTAAGAATGCATGTGCCTTCCCACAAAAATGTCAAAAGCCTCCCTTTATAAAAGTTCATGAAGGCACGTAAAATTTATAGATAACATAAAATGAAATGAAATCTTTAAGTTTTACGTCCCAAAGTTATGCCGGCTCGTCTAAAGGAGACGGTGATGATGATAAATGAATGGAATAGTGGAATGAATAAAGTGGGAGGAAACGGGACAACCCCGAGAAAACCCACGCACACGGTGTTTGTCTACCACGTAGTGATGAGCGCAAGAGTCTTGGTCTTGCAGTTTTTGCAAGAATCTTGCATGCAAGACCAAGACCAAGACCAAGACCAAGACCAAGACCAGGAATCCCGATGCAAGACCAAGACCAAGACCAAGGGGTGCAAGACCAAGACCAAGACCAAGACCACACCTGCAAGACCAAGACCAAGACCAAGACTCTTGCGCAAGAGTCTTGCACAAGTACCGGCTCGGTGGTAGAGCAGTCACGTGTGGTTATACGGGTCCCTGGATGGATTCTAGCATGCGCCATGGGAACTTTTTGGTGGGCAAACACCGTGTGCGTTGGGTTTTCTCGGTGTTTTGATGTTTCCTCCTACTTTCTTCAATTCAACATTTCATTCATTTTTAATCAATACCGCCTCCCTTGGCCTCGATGCATAATTGTGAGACGTTAAACTAGATATTTCGTTTCGTTTCAAAACATATTAGTGGTGTTTTTCTTCCAAAGCTAAAGAGAAATGTAGTATTGAACATTGGTAATACCGTACATGGGTATAGCCTTGACTCCGAGACTCAAGCATCCGTTGGGAATTTTTTAATGTCTGCTCATAAAATTAATATCGAAATAACATTTTCATGACATTGAAAAAACTTAATACATGTGACCGCAAGTTTTGATTTCATGGGCGGATGCTTATACGTTGAATAATTGTTTATCAATACAACTTTTAGCGTCCTTAGGTATACGACTCATCGAGGATTGAACGATATAACTATATTATAACCTACAACAATAAATCTATATTATAAAATTGAAAGTGACTATTTTTGTGACTCCTAATCTCTTGAACCACCCGACCGATCTCGATCAAATTTTCAACATAGATGGAGCTTCGGCCTGGTAGTGTTTTCATCATTTCACTTTGACGGTAAAACTTAGGGGAGGGGAGAAGGGGGAGTTATAAAATAATAAATAAAACTTAATAACTTGAACCAAACGAGTAATCTCGATCAAATTTTTAACATAGATGAGGTTCAAGCCTGGAATGTTATATGTCAGTTCACTTTGATGGTAGAACCTAGGGGGAGAAGAGGGGAAGGGTATATATATAACTTATTAAATCTTGAACCACCTGACCGAACTCGATCTTATTTTCAACATAGATGAGAATCGGACCTGAGATGGTTTCTGTCATATCACTTTGACGGTGCAGTTTAGGGGAGAGGGAGAGGAAAGATATTTAAAAATGACTGAAATTGACCGACATTAAAATGGAATCTATAGTTTTGGGGATCGCTGAGGTAAACAATGATACTTCCGGTGCTGTTTAAATCAAAATTCAGCCCCGTAGCTTGGCGGAGGGGAGGGGATATATAAAAATGATCGAAAATGGCGAATATTAGTGTCGAATCCATAGTTTTCGTGGTCGCTGAGTTGAATACTGAAACTTCCTATACCGTTTAAGACCAAATTCAGCCTCGTAACTTGGGGAAGATGGAGATACATAATAATGATTAAAAATGACCAAATATTATTGCCGAATACATAGTTTTCGTGGTCTCTGACACGAAGAGTGACACTTGTGATGCCGTTTAAATCCAAATTCAGCCCCGCAACTTGGGGAGGAGGGAGAGAGAGAAACATAAAAATAATCGAAAATGACCGATATTAGAGAGCGCTTTACTAATAGTAAAAAAGTAACTGACTAAAGAAACATATTATTATTATTATTATTATTATTATTATTATTATTATTATTATTATTATTATTATTATTATTATTATTATTATTTTAGTTTAACTCAACAAAGTGGGTTCTTGATACTAGTAATCCATATTCACAAGTGAGACTTCAAATAACTTGGAGTTTGATGCCGTTATTTTGTGTTTCTAATACAGGTCAACATTATTTATATAAATTGAGTTTACACAAAAGACATAGACAGTTGAGTCGTTTTCAGTTTTCACGCAAATTATTCTAAAATATTAAGAGATTTGATTATAATAATTATTATTTTAATTTTCTCTCCCTCTTTTTTTGGTCAATATTGCTAAACATATCATCATCATCATAGCTATTCTGCAATTATTGACAGGTTATTTGCTTCAACAGACAAGGTTCGACGTTCGGTGGTCCTCAACTAGTCTCTTCGTCTTGACGTAGCAATTTTCTGTTTTAATACCTTCCTTCAGGTAGTCTGCTTCGCTCTCTCCCTCTTTTTCCTTCCACAATACTCTGTAGCACGTCCCTCATAATACAGTTCCTCTTCAGCCAATATCCTAAACAGTTCCCTTTCCCCCTCTTAACAATATCTAAAATTCTTCCTTTTTGCTCCTACTGCTAATATTTCTAACACCTCCTCATTCGTTTCGGTTCAACACAGCTAATTCTCTCCTTTCTTCTCCATGCCCATGTTTCGAAAGTATGCAATTTTTTCATCGCTTTTGCGTAATATGAATGTCTCTGCCCCATAAAGTACATATTGGAATCAGTAAAACAAAGTTTCAATATTTAGTTGGAAGTTTGTTTAATACAAGAATTAGCTAATCGTGGTTGGAAAGAAAAATCTGACGCCTTTAGAGTGTAAAAATAATTTTGCAATTCATGGTATTTCAATAATCTGAGCCGTCTAATTTTCTTTCATGTACCTCAGGGGTAGCCTCCCCAGTTTGGGAATCAGTGGAGTGTTGGATTTGTTAAAAAAATATAAACAGATTAAGAAACGTTGTGATTTAGGCATATCTTATAAGTAGTGAAGCATGGGCACCCATTAAAAAAAATAAAGATCATCACCTATGTTGTACGCTATCATACTTACACGACGTTAAATTATATTACATTTTGAAACATACATGTATTTTTCCGTTACTACTGGTGCATTGTAGAGTTTATTATCCCTTATATCCATAGTAAAATGTACCTATGAAAAGCTTGAGATTTCTTAAATGCAAGACTTGCAAGACTCTTGCATGCAAGACCAAGACCAAGACCAAGACTGGGTGTGCAAGACCAAGACCAAGACCAAGACCAAGGGTTCCAGTGCAAGACCAAGACCAAGACTCGATGTGCAAGACCAAGACCAAGACCAAGACCACCCCGGTCTCGGTCTTGGTCTTGCATTTGCTCATCACTACTACCACGGTTCACTTGGCGTGAGCAGGGGTCGAACCAGGACCACATGCACCAGAGGTGAACGCTCTACCCCACCTCATGCACCACGGTGGCCCCGCGTAGCGTAGTCGCTAACGCTCTCGCCTTCGGTGCGAGCGGTTCCGGGTTCGATTCCGCTGGTGGGGCACTCGGTCGAAAAGTGTAAAACGCTTTTTCAGGCCAACCACCCTGAATGAGTTTTTTCCTGGGTTTTCCTCATTCACATCAGGAAAATGCCGGGGTGGTACCTAACTTGTAGGTCCCAGGCCGCTTCCTTCCCTCCCCAATCCTATCTTCCTTCCCTTTGCCCAGATAGTGTACTCGCCGAGGGACGTAATCCCTCAAACGTGACGGGTTAAATGACCATAAGATGCGGAGAGCCCAGAAATCTAAGTCCTAAATCCTGAGCCACCGCGGTAGCTAGGAGCCGTCATGGGTCCCTCCACACACTACTGGGCCCAGAAGTGATCATGTTAAGTTTTCTCAAGTTATCAGTGAGTCACCACCGGTCTGTTATCATTCTGCTCTACACGCCTCAAGTAGCTGTTCCGCTCATTAGTGTGATGAAGGTGGTATCGTGATTCATCGGACCATGTAATACTGTGCCACTGCTCTGCAGTTCAATAACGACTGGGACATGCCCATTGTGCCGTGTGTTAACATGATACACATGTGGGACATCAGTTGCTGAGGCCCATATTTAACAGCGTACGTCGAATTGCATTCTCAGATACATTCGAGCTTTGTCCACTGCTACAGTATGTTGAAGTCTGCTATTAATTGTGCCAGCCGAGAAAGTATAGGAAGTCCGACATTTATCCGGCATGATCTGGCTTGATGATGATTTTACCGTCCCTTGCCCAATCTTGGAAGACACTAACACGGGAGTTGTCGCAAAAATCCACACAAGTTGTCTTTAAAATCTGATTGCCACATAGCACATCTGATAGAGCATCATGAGAAATGGAAATAAGCAAAATTTAAGGACCAGAAGGAGGTGGACCAGAAGGATAGGAGCTAGGGGGCTTCAAAATTTGAATAGCCAAAAAATTATATCATGGAATTATGTACGTTAAAAGTAAATATCTTGAAAACCGTTAAAGCAATCAAAACAAAAGTTGCACAATATAATTAGAACAAAATGCCCTATCGAAAACCATAAATAGTGTTTTCATAGGTGAAGCAGTGTTGCCAACTCAGCATAAAAATATGTTATTAGAAATAGCACCATATACAAGTGTGCACAAATTTAAAATGCACTATTATAACTAAACATAACAGTGAAATGAAGTGGTACAGTGTTGCACACTATTGGATCTACGCGTGCTGAAAATGTGCAATGGAGAAGTCTGATATGTGGCAACAGATGGTAATAAAGGAATCTGGGTTTCATACTATGAATTTAGTTCAAATGCGTAACACAGACAGTATAACATAGCAAAATGTCAGCAGTGTCATAAAATATTCATGCATTTGAAAAACGAAATTGAGTGATGCCATTTTTACGTCCTGCGTCAGCTCCGAAGCTATATAGAAGTGCAAAGTGGGATCCGAATCACTATGAAAGAGAAAGATAACAATGAAATGTAAATTGAAAAGTACAACAAAAACATGTCCGAGGCGGGATTGGAACCCACGATGCCTAATATGTCGGTTGTCTAGCTTTCTAGACTACACCGCTATCCGGTCCGACTAAAAACGAAATAAGGTAGTAATAAAATAATCATATTTCGAATGTGAATATGGTAATATTACAGTGTACAAACATAATCATTTAGTATGTAGAGGAGGAAGTAAAAGAATATGTCACTTAACACTCAAGACAACAACCAAGAAAAAACTCTTACAAATATTGATAAGATAACCGGGAGAACCAGATTACAGAATTAGAGAACACACGTTTCTTTCCTCGCGTGAATCATTTTGTGTTCGCGAGTTGTCTGCTTATTCATCGGGGCTACAGAAGTATATTGGAAAATCCTCACTTTTTTTCTAATGCATTCCTTTATTATCGTTTGTTTCCACATATCACAATTCTCCATTGTACATTTTCGGCACATGTAGCTCCAACAGTGTGCAACACTGTACCACTACACTTCACTGTTATGTTTAGTGATAATAGTGTATTTTAAATTTGTGCACACTTGTATATGGTGCTATTTCTAATAACACATTTTTATGCTGAGTTGGCAACACTGCTTCATCTACGGAAACACTGTTTGTAGTTTTCGATAGGGCATTTTGTTCTCATTATATTGTGCAACTTTTGTTTTGATTACTTTAACGGTTTTCAAGCTATTTACTTTAAACGTACCTAATTCCATGATATAATTTTTTGACTATTCAAGTTTTGAAGCCCCCTAGCTCCTATCCTTCTGGTCTATAGCACCTTAAATTTTGCTCATGTTCATTTCTCACGATACTCTATCAGATGTGCTATGTGACAATCAGATTTTCGCGACAACTTGTGGGACCCTCCCGTGTAAGGACGGCTGACCGCGAACACTCGACAAGTCGCACTGTTTCCGAAATACTATGCTCATTCCCAGCTGTTTGGCCTGTCTATTAAAATCTGATATATCGCATTCAACGCACAAGCTTTACACTGACTAGTCGAGTGCGATCCCTGTCACTGTCTGTCGAGTGGTTCTGCTCTGCCCTGTGGTGCTTACGTCAGTTCAACGATTCCGTTGAGAACGTAGCGGGTGATTATAATGTATGGGTGATCAGTGTATGCTTTGATGGCGCTTAGTTAACTGAATAATTGCTCAAATGTTGCCGTTGTCAAGTAAAAGATGAGGTATAGTTGCAACAATATATTTTTTAACGTCACATAACTTTCACATCCTAACAAACATAATTTTCTAATCTTAAATGCCCCCCTTGCTCTGGGCCCCTCAAATTGCGGGCCCGTTAGTTACGCCACGGACATCTGAAACAAAATTTCTGGTGTTAAATAATGTCCGTTTGTGTTCTTTACCGTTCCATTTCCTCAGTGAGGCTGTGAAAGAGAGAGATTTATAGTTTATTATACTACTCCAAATTTGTACTCGTATACTTACATCCGGGATGAAAGCGTCGACTTCATGCACAGAAGATATACATGCTAACTACTTGACTACTACGAATTCATTTAGTTAAACCCTGACCATAGTAATATTATATCCCATTACGTGGTAGACTCTGAGAATTTGTAGCATGTAAACTACGGAACTGTTGTATTGATTGCGGTTTGTATGTGATTTCTGTTTTTCGATAACTCATCTCATAGCTCATTGTTTCACTTATTTGTATTTTAATCTGTGGCGTGCGCTTTTCTGATTGAGATTGACGCACCTACAAAGAACAACGACACTGTTCAACCAAAATGATTTGATTAACGCTTTGGCCAGCTTTCGCCGCACACTTCGCGATGCTAGTCTCAATGTGATTTTCCGGTCCAGCGAATCGTCGCTGATGGGATAATTATGCATGATGACACGAAGTTCGCTGTCCATAGGATTTAATGAGAAAGTAATGGACAACAGTGTAATCACTTTACTGTATTCATGAGGCACGGATGTTCCTACCCTTATTGTCAACCTGTTTTTCGTTTTGGCTGTAACTCCAGAACTTAATTATACATTTTTAAAAAGTAGTTTTGAATATACATATGTCGCCTCAAATAAAGAAACCATTTCATTTAGCTGAAATGGATAAAAAAGGTAGTAAGCGTTACTTATCAAAGGTAAATAACTGTTTTGCACATTTGTTCGGAAACGAAATGCACAATATTTTCTTTTAATATCTCACAAAAAGATAAAATTCCCTAAAAGGAATTATTTTCTTAATTCATCCCAATAACATCCACGTAAGCCGCTAGTACTTCTTTGCTTCATAAAGGCGAAGGGCATAGCAGAAGAAGGTACTAACTGCATATGTAGTACCTTTCTATATTCAATTAGTACGACATTTTCTATCCCACTAAAAGTATTAACTTAACTGGGGTAAGTATTGCAGCATTTTGAAAAATAGGATCTTGTTATACAGTGTTACTAAACAAGAGTTTTGAAGTTAGTTGTAAAATGCTAACTCGTTGTTATCATCCCTGTATGGCAAATTAGACTTTTCATGGTTTCGGGTAGGAGGCAGTGGTGCTATTCTAATTTCTTAACGTCTCTCTCTCTCTCTCTCTCTCTCTCTCTATATATATATATATATATATATATATATATATATATATATATATATATATATTGAAAGAGAGAGAGTGGATACATAGATATAACTCTCTTAGGAAACAAACTATACATAGTAGAAAAAAGCATTTTTTAATTTTATAGCACAAGTGACAAGTACAGGCCTACACAGCATCCTAATACAAGGTAGTGTCACGAATTTAGGTAGCACTGTGAGTATCTTGGAAACGAATTATCCAAGATAGATGGTTCTCAAAAAGTGATAGAAAGATCTTAATCTAGCAATGGTTTGACAATTTATTATTCATAATTATACATGCGCTTCATATATAAATTACCCTTACCACTACACTCATGTGATTCAGTTCTCATCTTCCACATTTAAAAATTAAAGTACACACAAGTACAAAAATAAGCATTTACCATAAAAACACTAGCTGCAAGTGTTCAAAATAGATTTATGGCTTCTATAAAATCAATTGAAAATTGCTATTTTTAATTAGGCAGCTAGTGAAAAACAGCAGCTTTCGACTCCAGCCGAGTTTAAGCTCAACCTAAACTCAGTTGACCAACGTGAACTGACCCGACCCGATAACCCGACCCGAGTTGACCCAATTGACCCGACCCGATCTGTAACCCGACCCGTTTGAGAGCACTACTTATGACGTTCCTTTTCCCTTTATGCCTTTTGCTGAATTATGTTCTATGATAACAAACCCTCATCAAAAATGATAAAATATTACCCTGCCACCGTAAAGAACAAATTATTATTATTATATGTATTTTAGGTGAGAGATATTCTGGTAAAACAACCTTCCTATGACAGGCTCAGGTCGGATTTTAAATGTTACTTGTTAGCACTCTAGACAGGGTTAGCTGGTTTAAACCAAGGTAGTTTAAACCATGGTTTAAGCTTTGGTTTAAAACAGCATTTTATTTATTTTTTTTTTAACTGGTTTAAACCAAAAAACAAAAGTTTTCGTAGAAGTGTAAGTGTTCGTAAAATCTTGATGAACCCCGCTTTCCCTGTTTTAGGGTTCTTCTCGTCATCTGTGAGCTGTATTATATTCAGACCTAAATTCCCCATTCATTACTCAGAGAGATTATACTACAAAAGCAACTTTTTTTATAAGTTTATGAATGTTTCTTTTGTGATTTTTTATAGTTTGTTATTATTGTTATAGAATTGCAATCAAAGAAAAATTCTAAATATTGTTTCATTTTAATGATAATTACTATTGATAAAATACATCGAAATACCGTACCTTTGGGGGTCAAACAAACTCCACAAAAGGTATTTACTGAAATCAGAAGTATCTTGTGTATCTATTTATGTGTAAATGGGTCAGAGGCAAACTGGAATCAAATAATTCTTATCTTTATTCACTTTTCTTACTGATATGCAAATTAAGTCGATGTATTTCGTTAACTTGGACTAATAAAAGTCGTAGTGAACTAACTTGGACTTAATTAGTTCTTCTGAACTGTGCAGTATTTTGAAATTATCCATATTGCTTCTACCTATAAGTCATTACAATATGTAATGTTGTATAATGGTTTCACTTGTGCAACTGTTTATCTTCTTGTTCTTCTCAAATGACTCTTGACAATTAGACAATTATATTAAATGTAAAGATTAGTACAGAGTATCAGAAGTCCTTCGTAAGCGAGTCGGCAGACCTATCGCATTTGTGTCCAATTAGTCCCGGTTTCGAGTTCAAATGGAGGACAATTTGTTTCGGATGTTAAGTCGAGAAACGGTCTGGACCCTGTTTTAAGCTTATGTGACCCCTTCCAGCATAACCCGGTTGTCGCATAATAACACCAAGGTGAAACAAACTTATTTCTATCCATATGTGATATAAATACATCGAGCAAATTATTTAAACAAAAAAACCTGGTTTAAACCCCCAAAAAATGTTTAAACCAAAAAACCGTTTTTTTTTTTGTTTTTGTTTTTTCAATAAAAACCATATTTTTGCCAACCCTGACTCTATATAATAAGCATGAGCAGGACTCGGGGTAATTTATTAATAAAAACAGAATCTTCCTCGGTAACACTGTAGCAATTCCACCAAACAACACCAACAAATGTTATACTCAATTAAAAATAGGGTGTTTAATGATTTAATTACGATGTATTTCGTATGTCTATTTTTATCTACTACCCTATACGCATCTGTTAAAAATGCATTAAACTGGTAGGAAGCTGGAATTCGTTATATAATCCCAGGAGCGAAAGTATTAACACAGGACTCTGTCAACAGCGAGGCTATATTAAAGTGTAAATAAAAGTACACAATTTAAAGTGTTGTTCGAACTACCATTCGGGGTAAGTACAGCCACCGGGAATCAAACCCGAGATCAGGCTCACAGAAAACACTCGCATTAGCACTCGCCTATGGAAATACCAGTGCAATTGTAGTGACTTTGCATATTATATATATATATATATATATATATATATATATATATATATATATATATATATATATATATATATATATATATATATATATATATATATATACATGAAAATTACTTCATTATTATACAAATTGCCACATAGGTTACAAAAATATATTTTATATATTATTAATTAGCAGAAATTGCGTGGGTTTGGTGTGAGGAGGGTGGTTACAGGAAAAGTGTGATAATTCCTTTAAGTATAAGGTGAGAATTCCTGTCTTTCAGATACGTTTTAAACAGCTGATTGAATCCCTTAATCTTACACGTTCTTTAAATTATTTAAGACAATTGAAACATTTTGAAATTCTCGTGCCGTTTCTTTCCATTTTTTTTTAAATATACAACAGGAATACCCTTTACATTTAATCAATCTGTGAGAATAAACAGTATAGTATTATTCTTACGAGGTCTAAGATTTTGAAAGTTTGAATACCAAGGTAGTTGTTATTTATTTGTATATATTTTCAAACGCATGAAATATGTTGCACAGGTTGTAACTTTTTCATTAATCACACTTTGTGTCAATTCTTGAATACATGAATAAGTCTGCTTGTTTTCACCAGTCTGAATCAATAACAATCACCGTACAAGAGGTACCAAGATGCTGATGATTAGGGAGCTCGTGTTTGGCACAAAAAAAGCGCAAAAATATTAATAGCTACATGTATTAGAATCTTCTTTTTGTCCAGTTGTAAAGAAAGTAGAACATATGAATTATTTTGTTGCAGTAAATTGTGCATAGAGTTGATTATATTTTTCTCAGTGTCAATTTGAATCAAATTATAATTACATTTGTGACTCTGGTGCATTTATATATAACGTGAGTTCTCCACGAATCATGTTTCTTTAAGTTTTTTCTTATAAATATTTATTTTTTTCCTGTTCGACTTGCATGTTGATGAAGTGGTGTAGTTACAAAGGACAATCTAACAAATTGTAATGGCCAGACCCGTAAAATCGGTGCAAAACACGGCGCGTCGCACTAGCAGTTTGAAGCTCACTGAATAATTGAAGTACCCTGTATACTTTTCTGTATCATACACGTACATAATAAAATCTCATACTAGTAGCAAACTTACTTCATCGTCTCCCACTGTTAAAATGCACTTACGTTGAAAATGTAAAAATTATTTAAATATTAAAATTTTTTTTAATCGCATTCTACAATACACAATAGCTTGTGGATATCAAGCTTAGGCTGGGCCGATGAATGCAGAAAAAAAGACTCAATACAAGGAAAAGCAATCATCAATAAATCACTAAGATAATTATCGAAACTTCGTGTATAATATTACTTTGTTGAAATCAAAATATTAAGTAGGCTGACTTGTTTTGTTTTAATGACGTTACCCATTCATTGTCCCAGAAGAAGAGTTGTCCCAAAGAAAGAAAGCTACAGAAAACCAACCGAGAAACTATATATAGAAATAAATTCGAGGGACCTCGTTCTTGTGATCTCTGGCAGAGAAATCAACTTTAATCATTACATCTTCAAAATAAGTCGCTGATTGGTAGCCTCACAAATACCCTACTCTACTGGGACCTCAAACAGATTTATTATGGCGCTGGTAACCACCTCATTTTTTTAAAAAAAATTATCTGTCCTACAGAAATTCTTATATAATATATTGTTTATATATAATTCATTGACTAAATTCTTTTCTTGTTCTGTGAGACTCCTAGGTATGATCATCTTCGTAAATGCTTCTTTTAACATTTCTATCTCCTACTTTTATCTCTAACGCTATTCTATCTCCTTCACATTTTACATCTTCACAAGTAATGCTACCTATGTATCGTTTGCGGACATAAGTCTTTGACCAGGTAATGACGACTGCTTTGAAACAAATGCAGAGTATAATAATTAAATCTGTCATATCTGTAGTTTCGTGTGGAGAAGAAACAAACTTGTGAACGAAAGGTTTAATAACAACTCAAGTTATTAATATAAACTTTGCCCAAGATTGTTCACTTATATCATCATAAAAGAAACACGAAAGGCTCTTTGAAACGAAGAAAAATAACATACAACTTTACAAGCGGGGTCAAAGAAACCTAACGTAACCAAACTAAAGACAAATCATTTACAGCATAGTGATCGTGGTTCAGTGGTCAATGCGCTTGGCAAGTAATCCGCAGGTTCTTGGATCGAATCCACGTCGGGCAATTTTTTTTTACTTAAGGAACTTTGATGATGATAGATCGGCGATGACACACGTTTTATTATATTCAAATATTTGAATACTCGAATGTTACAATACTTGAACTATCAAATCTTCAGGAATAATAATTGTAATAATAATTATTATTATCTCGTAGAAGATTAAAAATTAAAACTTATTTTCGCTCAGGTCATACCATTACAAGCAGAAACGTTACATTAGGCAAAAAATATTTCGGTTTTGTTTAATGTTGCCCATGAGAAGAGGAATTTCTCATCTCGATTCTAAAACAAACCAAACAAAATCGGGATGAGACTTAACATTTTACATTCGAGACGGAACATGGCTAACTCAAATTATTGTTTCGATTAGGAGATGAGATTCGAGACGAGACGAACAATATCGTAAACATTTCTCATCTTATTTGGATTCTCGAAATAATGTATGCCATCTTTAAGTAACAATTGCTCTGTAGACTGAATCTTATACGTTATTTTGTTACTTGCTATTTCAGAGCTCACTGAATTATGGTCTGTGTATATATTTTTGTAGCAAAGCTTTTATAATTACATCTGCATATTCTACAATTTAGTTTATTATATACCTTACTGTTCAATGATATTCAGCTATTTTCCTTAAAACGTACAGTAGAATACTTTCTACATCAAACTTTAGTGGAAAGCTTTCGTTTAAATATGGGTAGATGCCGAAGTGTCTCTTGAAGATACGGAACCCCTTCCCCGAAATCCCTACGTTTACGTAAGTTTTGTCAAATTTAGGGCAATTTTAAAACTTTTAATACCATTATTATTATTATTATTATTATTATTATTATTATTATTATTATTATTATTATTATTATTATTATTATTATTACTGAAGTGTTGTTAATTTAATGGTTCACCCTTCTCCACCCAGCTTCCGCGTAGTGGGCATTATGCTGAACAAACACCTTGTGCATAGATTTTCTCCGAGCTCCGCTTTCTCCCACTTGCTTTATTTCAATATTTCTTTCATTCTTATCATCGACGTCTTCTTTAGCTTAGCCGAGATAACCGTTACATAAAAACAAATTTTCTTACTCATGTGAGTTCAGTATCCCTACTTTCTACATAAAATTTACCTGGAAAGTTTCCATTTTAACATTTAGCTAGTTGTAGGGACGTATGCAGAGGGTATGTACTGATGGTCCTGACACTTCTCTCCAATCCCAAAAAGTTTGTAACTTTTGCCTAAGGCTAGGGGCGATTTTACAGATTTTCATACAATGTATCCTCATACGGAAATTAGCTGCTATATCATTATTATTATTATTATTATTATTATTATTATTACTGAATATTTGAGACCTGTATATTACGCCCTATTCCAATGCAAATAAGCATACTTAAATTAAGAGAAATTTTTTGGACCCTCTATAAGGATGAATTGCCTTATAAGAGAGACTTTGGAAAGAAATGAAATCTTAGAGTTTTACGTCCCACGGTTATGCCGGTTAGACTAAAGGAGACGGTGATAATGAGAGATGAGTGAAATGGTGGTATGAAGAAAGTGGGAGGAAACGGGAGTACCCCGAGAAAACCCACGAGCACGGTGTTTGTCCACCACAAAGTTCACTTGGCGGGGGCTGGGATCGAGAGGTGAACCCCAAGCACCAGAGGTGAACGCTCTACCACTGAGTCACCGCGCCCCCCAGACTTTGGAAAGAAAAGAGGGGAGAAAAGAAGGTGTCAGCTACTGGAAAATATGAAAATCGAACCTTCGGATGCCTAAACAAAAAGTAAGTAGGATTGGTCTTCATCACGATACATAGCAACACCCTTTCTTTGAGTAAAAGACATTGGATTATGTAGGCCTATGCGTTATATTGATATTTTAACCAAAATATACAAACAAATATATAAAAAGAATAGTTCCTATTTACCAATTTTTGTTGAACGAATATATGGAACGTGTTGAAAATGGCGAACGAAAATATTTCTAGTAAGAGTGAAAGAACTTAGTAACAATTCCAGAATGACGTTTCAGACAAATTTCTGACTCATACAAGGGCTGAAGGATGATCCGTTTGTATGCATGAATTGTTTGCGAAACACGCGAAGTTTTCAGACAGTAGAAATAGAGATTGTAGATTGTGACGTCATATTGTTAGTTTTCCACTGTGAAGGAAGTCGTCTCAACTCTAACTTGAGCTCCTTCGTGGCGAAGCGGTTTGCGTACGCGCCAAGGCGCGGGTTCGGTTCCAGGGAGCTCATATGATTCGGTTTCCACGTTAATCAGTAGGTCCACGTCTCATATAGCCTTTCTGCTCAACGGGACGTAAAACTCAAAATCAGTCAATCAATCAATCAACTCTAACTTGTAAGAACAAGAGAAATTGACTATTTTTCATGTTATTATCATCATGATTATGTTTATACATCAGAAATATCAACATTCTAAATTATATTTTTTTCTAAATATCCTCGTATGGAATCGAACCGCGGACCCCTAGCTCACGAAACGAATGCGCAAGGCACTACTCTAAGACTGCTCTTTTAAGTAAGAGTCAAGAAACACTCGTCTATGTAGCAAATTGCAAACGTTTACAATTCCAGTATTTTATTAACGATAAAACACTGATTTCGGTCATGATAAAATACTATAGTACAGAGAATTCAAGTTTAAACTTTAAAAAATACCGAAAGTTTCTCCGTAACTATCTCTATAATATTCGTTTATTCTCGTTGTATAGTTATTTCTAGTAACCTTGAACGACAGGAACACGAACACAGATACATTGAGGACATTTAATATTTCAAAGGCTCTCCCACCTAAAATCGAAACTGAGACCCTGCCTACTGTACTATCTGATGGGTTGGGTGCCTGGTTCGTTTCCAAGGCAAGTAAGCTTGAGACGGATAACATCGTGCTCGTGGGTTTTCTGGGGACACTCCCACTTTCTCATTCCACCAATTCGTCCATTGTAATTCACTTGCTTCAATCAGTCTTCCTCAACCTAACAGGCATAATCATTGGACATTAAACGTAAAGATTTCATTTTCAAGCTGTTAACCCAAACCAATACGAATCGAAAAACAGTTGTATTTTCTATTGCTCATTAACGTGTTTTCACACAAAAAAATATATAAAGATAAAAACATGGGGAGTCGTAATTCCATTCAAAAGTGAAACAGCAGACTCATACTACCTAACCCTTGACGAAACCATTACATATCGTTTGGAACTTTTCCAAAATATGTACGGACATTCTGAAAAGTGCCAGAGTTGGAGTGGGTCAGTGAGTTGGTGGGTCCGTGGGTCAAGCGGATCGAGTTTTCTGAGAGTCAGTGGGTGGTGGGTGAACAGCATGATCCACTGCGACCCACCACGCACCGACCCACTCTGCTCACTGTATCTGTAGACAGCATCTTCTGAACAGTATGTTTTTTTAACACTTGACCCTCTACATAGAAAGGAAAAACACGTTTCTGATTGGTTGCAGTTTGCTATTGTCTAAACCAGGCCCGCAAACAGAGGGGGGCTAGGGGATCTGGCCCCCCTAAAATTTTCGTGGCACCTCCAGACCTCAACACAGAAAACAATTTAGATATGTGTAAGAGAATTTTCAATCACTTGATCCCCCTAACATATTCATGCCCCTCTAAACCTCTGTGGCTGGTTGCGGCTCAGGTCCAAACCTTCTGGTGTATGTATTCTGTATTATAGTTGTAACAGAAGAAAATTATTTTGTTGGAGTTGAAGGAGGAGATTGAAGAAGCAGTTGAGGTTAAATTTATATCATGGCAGTCAAGGTGGAACAAAACGAGTCCTGCGGGGTTTCTAATCCGTTTTTACTACTACTACTGCTTATTATTATTGTACAGTGGAATCGTATAGAAAAACTGCACACGTAACATAAGTAAATCACTTCTTTGGGTATTATTTTTTATATAAAAATATTTAAAAAATCCTTGGCCCGGACTTGAACCCACGCCAAAAGCAATTATAATTACTAGCGTATGGCGCTAGTACGCACAGCCACGAAGACCGCCAGTGACAGTTCCTTCATTTCTGCTGTATTTATATATGCTGCGAGACGAGAAACTGATAACTGCAACTAAGGAGATCCGCGTATTTAGCTCCTATGGATTTAAAAATATGCTTCTGAACACTGGTGAATTTGTCTACGTTTTACTTTCAAGGCCTCCATTTCCCTTTCACATTTGTTTGTGTTTACGTGAGGCATTTTTGGATATTGATATTTGAAATTGTTATAATAGCAATAGGACTAGTACTAGTACTTAGCTTTCGAAACTATGAGTTTTTAGAGGAGCTAACTACAGGAAAAAACATTTTTGAATCACTGTAATATATAAATTATTATATTAAAAATGAAGTAACTATGTGTGCCTAATAATTACGGCCAAATTGCAGTCAAATAAAATGAATTTTGGTATATAGTTAGGCCTTAATTCAAACTTGGATGTTATCTAAGGTTTACTAGGGATCCGAATTTTTGCGAAAATATTGAGTATCTTACAAGCTGTTCAACTTATGGAGTTGAAATTCAGTATATTAACTCTTTGTTGAAAATGAACAGAACGTCTCCTAGCATTTTTAAACTTCTTTTTTATGGGGAGGAGCGGCACTTTCTATATATGGTAAATTGATAGTGAACTAGTTTGTAAAAATAATCGAAAACGATCGATATTAGTTGAGAGACAAACAATACAGTTCTTCGCATCATATATCCATATATGCCTACCATCAGGGGCAGATCCAGGACGCACTTCTGCGGGGGCGGTGGGTTGTAATATTGCTACTTAGAGCTACTTTTAAGAGCTCCAAACTCTGGATTTTATTTATATATAAAATAAGTTACCTCTTCTGAGGGGTTATCGCCCCCTGGATCCGCCCCTGCTTACCATGCGCTTTCTACTATAATAATTCCTGAAACATGTTTATTATATGGAGCGCTTAGAGCACAAGGGAATCAACCCATAAAGGGGTGAGAAAAATAGTCATAAAATTTGTAATGCAAGCTTCTGTACGTTGGTCAACTTACCTTGAATTGGGACTTCAAAAATTACATCTGTTGTTCCACTGAAAAACATCGATTATTCAACAAGGAAATAATTAGACCATGATAGTTTAATTGAAATTCATCGTAATTTTATCCATGACAAACACTTTACCATTTTATATCATAAAGATCAGATGCATCATTATTCTAACAGAGCAGTGTTTCAGCGATTGGCGGTGGAAATTCAAACTTTGATTAGTGAGAATTTTACAACTTGGTTGTATTACAAGTGTAAACTCTTTAGTCGGTAAAGAGGCCGTGTATCATGTGTCACAGTTGATGGAATGCTTTGGTGGGTCAGTGGTTCATGGTGGATGGTGTATCGGAATGGGTAATTATGTTGGTGGATCAGAATGGGTCACGGCGGGTGGTGGGTCAAGTTTTCATTGACTCACACCATCTCTGGGTTAACTTGTCTGGGTTTCGTTTAAACTTGAAACAAAATGTCCGTTTATTTCAGAAAACGAACCGTAATTTGGTTGTTTTGTTTGAAAACAGACACTATATTGCCACTTTTCAGAATATCCTAAATATTTTCGAAAAGTTTCAAACGATATGTAATGGTTTCGTTTTAGGTTAAGGTATTATGAGTCTGCTGTTTCACTTTTGAATGGAATTACGATCCCAATGTTCTTTCTCCATATATTTTTTTGTGAAAACAGGTTAATGAGCAATAGAGAATACAACTGTTTTCCGGTCCGTATTGGATTGGGTTAACAGCTTGAAAATGAAATCTTTACGTTTAATGTCCAATGATTATGCCTGTTAGGTTGAGAAAGACTATGATGAAAGCAAGCGAAGTATGATGGACGAATTGGTGGAATGAGAAAGTGGGAGTGTCCCCAGAAAACCCACGAGCACGATGTTATCCGTCTCAAGCTTACTTGCCTTGGAAACGAACCAGGCACCCAACCCATCAGATAGTACAGTAGGCAGGGTCTCAGTTTCGATTTTAGGTGGGAGAGCCTTTGAAATATTAAATGTTCTCAATGTATCCCTGTTCGTCTCCCAGTCGTTCAAGGTTACTGGAAATAACTATACAACGAGAATAAACGAATATAATAGAGATAAGTTACGGAGAAACTTTCGGTATTTTTTAAAGTTTAAACTTGAATTCTCTGGACTGTGGTATTTTATCATGACCGAAATCAGTGTTTCATCGTTAATAAAATATTGGAATCGTAAACGTTTGCAATTTGCTACATAGACGAGTGTTTCTTGACTATTATTTAAAAGAGCAGTCTTAAGGTAGTGGCTTGCGCATTCGTTTCGGGAGCTAGGGGTCCGCGGTTCGATTCCCTACGAGGATATCCAGAAAAATTTTATAATTTAGAATGTTGATATTTCTGGTGTACAGTAAAATGAAAAATAGTCAATTTCTCTCGTTCTTACAAGTTAGAGTTGAAGCGACTTCCGTTCACAGGAGAAAAACTAACATGACGTCACAGTCTACAATCTCGATTCCTACTGTGAAAACTCCGCGTGTTTCGCAAACAATTCATGCATACAAACGGGTCATCCTTCAGCCCTAGTATGACTCATAAATTTGTCTGAAACGTCATTGTCGAATTGTTCCTAAGTTCTTCCACTCTTACTAGAAATAATATTATTATTTTCGTTCGCCATCTTCAACACGTTCCATATATTCGTTCAACAAAAATTGATAAATAGGAACTATTCTTTTTATATATTTGTTTGTATATTTTGGTTAAAATATCAATATAACGCATAGGCCTACATAATCCAATGTCTTTTACTCAAAGAAAGGGTGTTGCTATGTATCGTGATGAAGACCAATCCTACTTACTTTTTGTTTAGGCATCCGAAGGTTCGATTTTCATATTTTCCAGTAGCTGACACCTTCTTTTCTCCCCTCTTTTCTTTCCAAAGTATCTCTTATAAGGCAATTCATCCTTATAGAGCAGCGTTTCCCAACCGGTGTGCCGTGAATGGGCCGCTGGTGTGCCGCGAGGAAATCGAAACAAATTATTAATTCTATAGCAAGCAAATTGCAAGACAAAGGAAAAATGCATATTTGTATTTCACATTACTATGAACCTCTACTATGAATCTTCAACTTTAAGTTTCATACCGTGTTACTTTTCTGTACATTTTTAATGTTGAAAAAAGTATTTGTTATCATTGTTATGACTACTATTGCTTCTTTATTGCTGCAGACTATTTCGTAACTTGAAATTTTTGAAATATCATTCAATCCTTTCGATAAAGCAAACATGCATACAAATTACATACAGGGTTTGTCCGGAAAGTAATAGGACTGAGTCGATTTAAAAAAAAAAATATTGAGCCAATCGTTACAATTCTTTTAAAACTTTCAAAATAAGCTCCTTCTGCGTCGATGCAGCGCTGCCAGCGCGATTTCCAAGCATTGAAAGCGTCACGGAAGTCATTCTCCGGAATAGCCTTGAGAGCCGCGGTGCAAGTTGCTTGGATCCCCTCTGTCGTCTCAAAATGCTTGCCTTTCATCGGACGTTTCAGGCGAGGAAACAAAAAGAAGTCCGGGGCCACATCTGGGCTGTAGGGCGGCTGCGGAAGCGTTGGGATGCCGGCCTTGGTCAGGTAGCTGTTCACAAGAAAGGCGGTGTGAGCCGGGGCGTTGTCGTGGTGCAGCTTCCAGTCGGCTCCGATGTCTGGTCGGACCAGATTGACCCTTCGTTTGAGTCTCTTGAGCACTTCCACGTAAAACTTGGCGTTGACGGTTTGTCCAGGAGGAACAAATTCATGGTGGACGATGCCTTTGATGTCAAAAAAGACAATGAGCATCGTTTTGACTTTGGATTTGCTCATTCTTCCCTTTTTTGGGCGAGGAGACGCCGGCGTGTGCCACTCGGAAGATTGCCTCTTTGTCTCGCGATCATACTCAAAGATCCATGATTCGTCACCTGTGATTACGTTATTCAAAAATTGGGGGTCACTTTTACACATGTTCAAATTTTCTTTGCACAATTCCACTCGCCGCAATTTCTGGTCGTCAGTGAGCACTTTTGGGACAATCTTCGCGCACACCTTGCGTATGTTCAAATGCTCCGTCACAATTTCATGAACCACAGTTTTTGGTAAATTTAACATCTGAGCAATTAAACGAATACTTAGTCGACGGTCTGAGTTCAAAACTTCGCGCACACGAGTCACATTGTCGGTGTTTGTCGAAGTCGAAGGTCTTCCAGCACGGTCTTCATCGGCTACCTCTTCCCGGCCCTTCGAAAAGGCCTTGTGCCACCGAAACACACCACTTCTTGCTAAAGCATTATCAGGGTAAGCCTGCTTGATCATATCAAACGTCTCTGTCGCAGATTTACCGAGTTTAACACAGAATTTAATCGCATACCTCTGCTCTAACGAACGCTACATTTTCGGCTTGCACCACTCACAGAAACACGTCGCGCGAAAAAGCCTGTCCTGACTCTCCGTGTGCTCAGAGACAACTGACCAGCCGCTCGTTCGTTAGCTAGGAACGCCCTCTACCGGATCCAGTCGGTGCGCGCACGCTCCGAAGTACAGTCATGGCGGAATAAAATCAGTCCTATTATTTCCCGGACAAACCCTCTACATTTGTGTTAAAAGAGAGATTTGTTTGTTCGTTCGTTATGTAGTGATCTTTCTTCTTACCCTGTTAGTAAAAGGTTGGATACAGTTTTCGAAAAAGAAAGCTTAGTTTTAAAAACCTGAGTCCAATATTTCATTGCAATTGTTTTCTATTTTTAAATTTGAATGAAAAATAAGCATAATGACTTACCACGGGGAAAAACCAATGATCGAGCTTTCTTCTCTGTGAGAAGGAGATCAGTAATCACAGAAAAAAATACCACGGTATTTTATATTTACAAATAATAATATCTATGAGTGTGCCGCGAGAATTCAAGTTGCACCCGTAGTGTGCCGCAAGTTGAAAAAGGTTGGGAAACGCTGTTATAGAGGGTCCAAAAAATTTCTCTTAATTTAAGTATGCTTATTTGCATTGGAATAGGGCGTAATATACAGGTCTCAAATATTCAGTAATAATAATAATAATAATAATAATAATAATAATAATAATAATAATAATAAGAAGAAGAAGAAGAAGAAGAAGAAGAAGAAAAAGAAGAAGAAGAAAGAAGACAAATTCCCTGTGAGGACACGTATTAAAAATCTGTAAAATCGCCCCTAGCCTTAGGCAAAAGTTACAAAATTTTGGGGATTGGAGAGAAGTGTCAGGACCATTAGGACACCCTCTTCATACGTCCCTACAACTAGCTAAGTGTTAAACGGAAAGTTTACAAGCAAATTCCATGTAGAAAGTAGGGATACTGAACTGACAAGAGCCCTAAGAAAATTTGTTTTTAAGTAATGGTTATGCTGGCTAAGCTACAGAAGACGTCGATGATGAGAATAAAAGAAATTTTGGAATGAAGAAAGTGGGAGGAAGCGGAACCCGGAGAAAACCTACACAGTGAGTGTTCAGCACAATGCCCACTAGACGGGAGCTGGGTGAACAGAGTGAACCATTAAATTAACAACACTTCTGTAATAATAATAATAATAATAATAATAATAATAATAATAATAATAATAATAATGGTATTAAAAGTATTAAACTAATAATAAACTAACTTGTAGAATATGCAGACGTAATTATAAAAGCTTTGCTACAAAAATATATACACAGACCATAATTCAGTGAGCTCTGAAATAACAAGTAACAAAACGTATAAGATTCAGTCTACCAAGCAATTGTTGTTTCAAGAGTGACATACACTATTTCGAGAACCGAGATAAGACGAGAAATATTTACGATACTTTTCGATTCTCATCTCCAAAGCGAGACGATAATTTGAGTTAGCCTTGTCCCGTCTCGAATGTAAAATGTTAAGTCTCATCCCAATTTTGTTTGGTCTCTTTCAGAATCGAGATGAGAAATTCCTTTTCTCATGGGCAACATTAAACAAAACTGAAATATTTTTTTCCTAATATCATGTTTCTGCTTGTGATGGTACGAACTAAGTGATAGTAAGTTTCTAATTTTTAACCTTCTACGAGATAATTATAATTAATATTACTATTATTATTCTTAAAGATTTTAAAGTTCAAGTACTGATACATCCGAGTATTCAAATATTTGAATATAATAAAACGTGTGTCATCACTGATCAATCACCATCAAAATTCCTTAAGTAAAAAAAAAAATTTTGCCCGACGTGGATTCGATCCAAGAACCTGCGGATTACTGGTCAAGCGCCTTGACCACTGAACCACGATCACTATGCTGTAAATGATTCGTCTTTAGTCTGGTTACGTTAGGTTTCTTTGCCTCCGCTTGCAAAGTTGTATGTTATTTTTCTTCGTTTCAAAAAGTCTTTCATATTTCTTTTATGATGATATAAGTTAATAATCTTCAGCAAAGTTTATATTAATAACATGAGTTGTTCTTAAACCTTTCGTTCACAAGTTTGTTTCTTCTCGACACGAAACTACAGATATGACAGATTTAATTCTCATATTCTGCATTTGTTTCAAGGCAGTCGCCATTACCTGGTCAAAGACTTATGTCCGCCACAATACATAGTTGCCTGCTCTACTTTCCCCCTACTTTAAAAAAAAAATACATTTTTTCTATTAACAGAACACAATGTTTCCCAGCATTATTATTAAGTTCCCGAAAAAGATACATAATATTTCCATGTGGTGGCACTGCACGAATAATTCATCACTCAGTTCGAGGTGGAAAAGAATAGTAGTTTAATTTTTTCCCTTTTACATGTAGCGTAGTAGTCGCTACAATTAAACGAAGATCTCAGCAAAAGCAAACACGGGAATCCCTACTCAGTTTGACGTTCATGAGCACGGGAATCCCATACGTTCATGTTTTATGAGTATAAACCGGAATAAACAGCTAATGGAATGAGAAGAAAAATATATTAGACATCAGTAAGAAATGGTAAATTAGCAAACAGTAAAACAACACTTTAAAAACAAATTTAAGAATATGATGAATCCCTCTTGAAAGCACCACCTACGTAATATCCACAAGCCACACATAACGCGGTAGGCTGATAATGTAAGGCACTTGAAGAAACATTCAACTTGGCCAACACTTCCTTCTTTTGGAAAATACGAAATGGACTGAAATCTCCCCATTGAACTGACTGCAGTTCAAAAAGTAATACGATGTCTGATCAGGATTTTAGCGTTCCGTTCAGCACCGACGCTATATGAGACGTGGACTAATCGCTTAACGTGGAATCAAAACATGAGCTCCCACCGGGAATTGAACCCGTGTATCTTGTATCGAAGGCACGTACGCTAATTGTGAAACCATGAGAAATGAAATGAAATCTTTAAGTTTTACGTCCCACGATTATGCCGGTTAGGCTAAAGTAGACGGTGATGATGAGAGATGAGTGAAATGGTGGAATGAACAAAGTGGGAGGAAACGGGAGAACCCCGAGAAAACCCACAAGCACGGTGTTTGTCTACTACGAAGTCCACACGGCGCGAGCTGGGATTGAACCAGGGACCCCAAGCACCGGAGAGGAACGCTCTTCCACTGAGCCACCGCGCTCCCATGTAACCATGAGAGAGTTCGAGAAAGTGACATGAGAACATCCTTGTGTTCCTTTGTTTTCTCATCAGGGGAGGCTTCGTTACTGGACAGTACTAAAATGCAATAAGGGATGGATTCTTTACGATAATTCGAGACGCAGTTATCATTGGACAACATTGTAGTTTCGTCAGGTTATCACAGATTGCTACCACGTGCCAAGACAATGAATGTGTCCGGGTACTCGCCTCATTTCCAGACGTTGTACTGTCGTATTATTTATACAAGCATGTTCCATTCGCTACAACATCCGACGACCGTTCCGAACCCTGCATGAAGGACCCACAGACCGGATTACTTTCTGACATCAAGTTCCGTTGGATTATACACTCATACTATCAATTGCCTCCCCAAGCGCTGGAGACAGGTTATTATAGCTGACAGAGACTATTTTTCGTTTTACACGTAGCCTCACTTCACGTTATCACTTTTTTCCCCTTTGTTGGATGAAAATTGGATACACGTTACTCCTATTAACAACAATAAATTATATACAAGGATTGCTGGATAAGTTTCTGCAAACTACTACTAACAGTGGTGCTAGTGTTTCGCTATTATTAAAATCGGAAGAAAAAAAAACTTTCTATGTTTAAATTATCTTCGTTTGTTTGTGCCTATTTGTTTTCCTCTTTTTTTCCCCACCGCAATTTGAAGTAGTAGTTTTGTCTGAGAAATGGAAATTTCTCGTGAACACTTCCGAGAAGTGATTTTTCATTTATGATATACAAATGCACTTTAATAAGAAAAACAACGTATCAAGCGACTTCATTTGGCTTTTAGGGCAGGAGCGTCATTTAAGGAGGGCAGGAGAGGGCAACTGCCCCCCCCCCAAAAGTTTGAGGAATTCATATACTTTAATATATTGTCTATTAATATACTAGTACAAAACGTGAAAATCTTATGTCGGTGGTGTTCTTGTCCCCCTCAAGCGAAGCTTGAAATGACGCTCCTGTTTCAGGGATGAGGCACCATCCAATGGAACTGTGTGCAATTGGTTTTCCGAATTGCAGAGTGGTACCTACTTCTTAGTGGTGAATTTTATGAACATCATCCATCCAAGTGTGCTCCTGTCTGTCTAGAACTGTCAAAAGTTGATCGTTAGAGGAGTGCTGTCAAGCAAATGATTGCTTGTTTTTTCGGTTATACTGGACATGCAGCAATCATAGCTTTGGAATATCGAAGGACTGTAAATGCTGAGTGGTATACAACAATTTGTTTGCCAGAGGTCATCAATGAAATGCGCAAAACAAACTCAAATCATCGCATCACAAATCATCATGGCGGATTACCAACAACGCCATTTCCCACTCAGTACACCGAACTAGATTTTTGTCCAGTGAAAAAGTTGAATTAGTGACTAATTCTCCGTACTCACCTAATATATCACTTAATTACTTCTTTTTGTTTCCCGTACATGAAAAATAACATGTGCGGTGAGAGATTTGTGTTGCCACCTAAAGCACCTGTTCACGCTTTCCGAACAGCGGTTTCTTAAGTAACAGCCTCAGAATGAAAAAAAAAAATGCTTGCAAAATTGCTTTGAGTGTACGCAAAAGTGTACCAGTATCGATCTTAAAGATGAATACCTGGAAAAACTACACAGCCATTCCCAGAATTTCATATTTCTTTTCCTATTGATCGCAGAAACTTTTCTAGCAGCCGTCGTATTACATATATTAAAATAATCGTCTAACACATTTATTTTACATATTTCTTAACCATAACTTTAACATTACAGCAATCCAATGCTTTCTAAATACTACAAAGTAACGTGATCATTGTTTGTAGATGTGCTATCTATTTATGTTATCAGATTAGATCCTCAGTAAATACAAACGTCTTTAAAACACTTGAATCTTTTATTTCAGATTTTATCTAGCCAATTGCTAAAATAATCATATTTTTTTAAAACGGTTACGCTTTAATTACGAAAAATAGGGATAATTATTATCCTACCAATTTGTTTCATTGAAAACTTATAAATGCCACAGAGAAACAAAATTCAAACCATTCAAATCCATGTATGATACATTTGTACTACACAAGCACATCAACATTCTCACCAAACTTGCACGACTTCTACATGTTTTCAATATTTATATCAATTGGAAAAATAACATTTGTATTTAAATTTTCGAAGCATGGTAATAGTATGCGTCGGAGACGACACGCGACAATCAAAGAAGCTAATAGCGTACTAAACTAAAGAAAAGAAAATATTTTTTGAATAAAGTATCGCAAACTGAAAAGCAAGAACAAATTCTCATATCTTTTGACAATTCCAACTCAACGGTGTGTGCCTTCTACTTTAACCAATGCATTATTTTGAAAACTTAGAAGAAAGAACGAAAATTAACAATCCGCATTTAACGACGACTCATTGATGGTATGATTAAAAGCGAGAAATGCGAAAGCAAGGTATACATATGGTTAAAGAAGCAAAGCAATTGTCTGCTGCTTCTCGGCTATTTATAAAATTTAATCTGACAGCTTCCTAATGAACCATTCTCCTCATTATTTTACTCTAAAATAATTCTACTAACCAGTAATGTTTTGCAAATGAAAACATGAAGGAAAATGATTCAACTAATCTTTCGTATTTGGTTTGAGAAATAAAGCCTAGCAGGGTTGCCTGCGATATTTTTAAAACATGGTCTTTGTTCTCTGAAGGTTTCCAAGGTAAGACCACAAATGCATGGTCAGCTACCACATCAAAGGACTGTTCAGAATTCCAACAATCGCATTTCGATTTTCCGAACTCAGAGAATGCACAACAGCAAGCTTTAGGTTTGCTTTCCGCAAAAACTCTCCTCTGCAACAACAGTCTTCTCTTCTCTTCAGCCAGTCGTCTAAAGCTCACGTTTCGTCCATTCTAGCTTCGTTCTCTAAAAAAACACTTCTTCTAGACACAATAAACAAAGAAATTTTATACAAAATGGTACTGCTTTCACATTTTTGTCTCTACTGAATACATATTTCATTATATTATTTTACATCTACGGGAGACGTATTTTTAAAACATTACACGAAAAAAAAAAAAAACACTGGGATATGAATTCAAAGTTTTGAACTGAATTTTAAGACTTCTCCGTAAACAAGAGTAGACTTGATACATATCATAATAACTTTCGCTTCACAGCAGGAATGGTCGAAATCCAGGTCCTTCCATTCTTGACTAAGAAAACATAACGTTGATTTCATTAGTTTTTATTGTTAACACATCTAATGCTCCTGTAAAGATTTTTTTTTTAAATCGCATTTTTTTTTTTTCAGTTAACTAACTTTATGAACTTATGAAACTGGCGGTTCAATGTGATATTTACAAAAGCTTTGCATTGTCTTCTAAACTTGGCCAACTGAATCCAGTTTTTGCTTTGCAATTCCTATTTCTGCCACCTATCTGTACCAGATCTTCCTAATTGTATATTACCGATTGAGTTTCGAGTTAAAATTTTGAAAACGTTTCTACTTTCTTCCATTCTGACTACTTGACCTGCCCACTTGAGCTATCTAGACTTAATGTTAGATAACCCGTATAAATTATGCAGTTCTTCATTATGAAGTTTCCGTCAGTCCTGTCCCTCTTGGATCCGAATATTTACCTTAAGATTTTATTTTCAAATACTTTCAGTTTAGGTTCTTATTTTAAAGTAAGTGACCATGTTTCCCAACTGTACAGTATAACAGGCAAAATTATCGTTTTATATATTTTAAGCTTCGAATTTTCGACAGGATTCACGAAGATAAAATATTTTGTATGAACAAAACCACGAATTCCCTACTTTCAGTTGCCATTTAATTTCTTCGTGGATATAGTTCTGGTGTATTTATGTTGATCCTGGATATTTGAAAGTATCCAATTTGTCGAAAGTTTTATTTGATATTTTAACCTATCTATAATTTGCAGTATTATGGTTACGGCGAACTTCCATGTATTTAGTTTTCTTTGCATTTAACTCTAAACCATGTTTCTAGCGTATTCTAAAACAAAACTGAATACTAATGGAGATAATACATCTTGTTTCAGGTCATTTTGGACGTGAAAGCTCATGGACAAGTATTTTCCTATTCGAACTTTACTCGGTTAAATGAGAAGTGCACCTATAGTTTAAGGTGGAATCCGAACCACCGTGATGTGTTCAAATTATACATCTCTTTCACACGGAGTTCAACCCGGAAACTCGTGCACCGAAGACATGAGTGCGCTAGCCACTAATCTAGAAGGGGGGCCTAACTACATATCAAGTGCCATTAGTCTCGTGAGTAGCCCATTTGCAACTTTTCTGTGGATGGATGAGCAACTGAAATTGTTCTGATTTATTTTGTCTGGTAAGAAAAATTGCCAGAAATTCCATCAAATACAGCAAACAAGAAAATTAAAATATCTTCTATGCGATCCTCTTGTGTTTATTGTTTGCAGGGATGTAATTGTGCGTACACGGGAGTATACGACGTACAATTACGTAATATTTTTATAGTCCAACGTATACTCACTACAAATTCACAAAAGAACAAAAATATAGGAGGTGAGTATACGCTACTTTTTGAAAGCGTTCTAGCGTATTCCCACAAAAATCCTAGCATTACATTACTGATCGTGTGTAAATATGCTAAGGAAAAGAGTGAGCGGAAGGAAAATACTTTAACTGATGCAAGGTTTCAAAACGAATAATCCTACGTCAAGGGGAAGAGGTTAGATGAGGATTGTAGTGTAGGGCTTCCTCAATTCACGCGAAATGATCTACTAGTGATGGTAGAGTACTTATGATAATATTACGTATATCTAGGATTCAGATAACGATATGTCAAATAAGATTTTAAAGAATAATGATATTTGCACTGTATGTTGAGCAGAAAATTGGCTCCAGAATCACATTAATCTAAATAACTTGAAATAACTAAATAACTCAGTTAAATGTGTACCGTTATTATACATGAATTTACTTCGACAATCATTAACGTCCCCTTATCATGCACGATATATTAAGACATTGAAGTCAGTCTAGACTGCTGTTCTCTGGATCCACAGGAAACGTTTAGACAAGACTGTGCTAAATTTTGCACTACTTTTTAGCATCAACATTACGTGGAATTTCAGCTTTATGTTGTATCCAAACTACCTGCACCTCAACTAGGAATCGAACACTGGTCTTCCGGAACACTACTAATTTAACTATGATTGAGCTCTTACAATTGCCGTGTTATCTATCTATTTCATATAGTGTACTAGGTTTTAGTACCTAGCATTAAACAGTCTTTACATATTTGTATTAAATAATAACTAATTGGATTCGTTTGCTGTTCTAGTTAACTACTAGAAAACTATAACCTGCTTACAATGACTTCTTTCGTCATACACTCAACAAGAATTTATCAATTAATACAACATTGCATTGGTATTTATTAACATTTTATTTAGAATAAATCATCTCTTGTTAATATATTCTTCACTTAACTATATAATCACTTTATAATATTTTAACTTTATGTTTCAAAGTCTGACACAATTAAATCATCGTGGCTGAGCTATGTATTGATTTCAGTGAATTACGGCTCAGTTCCATCTTTCGTGTTTTGCGTTCTTGTACAACATTGAAGTTATGAAAGACAAGATCTAGTATTAACGTGTGTTTCGAATCATCAGGGCTTCATTCCGATGCAATTAGTGGATGCATAATCATGCAAGATTAATCCTCACCATATAGGCCATTCGCCATAACACTATCTCGCCTCCAAGAGAGCTGAATTAGACGGCCATGCCATTGTCCCCTGTTAGCTAATTATATTATTATTATTATTATTATTGATACGCATTTTTCGACCTCAGCTAGGCAACTCTAAAGACTTAGACGCAACTCAAGACTCCAAAATACACATTTTGAAACACTTGTAAAGGTAGGAAATTGTCCTTCATTTTCTGAAACTCTCATTTCACTGTAACGTCGTAGTCTTCAGAAAATTCTGAAGTACGAGTATGATTACCAAGTCCATCCTTACAACGTAAAAATCTATTTAACTCACATCAAATTCAAAAAATGTTTTCAAATCTTCGTACGATTTCTGTTTCTCTACACGGTCATCTTATGGTTACACGCTTGTAAATCTTCTCATTAAATAGCTAGAACACTGTAGATAAGACTTAGTTTTTACAAAAGTAAACAAAAAATACCTGCACTATGAGGTTAGTAAGATAATAATCTATTTCATACAACTCATTTTTAAATGGTATTTACCGTAGAAAACTCAACGCTTTTGTAATTTTTCTCAATATTTCAGTGTGTATACTACAGTAAGGAAAATTCAACATTCATCTTTTTTATTTTTTATTTTTTTAAATAATGAATTTGGCTTTGGCCGAAATTCCAGGAAATGTTGACAGTACAAAGTAGACGAGATTGTAATTGTTTCGCGTTGGGTGGTAAATTGAATTTGTTTTCTCTTTATAAATTTCCAGGTTTATCTTGTGTGTTAGCAGAAGTTAGTCTTTCATGATTTCTTTGTAAGTACGATACTTACTATCAGATGTTTAGAGCTCTAGTTTTCGTCAGGCTCATATTGAAAATGTTTCTTCACTGTCAATGTCAAATACGGAGAATGTATGAAAAGAATGTAGCATACATTTTAAAGAAACATTATATGTTGAAAGTAACTTATTAATCAATGGTTCATATGACCGAGAGAAATCAATGAAGGAGAAAAGTGTCAATACTTTAAATGCTAATATTTAACTGACATTTTATTATTATTACCTATCAAGCTTATGATAATTAAGACAAAAAAATTAAATTACGATCTAGGTATTAGGTATTTGGGGGGAGGGATCTCCCATATTCGATATCACTCAAGATCTGAGGTACAAAATACTACACATTTTGTGTCAAAGATTTTGATCAATTGCTTTCATCAATGGCATCTTACTAACATCAATCAAAGAAATTAAAATTATGTACACTTGTCACTTTTTTTCATACACATTAATGTGCATGGCACTCTAATAATGAATACCTGGGAGTACGGTGGCTCAGTGGTAAAGCGCTTACCTTTGGTTCCTGGGGTCCCTGGTTTGATTCCCAGCCAATTTAGTTTGTGGTGGAGAACATCGTGCTCGTGGGTTTTCTCGGGATACTTTTTCCTCCCACTTTTTCATTCCAACAATTCTTCCATTATCATGTACTTGCTCTAATCGTCTCCCTTAGCCTAACGGGCATAACGTGGGACGTTAAGCTCCAAGATTTCATTTTAATTTTCTAATTATGAATACATAACTCAAAATTTCTACTTACATATCTCCTCTAACCATCTCATAATATTCGATGCAGCATTCGAAGATATTTGTAAGCTAAGCTTGCATTTCCTATTTACACTACAAGTCAATGATTTCACATGTACACATTTATTTTGCACGACAGCGGCGAAACCCATGATTTATTTTCTGAAACGCAAGCAATTTTGCTTAATGGGTTTTTCACTTCGAAACTATAATTCACGCCTGTCATGGTCAGAGTGTACGCTCCTCATTGATACTAACCTAATTTACTCCGACCAAAGCAGAGTTCAGAAATGAAGATATATACGTCTGTTTACAGATTAAGAATCGTTTCCCATTATCTACGTGAAACTATTTTTACTTTATAAAAACAAAACAAATGCAGTATGTAAACTGAAAATTAATTGTAGTTTATATATTAGCAAAACATTTGAAATGGCTATTATTCATTTTACCGTTCAATACCCGGGAGATCCTTTCTTCCCTCCATGCAGTTCTTTCTTCCTTGACTATTCCACGAAATACTATATATAGTAACAATAGTGTCACAGAATTATGAGGATACGACCATTGCCATACAGGGTGTTTCTAAAGGTCATTTACAATGCTTGGGAGATGAATCTACTCATAGAAAAACACAGTAAAAAATTCCTCGAAATTGCTTAGTTTCAAAGCTATAAGCTGTCGAAAAGCATTGAAAATGAACTTCGGAGGGCATATCTCCAATTCTGGATCGTGGAACTCATAGGCAATATTTACGGGGAAAAAAAACGTAATCAACAGGTAAAACAATCATGTGTGATGTGTTGAAAATCTGTATGCTGTCCTTTTGTAGCACCATCAGCATAGTTTTTATTATTATTATTATTATTATTATTATTATTATTATTATTATTATTAAATTTGCATGGAGTAATGTAATCCAAACCCACCTGATTGGTCTTTATCTGTTGCAAACCTGTTTTTGTGGCGACAATTACCTTTAAGTTTTTAGGTGACTTACGCTAAAACTTCATGCTAACACTTGCAGAAATGTGGCAGTGAACGCAGTTCCAACACGATGGTGCACCTGCACATTTTGACGTCGATGTCAAGAACTTTATAAATCAAATATTTGCAAAGTGCTGTTGGATTGGCTTTGATGGGACTTTGCCTTAACCATCACACTCGGCTGAATTGCTATTCTGTGCAGTGAAATGACACACTTGGCAAAGGAAATACCTATTGCAATAGCGAGGACGTCATTACAGATGTCGTAGTAAATTCCGAAATTCCAGACGTATCTGACCATATCAGGCAACACCAGATACGTCGATGCTGTCTGTTTAATTAGGCCAATGGCGGACACTTTCAACACCGTCTTTGAAGCGTTCCTCATTTAGTCTTTATTATACAGTTAAACAACTTCGTAATATAATTCAAGGAACGTATATAGAGCGAAGGCCCAAGGTGTTCCATGGTAGTGAAATGAACTCATTTTACACGTTTGAACTTAGCATATTTGAATAGTACATGTTGCGTACCTTCGTGGCTGCCTGTCACTTCACTTCCGTTGCATTGCCGTCTTTGCCATTATCTATTTCGGAAATTCATTTAGTCACGATTTTTGAAATATTGACCTCCTTAACATAACCCTTTTCAAATTTTTGTTATAACCAGTTTCCTTTCTTTCATGTGTTATAATCACCTTTCAAATGTCAACAAAGTTTTGATTGTAACTGACAAGGGAATGGTCCCAACCTGACAAGTTCCAGTTGGACAAAATTTCGTATACATACTAACTGGAGGTCAGTGAATAACGTGGGAATATTCACTCGATTCGCTTCTACGTACTCCATGAGATATACAGGGAGATGCAAAACATAATACAACTATGTAATAAACAAGTGGTAAAGATGTACGCTTCACCCTAATGCGTGTCATAATAGCACACAAATGAAAGAAACTACAGTTGAAATAAATTGACTGGAAGTTAAAACGAGACGTATCCTATTGATAGTAGTGTGGATTGTCAACTCGCAGGTAACAAATGTGCAAACGTGCTGCTGCATCTTCTGTTGCACGTATATCATCACCAATTTCAAATGGAGTTTGAAGAGCATTCCGGAGACTGCTGTTCAGTTCTTTTATTTCATATCCACCCTTCCGCCACGCATACGCTAACATGTCTTGCAGTGCAGGGAAACAGAATTGATGATAGACCACATAATGTAATTTCATTATAAAGACTCTACAGGGTGTCCGGGAAGTCCTTCCCTGATCACAGAAATTGATAACTCAGGCTAGAAATAAGATAGAAATATGAAACTGGTGTTGAATTGTTTACAAACTATAAAAGTTTTGGTCACATCAGTACACTTCCACATGAGCACCCTTGGTAGCACGTAGCACATCTAGGTGATATTCAATTTCCATCCACACATTAGCCAACATCACTGGAGGGATCGATGCAACGACTGTGGTTATTCGTTGCTGCAGGGTTTCAAGATCTGGTACACGTGTTCGGTAGACCTCATCCTTGACATAACCCCATAAAAAGAAGTCTAATGGGGTTATGTCAGGAAAGCGTGGAGGCCAAGCTGTTGGTCCATCACGACCAATCCATCGCCCAGGAAATGTCCTATCGAGATAGGCACGGACGTCCAAACCCCCATCCAAGACTTGGTAAAACAGAACAAACCTAACACAGACAAAAACTTTTATAGTTTGTAAACAATTCAACACCAGTTTCATATTTCTATCTTATTTCTAGCCTGAGTTATCAATTTCTGTAATCAGGGAAGGACTTCTCGGACACCCTGTATAATGCAACTTTTCTGTATTATTTTCAAGTATAATCTTGTGTCGAAAGTACTCTTCAATTCTCCGAATGACAAGTTTGCACTGCTGGAAAAAATAAGCATAAAGTGGCTGCATTTACTTGGGAGGAATTACTTGGTTTCGAAGCATCTTCTTGTGTAACACCTGTTATATTTGGGGGTTGTTAAAAATATAATGATCAGTCTGTCCACTCCAGGAATCTAATAGCAGTTACGTGTCATCTATAACATCAGGAATGAACACGCTCATTAGCCATCTTTGCACATTTTGTTTCGCGAGTTTTCCCGATTTGCTAGCATCAACGACAAGATTAAATAGAGGGTGTCTGTTTATAAAGTTTGTTTAATTTTAGGTCCGAACTCACCTTTCGGTTCTTGGAAACATATGTAAAATCTTGTCTCTAATGTGCCAGCTGATGACATATGAAGAGTATAGGAATGCGTGGCAGACAAGATTGATTTCACAACTGCATGCGTATGATTTTCACTTATCTGTGCTCAAGTTCTACCCGATATCAGCTCATATTCAAATCGCGTATGATCAGTGTTGAATACACCATCAGCATTGTACGGAGTTTCTGATATAATTTTACTCACATCCGTCACAAACGCTCTTCCTATGTCAATTAATTCTGATTTATCCTGTATATCTTTTCTAGAAACAAATTTTGTGATTTTTCTGGAGCTGATTCTGTTTTACTATTTAAAGCGGCAGAGAAATGTGCTGATGCAAGTAGCCGATATATTTTTTTTTGCTGATAATATAGCCCACTTTTTTAAAATCAACATAATGAATGGTTAAGCGCTGTTGGCAGGAAACCCTGAACTTGTAACAAGTCCTTTCTAATAGTCTCCAACATGTGTGGCTTTGGTACGAAGATCCTCACGTACATAATTTAATCTTTTTTTTTTTTTTTTTTAAATAACCTAGGAACCTAGTCCCCTCGAGCCTTTAAGGTCATCATAATGTTCTATAGATAATCTTAACAGTTCCTTTTTTGGTGCACTTGTTACGTGTTGTTCCGGATTTGAAGGTGCATATTCATTAGTGGAAAGTTAAGATTCACATTCTAAAATTTTATTGTCCTTTTGTGCCGTTCCCTTACTATCTGCATCACTCTCTATGTCTAACGTGTCACACTTTACAGTAAATGTCATATATTTATATTTGTCCTGTATTAGTTCTAAACGCAAATGACTTATATTACAGCCCTTCCTCAACTATGTCGTCATACAACTTTTCAACTTCCACTTTTAAAATATTCACAACTTTAATACGATTCATGTATATCATCTTCCAAGCTTCCGTACCATGTAAGGAAAACACTGACCCTACTTTCCCAAAGAAACGTACGAACGTAGCGCAAGCGAAAAGGAAACACTGCAGATGGTAGATACAGTCTTTACATGAACACAACAGTCATGCAACTATGTTTGGGTCAGCGATTGTGCGTTATCGTCGCTGCGTTCGTCCTACACGCATATGTTTATTTCACGTTGCGCAAACTATGATGTCTCATGGCATCCCACGTTACAAAATCTTGCGGGACATTTTGCTGGACCACCACAAGCCGTGAGTGTATTTCCAGCAACACATTGTGTTTGTTGAAGCAATTACCCGACTCCGTTGCTGGTCATGCAAAATTCCAGACAAAGCAATATTCGCACCAGCACACTCCCTACAGCAAAGTGTGTTGGAAACATTTTCCACCATCCAGTCTGTATTGCCTGACGTATGCTGGATTTTTGCTGATCCAGGAAGAAATTGTAACCAGAGATGTTGATTCTCTGTTTATCATCCGTTATGACACGACTGTCACCAGCGATTGTGTCATCTGAGCATTACGTGATCGGCGTGCGCATCTCCAACGGTGATTTCGAATGTACTTGGACTAGGCTGTCGTGTGCATCTGCTGTTCGTGGGTCTGCACGCGAATATGTGAATTGAGCTTTTTTTTTAAAAAAAAAAAAAAAAATACTTACTGTTTACTTTACAGTCGCTGGAACCAGGTTTCCATTCTAATGTTGACCTTTCACTGTGCTAATGCAACTGGTAAATGGTGCAATTTCACGGACATTTGATCTCAACGACTCGTGCTTTTTTTCTAGGATTACAAGATTGACCACTTTTTTCCCTTTTATTTTCATGCGGAAGCTCCCTTCCTCGACGGAAAATTTTCCTGTGACGTCACTGCGTTTCTCATTATCATGAGATTCCGCATACTCATTTTGGTATTCACTTTTGGGCTTTAATCGTATTACAGAATGCTTCTATGTTATTTTACTTTTGCATCACCCTGTATATCTTGTAAAGTACGCAAAATCGAATCGAATGAATGTTTCCACGTTGCTCACCGACCTCCAATTAGTATCTATACGAAATTTCGTCCAACTCGAACTCGGATTACATAGTTGTCTTATACTACATTATATTTTTTTCATCACTCTGTGTATCTCGTAAAGAACGCAAAAGCGAATCGAATGACTATCCCCACGTTATTCACCGACCTCAAATTAGTATCTATACGAAATTTCGTCCAACTGGGACTCGGATTATTTAGTTATCTTATGTTGTGTAATGTTTTGCATCACAATGTACATCATGAATCAGTTCCACCTTGCCTAACGAAATATTCAGAAATTTCTAACTTCTTCTGGGACATTGCCATCACTAAAAGATTACAAGTCTAAGACGGTAACAGGCCGCCTCAGCTCAATATCTATTAGTTTTTGGAGATATTCACCCCTTAAGTTCATTTTCCCAACTTCCGGTAACCCATAACTTTCAAATTAAGCGATTCCGAAGAAATGTTTACTGTTCGGTCTGAACAATTTCGCTCCAAAGCGTTGTAAATGACCTTTTTTCCTGTATATTTTACTATCATATAAAAACTTTGATTCTTTTGTATAAAACTGAATTTCAGAATACATAAAAATAAACCTTCTTATTCCATTCAATAGTAGATAGTATAAGTAATATAAGGTTTTGTTACGTAATCGCAAAATTAATCAATGGTGTACTAGTTACGTAAAATATTACAAGATATAATTTTTAATTATATCACCTATTTTAATACTTCACCGACATCAACTCTAACTTTTATGCTAAGTACATTTAATTACTCCTGACGAACTCGGGAGAGCTATGATGTAGATACGATGAACAGATGCTCCGAAAAGATCAATAAATCGACAACCAGAACATTATGGTGCTGTGTAATGCAAAATCTGCAAAGCGTCTCTTGAGTTTAAAACGGTTTAGAAATGCAATTTCTTCTTATCTTTGACTGACGGTATAATAATAATGATAATAATATTGTCAGAAGCACTCTTGCCGACCTCAATCAACAATCTTTTTATTAATCGCTGTTTCCGAGTTTTAATTTCTGGTGCTCATCACCTTCACATAAACACACACACACAAATAATTTTTAGTATATCAGTTACACAATGCGGATATAGATTAGCAAGTCTTTAAACCAACATTCTGGTTACATTATCTTAAGAGAAATTAATGCAAGCCAAACTGCCAGAAGTGTCCCAGAAATGACATTTCTAATATATTTTCATGTAAATTTCTACAGAATTTCTCATTATATTATCTGATCACGTTACCTGACTCAATTGCAGCAGCAACTGAACAGGATTTATCAAAATATAAGATTCATTATAAAGTACATTGAACAAGATACTATGCACAAGAAATTAAACCCAGCAACGTATCCATGGAATAGAAAAGGTGTTCGTAGGCCATCTAAATAAAAATATGACGCATGCTTGAAAAATAAAGACAATTAGTCTCCAACGTTTACAGACAATGGTCGAACTGAGGCGGTATGCGGTGGTGTGCCATACAGCCTCTGGCTTTTCACTGATCAAGAAATACCGTCACTGGAAAGTAGATGCTAAATACCTTTAGTAAGTCCATTTTTAAACGCAGTAATTGACGAATAGCATTTCACATAAAAAGATTTCATTTATGTAGGAATCATTTCTAAGTTGACAACATCGACATTTTTGTTATCTTTTTCCTACCTTTTGTTTGTAAAATGAGGTGCCTTCCAAGAAGTTAATCTATTATAGTTTGATGTGTATATTGAATTGTTTCTTTCATATGTATGGTGTGTCTTGTTGTCTTAATGCACATAAATGCCTTGTTTTGAGTGGGGCACAGACAAAATCCAAGAGTACAAAATCCAAGCTAAATTCTGGCAAGGCGGACAAAATCCATGGAACAGTATTATGTGCGTAGCTGTGGTATGTGCCTGTGAACTAATTAAATTGCATGTTTGTTTCTTCAATTGTCATGCATTCTAAAGTTTTATCTGTAATTCTTCAATTTATTGAAATATCATTTCATTTACTTTTAAAGAACTGAAAATCCAATAAAATATGTAAGATTGTCACAGTAATACTGCAGATGAGTTTTAATTACTTATCACATCCATATCAAAGTATGTAAAAGTATGTATGTACAAATACATTGTAAAATTATGTACAGTAGAGCGTCGATTATCCGAAGTAATTGGGGGATATGGGTGTTCGGAAAACTGGTTTGTTCGGATAATCGAACTGTACATGTTTATTTGCCAAAAAGAAGTACTGTACAGTAAATTTATTCATAAAAACAGGCATCTCTTTAAGTATTACAAAGTAACGTACAAAGGCAACTTTAGTAGGAATATATAGTATGTGGTACAGTTTATTAAACAAAAATATGTACATATTACATACGCATTTTGCTGGCGGCTTGGCCGGTCAGCAGCGCCTTATGCAGGCCCCATTAGAAGCAATGTTCCGCCAGCGGTGGCTCAGTGCGGCGACTAATGTGGGAAACTTGGTTTGGGAGTGAGGGGGATGATGGACGGTAGGGTGGGAGAGTAACAGATGCGAGCGAGTACACAGTTTGGTTAAGCGGTCGTTCGGTTGACCGACGTTCGGATAATCGACGCTCTACTGTATTTTCATCTCAATTTTATTATATATAATACATTTAAAACACTCAGCATATCGTTGTAAGACCATTCATTGGAGTATTTTAAAGTCTCGATTTGTTTGTTGGTAGTGTTTTATGATTTATATATAAATTCTGATTAGTGATGGGTAGTTCACGAATGATTAGTTCCGAAAGAACGAATCTTTCAGAGGAATGAAAGGAACGAATCTCTGAAAGGAATCGGATTCATTTGGGCGGATTCACTCACGGGATGGATTCACTTACGAAGTTTACGTATTGAATCAGTGGATTTAGTTGGTGGAACCAGATGGCGGAACCAAACAACAGACAAGTGGATTGATATGAATGGAGTCGGATTGATATGGATGGGACAAAACCAGTATTAAAGAATAGACCGACACTGCACAACACAGAAGCAAATAATGCACGCACTGCGCAGGTCTTGAAACAAGCAATCTTTCTTACGCGCTCTCGTGTCACTTTTCCGCAATATTCTGACCACTGCAACTGCTCTCTCAACTGGAGGAAAGAGGGAGATCGGATGCTAGTCTTATCACTTATTTTTTCTTTCTTGCTTTTTGTTTTTACTTTTTCACAGGTGTTCAGCGTTACCAGGTCTATAGATTTTTGTTGCAAGACGGATAATATAACTATTTGCTGTAACACACAAGCTCTTATTCAATATATTCTGATGTAATGTCCATATAACCCTATACTAATACAGGTTTGATTAGGTTTTAATGCTTATTTCAACACCAAGATAATATGAAAAAAATTAAACGAAGTCTTTGAGTTTTACGTCCTACGTAAAGGAGACGATGATAATGAGTAATGAATGAAATGGTGGAATCAAGAAAGTGGCAGAAAACGGGAGAACTCCGATATAACCCAACCCACGCGCATGGTGTTTGTCCACTATAAAGTCCACACGGCGCGGCTGGGATCGAACCAGGGACCCCAAGCACCGGAGGTGAACGCTCTACCACTGAACCACAGCAACCCCTCACGCGGGTCTCCCACGTCAAAGGCGCGTACGCTAACCGCTTAGCCACGAAGGAGCACTCACAGCAAGTGAGAAAGTACCTCACGAAGCACTACTTTTCTATGAATGCAATTAACAAATGAAAATAATTTTTAACGGCAAGTAAAACACTGGACTGAAGAAAGTTCATATTAAATTAATATGCTTAATTGGCTCTTAGAGTCCCAGATGTCCTTACTTATTCCAGAAATAATATCGTAACGGACACGTTTGCTGGCAAAAACATTTGCTAGGACATCAAGGAATTATCCCGAAACTAATATGAACTTCCCCAAACTTGAATTAGAATGGCCATGTACGAAAAACTCGAATACACTTCGCATTCTCCACTGGTCTAGTGGCTAGCGAATGTACCTCTGGTGCACGTGGTTTTGGGTTCGATTCTCCAAAAATTAATTTCATAATCTGTTACTTTCATTAATAAGTCTCCTTAACCTCAAGGGCATAATTGTGGGACATTAAACTAAAATTTCACTTCATTTCGAATCTACTTCATCCACTAATCATTGGACTTATACTCTGAGAAGTTAGTCGCTATGTTATAAACGATATATCAAGCTAATAGTAAATTTAATTAGCTACTCATTTAACTTTTTTCATATTAACTTAATTGCTAAAATTTCTATCAAGATATCAAATCGTCTAAAAAGCACTGAACCTTTTCCACACAAGATGGCGTTAGTGTCCCAAACGCCAAACCTCAGAATATGAATCACAATGATCAGGTTTACTGTCATTTGACAGCTGACAGTTTAAGCTATTGGACGTGCAAAATGTCGTGAAACTTTTATAACCAGACTTAAGCTATTGTGCCGTGACGATGAGTACATTATTCGCAAAACTGCGCTATATATTATAAATTTATTTCGATAGAAAAAAAAATGAAATGAAATCTTTAAGTTTTACGTCCCACGGTTATGCCGGTTAGGCTAAAGGAGACAGTGATTATGAGAGATGAGTGAAATGAAGAAAGTGGGAGGAAACGGGAGAACCCCGAGAAAACCCACGAGCACGGTGTTTGTCCACCACAAAGTTCACTTGGCGGGGGCTGGGATCGAACCCGGGACCCCAAGCACCAGAGGTGAACGCTCTACCACTGAGCCACCGCGCCCCCCTTTATTTCGATAGAGGCGCAAATGTTGCACAATCTCTTGAAGAAATTTGCCTTGTTTATGGGCAGAATACGTTATCGAAAGCAATAGGCAAAACATGCTTCAGTCACTTTCGCTCTGGAATTTCATTGTCCAAGATGCTCCTCGCAGTGGGTGACCAATCACAGCAAAAATAGATTATATTCTAGCTAAAGTCGAGCAAGACCCGCATATAAGCAGCCATGGCATCGCCAATGACGTAAATATCTATCGCCAAACAGTGTTAAACCATTTGAAGAAAGATGGCTACAAAGAAAAACTCGGCGTCTGGGTACAACAAAAACATCCACTCGATCGAATTTCCACTGCAAATCTCTACTGAAATATAACGAACTCGAACCATTTCTGAAGCGGTTGATCAAGAGTAATGAAAAGTGGACAACCCATTACAACAACCATATGCGATAAATATCGTAGTCGAAGCAAGAAGCAGCTCCACAGTCGGCCAGGCAAATTCCACACAGGAAAATTATGCTGTGCGGTTGCGGTTGATGGGGTTGAAACGGCATCTTCAATCACGAGCCCCTGCCTCCGGGAAGAATAATAAACACAAGTAGAGCGAGTACATCTAACAATTCAAACAATACGGCCAGAATTGGTCAACAGAAAGGGTCACATTCACAACGCCAATTCGCACACATCTTTAACGATACGTTAGAAACTGAGAAAACCTGGCTGCAAGGTTTTAATGCAATCTACCGCATAGCGAGATATGACACTATCAGACTGTCATCTTTCTTCGATCTCTACATCTACAAAACTCCACAAACAGTATTAACTTAGTTTTAAGAGAGGTATATGAAAATCTCAATTTTTCACTGAAACCAAAGACGTTCTATGGCTACGGAATTATGGTGTTGCCAAAAAATGTCAGAAAGTTGTCAAATCAAATTGTACATATGTGGTTTCAAAATTATATTTTCAAATAACAACAAATGTATTCTCAATTTCGACTAGGGATGCGCAGGAGACAAGATTTGTAGCTGTCTCATCTCGAAAATGTGCTGTAAAAGTGATGTCTCGACTCGAAAAATGTATATTTCTTTATTGGAAGAGCCATGTCTCGACTCGAAATTTGTCAGGAAAATCCTGCCTCGACTCATCTCGTGCGCATCCCTAATTTCGACCTCCAATGACAATACTTTTTACACACCCTGATAAGTAATAAGTAATGCGTTCAGCATAAGTTACGACGATCCTATGCCCGGTCCAGTATCAATCGTAGGCAATTACTCTACCTTTATACCAAATGCAAGTAATGTATCTTGGTATGTGTTAATATTCTTTATTAATAAAACTAATAAAATGTATTTTATATGTAAGTACTACTTTTGACAAAAACAAATTCATACATTACGAAACAATTATCGTTTAAGTTATGAGATGCAATAGTTATGAGTTATGAGTTCTGAGAAACATTAGTTATGAGATACAATATAATGTTTTCGTTACTAACCATTTATCAATCTCTAATTTGAAACACGACTAACATACTGTATTTGTATTAAAGAACCTCCGAAAAATAAAACTCCAAAATTTCTCAAATTCACAATAATAATAATAATAATAATAATACCCGAAGTAAAAATGAAATCTTTCAGTTTAACGTTCCACGTTATGTTCTTTCGGCGAAAGGAGACGTATGATGGAAGAATTGGTTGAATAACAATATGGGAAGGAACGGGAGCACCCCGAGAAAATCCATGGACACGATGTTGTCCACCACAGACTTACTTTGTGAGGATCAAAATAGGGACTCCACTCACTACAGTATACGCTCTACCACTGAGCCACCGTGCTCCCAATAATAATAATAATAATAATAATAATAATAATAATAATAATAATAATAATGAAGAAGAAAATTAAATTCAATACGAAAAAACAGCATATAAATGCATTAGTGTTTTACAATACACATTAAAACATTAGATAGTGAGAGGATTCCATTTTCTACTGTTTTTCTCTTTGTTTCAAATATACGTTTGTATTAGCTGGTTGTATCCAGAGCAGATTAATTCTGCCAGCATGACAGAAACATTGATCAGATGAAAGGTATTCACGGGTCAGAAGTCAATTTTCAAATATTAAATACTAGTTTCTTTGTTTCTGAAGTGCAAATCTGTACGATTCTGGCAACACTACCGGCAAGAAAAATCTGAAGTTCACAGATCAATGCATCAAATTTAGAGAAACTATTTTTCTTTCACATATTAAAAAAAAAAAAAAAAAAAGTGTCCCTGAAAATGTGAAGAACATGAAAAAGGACCTATGTTTCTCGTTCAATCCATTTGCTCTGTCACAGTATTTTTTTAATAAATACAAAAGAGGGTTTGGCAACGTTATGCAGGCAAGCCCTCCTTATATTTTCAATTTTCAAAGAAAGAAATCAAACAGAAAGAACATTTTACATTTCATATCAAATGTGGACCAAATGCTACAGTCAGAATTGGATTCGTTAGCACATTCAACGAATATAAGGAAGCAGAAAGATGGCCAAGTGGAAATTAAACTATTCAGAATAATCACCATTTACTAGAATACCTGTGATCGAGCAAATGTAATCAATAATGTTCGTACGATCATAGTCAAAATTGGTAAAATTAAAACAAAACAACGAGAACCAACAAATTAAGTTTATCATTGACTTGTAGACATGATGAATAATATCGCTCGAATGTTACGAGTTCATTCGATTTTCTCCTGTTCTTTTAACTGCATAATAACTATTAAATAGTTAAGAAGCTTTAAAAGAATTGCTTTTTCTTATACAGCTTAAAGTTCTACCACAGCTGTATGACTTTAGTAGTAACAATTCATTTTTGTTACATTTTCTAATAAATATGAAAATCAAAATAAAGTTAATTGTTGTAGTCAGTTACACGAGGCTTGTCAGAACAGTAAAGGTACAAGCGAAAAATAAAATACAGTAGAACCCCCTCTCGTCCGCCCTCGGCTGGTCTGCCACTCCGGTTGATCCGATTGTGCACATGCCGAACTTGTCCCGACTTGGTGACTCACGAGGACCATTGTCGTTTACTGCCATCGCGCCATTGTTCTTTACTTGCTGTTACTGCATATCCACTGTACTGATCCGTCATCTCTTGTATCGCCTCTTTCGTTGTGTGTGTTTTTTGTGCTGTAGTGTGCAGTTTTTAGTGCTTACTGTTCGTTTGTTTCTGCTGCAGAGAATACAACCATTTTTGAGTTCAGAAATAGTTTATTTTACTGCAATTCCGCATTTTTCTATATTTTCTGATAATCCGACCTTTTTTGCGTTCCTATCATACTCCCAGTCCCAAAGGTGAGTGACGGATTAGATGATTTCTACTGTACACAAAAAAGTATTGAGCGCAACGAATGCTACACTGGTACAGAAGCTATTTCTTTACCTAAGCACCACCATTGTTCAAACACTGATCAAACGCGGAAAAGTTTTTGTACCCCAGAATCGTAAAAATACGGCGCCTGCATCTTGAACAACGTTCTGACTGGCTCCTCCTCTTACTTCATAGCCGTCGTCAAATTGTTTTCCACCAAGATATTTCTTAAGGCACAAAAGCAGATGCTAGTCGCCAGGTGCAAAGTCGGGGCTGTATGGTGGATGTTCAAGGACGTCTCATTGAAAATGGGCAAGCAACTCATTGGTGACCTGGCGTGATTTGGTATTACCGCTTCTATTTCAAACGCGCGCTTCCTGCACAATACATTGCGCAGCACTAACAAATCACTCCCAACTCTCGTTGTATGGATCAAGGTTATTGGCAGGATTGGCAATACTGGTATATACTTTTCTCCTGTCGTGCAAAATATGTCTCCTTACTTTTCTGACAAGCCTCGTATGTACATAATCTCCATCTTCCCAGCTTACTGGCTAGTGCATGGGTCTCAGGTTTGATTTTCAATAAAAGCAATGTAACTTTCTGTGTCGATCTCATAACGTAAAGGCAACTAGAAATCTGCTTGAGTTAAGGACAACAAACTCCAGTCTAGAAAGCCACAGAAGTAATGAACAAATAATTAAACAATTCTTGCTTCTTGTTTGAATACTGAAGGCAAATTTACTATTTTTAATTTGCTTACAAACAGAATACATTATGCAAAGGTAAGTCGAAGTCTTGCAATGTTTCCACAACCCAAACAGCAGACGTTGTATACGCCGTGATCGATCTTCAGTGCAAGGACGAACTGACCCGAGAAGTCGTGTGGCAAGCAGACAATATCTAACACGAGGCACCATGCCGTCAGATCTTCACCAGTTGTTAGGGCAGTGATAACGAGTGCTTAATTAAATCTGATACGTGAATAGTTACTGTATGTGTTCGATCTCTGGAATAACGCTGCGGCAACAACCCGAAATACTTGTCACGCAAAAGAAGAAGATGCAGTGAACCACAGCACAGCAAATCCCTGGTTCCAGAAATTTCGTGCATATTATAAAAATTTCGACGATCAGCCAAGGCATGATAGCCCCAAAATAACAGATTCTGAGGTATTACGGCACTCCATCGAGGAAAATTCATCTACCAGTACACGGCAACTGTCAAACCATCTTAGCATCTTTCAGTCCGCTATAGTGCGTCAACTTCATGAACTCGGGAAAACTATCAGAAGCTACTCCGTTGTGCAACATGAGTTGATCCCAGTTCAAGCCCAGAGGAGAGTGGATGTGTGCCGAGAACTGCTGCAAAATCCGCGTGATTTGTGTTTCCTGAAACAAAGTGGTACATGTGATGGAAAGTGGGTGTTTTTCTGAAATCCGAATGTGCAAAAACACAAGCAAGGGCCAATTTCCAGAACCGGTCGTCAAACAGGGCAGTTTTGAGCATGAAATCATGCTGTGTGTGTTGGTGGAACTACAATCGTGCAACTCACTTCGAGTTCATTCTTAACGGTCTATCATTAATGTCAATCTTTATTTCGGAAAGTTGGAGAGGATATACGCTGTATTCCGCCAAAAATACCCTGCATTCATGAACCGAAAGCGCCCCTGCTGTAACACGATAAAGCAAGACCACAATCGGCTTGAAAATCTGAACAAAAATGCTGGAACTTGATGGAAAGAACTGAGGACACACTCGACATACAGTCCTGACCTTGCCCGTTCGGATTACTACCAATTTCGGCACATGGTATACTTCCTGAAATAACTGTTTCACCAGCTAGTATAAGGTGGGAACGACAGTGACTGACTTCTTTGCCTATAAGGGCAAGACTGTTATCGACGTGGAATCTAGAAACTTGCAGCAAAGTGGCTGCAGACAGACAACACAAGGGCTATACTTCAATTGTTAATTTTCTTTGATTGTACTGTAATAAATACAGGTATGCTGTGAACCAGAGTATTGCAAAACATGACTCAATCTTGTATACTCCACTGATAAATTAGCTTGTAACAAATCGAAATGATGTATTGAAAATTTCTTTATATAAAGACCAGTGGCATATTTAGGATTTTGTTTCGGGGGGCTATGCACATTTTCCTGAGTGGGTGTATATATACTGGATCTATGTATGTATACAATATATAAATTTATTTATCTCGGGGGGAGGGCTTGAGCCCGATAGCCACGCCCCCTAAATACGCCACTGATAAAGACATATGTATATTTAAATTAATCGTTAACAAATGCCAGTCTATCCTTTCCTGAATTTTATTTCTTTTCTTGCTGTATAATTCGAAAAAAAAAATCCGGCCGTCATGCTTCCATAGCGACTGGAAAAATGACTCTGCCGTCTAGCTTTCTATGATTTAACTTGCCAGTAGTTGTGATTTGGTGTCTGGTTTTCAGAACTGGCGCGTAAGTCACAAGAAAATTTTTCGAACCCTGCTTTATGCAATAAAATATTTCGCTTAATAGATTTTTTTACTAATTTTGGAGTATGCATTTCACTTAGCATACTGGTTTTATACACCAAATGGTGTCAGTTAACAGTGGTTCCAAACCTTTTTTGACTGATGACACACTTTATGCCTACGACATCGAGACAGGCTTGCTTGATTTTTTAAAAATGTAAATTATAATAGTAGTGGCGTACGCAAAGTTTAATCAAGATGAGGTCCAGACACTCTATCCCATCCTTCCAGGACACGTATGATTTATATCTTACTTTAATAAATTTTCTATTCTTTTCATATCTTCCTCAAAGTGATTAAAAGCGCAAAATTTCCATTGCATACGCCACTGATAATAGTGTAAGACTTACAAGTTTCTATAAAAGCGGTGACTGTCTGTAAACTGAGCATTGCTGCTGCCGTTGGAGGCGTTGACTGGTACAATCTGTTTCAAAATTGATTCAACCTAATTGGCTCATTAAATTCTAAAATTTCGCAACACATCCTGCAGGGCTGCGCGTGGTTGGAAACCACTGAGTTAACATATTGGTATTCTAAGCATACCATTTTGAAACAAATAAATGTAGAAAGCATATATGTACCTGGCCTCACCTATGTTACACAATAAATCTACACACGAGTATGACAAAACATGATACATACTTTTTATACGAAAGCAAATTATATCCTTATAAATTAAGTTTGAAATACTTTCAGTTCACTGACGAAAAATAAATTTTATATATTTTGTTTAAGAGACTTTTAATTAAGTAATAATTAAAAGTTTTCACCATATTGATCTCAGTGTGACCAACTACCAGAACTAACAGCAAAAAGTGGCTTGAAAGTGACGTCGTGTTTCACCAAGTTCCTATAGATTCATAAAGTTGTAATTTGTTGAGATAGCATTAATTTGTAATATAATAGTAACATTATTAAGAATTTTATAATTCCACACTTTTACCAAATTGTGGGGTAAGTGGGGACACATGTGCAACGTTCAACTTTCAACTACTGTACCAGTAATAGCTTTCGGATTATCAAACTGAAAATATGATCATATTAACTTTGGTTTGTACACTTGATAAGCATAGGGTCAATTTTGAAGCAATGTAAAACCTTGTTCCGCAATAAAATGTTTCTTGAACATCAGTTACTGTCCCCACTTAACCCGTTTTTTGGGGTAAGTGGGGACAACCCTGTTATTCCCATATGTTAACACGGACAATAAAGACCGGAAAGTGAGGGCAGAGTACCTGTTGTCTACTGCTGATAGGTCCAAGTTTCATATTTCTGCTGCAGTTCTAGCCAGAGATATTACATTTCGAAAATGATGCTGTGGCAAATGTAGAAAAAAACAAGTAATGTCAGTATTTTAAAAATATGTTTTATTTTGTTCACAAAACTGATATTGAAAAATATTTGTTGGACATCATTTACTTATCCTAGAAGCATTGAAATAATGAATGTGAATACAGTTTGCCCTAAGGCTTGATATTGAAATAAGGCCAAATACTGAATACTAACTAATCTACTGGTGCCTGACAGTTCTAAAAATGGACAAATAAGAATAAATGTAGGCTACACCCCGAAGCCCATGTAGATTCATATGTCTCTGAATTAAAAAGTGATGACTATTACTGAGCATTGTAAGGCATCTAATACAAATCTACTTATAGTTTATAGAATACAAATAGGGTCTACACAAAACATAGACTGTATGAACTAGATTTGTAGTCTACAGTTTTACTTTAAAGAAACGATAGTGTTTATCAATATTAGCTAAAATACAAGACTTAATTACGAAAGGCATCACACTGTCAAATATAGAAAATAGCCCTTTTGTGTACAGTATCTACATCTTCTCGAAGTGGGAAACGAAACTGCATGCCAATCCGTTCAAGGAACTTCATCCCATACACATTTTTGCTGACTATATTACTCTGCCCATATAACAATACTTCACGTAATCAGCTGCACAATATTCATTTTCTTCCATTTCTCTAAACCAGGCATTGCACTGTCTTCATCATCTTCGACGTATTATCGGAAATATCTGCATCTGTGTCCGTGTACCCACTTACCCTACACGTATAAATGTTGTGTCCCCACTTACCCCACTGTACAAAAATGTGAGATAAGTGGGGGACGTCTCAATTGTACATATACTGACAAACATAACACAGTACATTCATTTTTTATAAGTACCTTATCATATCTTCTTCACTATACAATGGTTACCCCAGATACTTCTGACAATTATCTCAGGATAGCCAAGCGTTTCAAGATCTACGAAAGTTGATCGCATGCTAAACCATTGACCCATTTTTGGCATAAGGGTATTCTTTAATACTCTTCATATTAGTTAAAACCACTCTACCACACGAATGGCACTATGTCCACACTCTTCAAATTTGGATAAACTGTTTTCATATTTTTTATCAGATTTTAGAAAACGCATCTGTCCCCAACCCCAACTACCCCTAGCAACAATACACGTACTGAAATATGTGACTAAAATATCGAAATTAGTGAACTGAACGAAGAAATAGAATGGGATCGAGATTTATTCATCATCTTTCATCATCATCCATCATTTTTATCAACTTTTAAATTAAAATTACTGCATTACAAAACAATTACGTACTTATAACAAAACTTAATGATATAGGATAAAGATGAATGGGCAAGGGCGCCGATCCTGGGGGGGGGCGAGGGCCCCCCCAAAGCTCATGTGGGTAGAGATGCAAAAAAGCCGGCTTTTTTGAATCGATGGTTTTTTTCACATAAAAAGCCGGCTTTTTTGGGAAAAAAACGAGAATTTTGGAAATTTTGGCTTTTTTCAACTTCATGATTTTTCTATCTAAATAGCTTTCTTATAGTATATTCTATAGTTAGATAAGAATTCCATGACCTGAATGTGATATTTCGCTCTGAAATTCACCATCAAGATGGATGGAGCACATGTTTTACGAATTAAAGCTAACATGAAGAATGTAGTATTTGAGGGTAATTTTAGAGGCTATTTAACTTTATTTTAACTTTTGAGTTATCGACATCTCTTTTCTTCTCTAGTTTGTCATCCGTGTTTCATTTCTAAGAGCTTTTAGTACTCTAGCTTCTAGCGCAAAAGTTAAACTTGCCCGTTTTTCTATTTATCCGTCAAAGCGTACGTTTTTCAATATATCCGTCAAGCCGTACTTCCATATTTCTGTTATACTGTAGCTGTGAAGTGATTTAGCAATAATTTTCCGGACACAACCTTGAATACCAATTTATACAAATAATCAATAGCGGATTTAGAAAAGTACTTTAGGAGGGTTTTTTCTGATTGTTTCGTTTCCTAAAAAGTCCTAATTTTATTTGGGAAGTGCTTGAAGTTTATGAGTAAAGGCATAATATTTCGTTTCGTTTATATGTTTAGCAATAATCTTCCGGATACAACTTTAAAAATCATTTTATACTGAGAATCAGTGGCGGATTTAGAAAAGTATTTTGGGAAGGGTTTCTTACTAATGTTTAGTTTTTTTAAACATTCGTAATTTTTATTTGACGGGAGCTTAAAGTTTATGAGTAAAGGCATAAATAATAGATATTTCGTTTGTTGCAGACATCCCGTAACTTTGGGAAACGGGCTTCAGTCCGAAAGACCGCCCCCCTAACCTTCGCAAAACCGTCACTGCTGGTAATTAGTAATAATAACGATTTAAAAACAATAAAAAAGGAAGTCGCCCAACTCACAGTACACGCACTATTTCTACTTTCACAGATGGAATGAAGAAAAGCTTTGTCAGAATGGTCGAATGCTGGTTGAATCCCGGACTTCCCGATAGAAGCGCAAAAGCTAGTTTTTTTTCGGGGGGGGGGGAGTTCCGTAATGATATGTTGAATCCCTCTTGTTAAAAATTCAGAAAACTTGAGGATTGGGTAAACTGTGATGGTGGTTCTATAAAACTTAACTGTAGAATTTCAAGAATATACAGAACCAAAAGCTCTAGATGTACAGCCTTTAAGTGTATCATATAAATCTAAATATTTCTCTTATGTTTTATTTTAATTTTATTTTGTTTCAAAAAGAGGGTATGGAATATTTTGAAGTAAAAATACTACATACTATTTTGCTAGTTATTTGTGTATTCTTTAAAAAGAAGTGTTTACTTTTAGGGTTGGCTGGTTTACACCAACTTTTTTTTTTTAATAACTGGTTTAAACCACAAAAATAAAAAGAATGAAAAATGCGAATCGTGTGAACTTCATGGTAACGTTTCCAGATATCAAACCACCTGCAATAGTTTTATTTCCCTTTCACCTTTTAATCAAGGTGTCCCATGTTCAATTCTCGGTCGAACCACAAACCTTCTTTCATGCGTAACCCAAGTAGCGGTTCGGATGTCAGTTTAAGCGAAAGTCTTCTCCGTGATAACCTCGGTATTTCGTAAGGATGTTAAGCCTAAATATACGAAACAAACCAAATTGTATATTTCTGCATGCCTAAATGCGTGTTGTTTTATAAAGAAGCCAATATTGCTTAAATATATTGATAGAAATTGGCAAAATTTATCGATTGCCTACGTAGCTTCCAACATTAGCTTGGATTGGACTTTCAATGATATCTACGTACCGGTACTAAATTTGTAATTTAATACCACAGTTTTAGCGTACTGATTATGGTACGTTGACCTTTAAATTTTACATGCAAAGCAATAACAGGATTTTCCCGTTATTGTCTTACATTTCAAGTAATGACGGGATTTTCCCAATGGCTAGGGCGGGAGATTCTCAACTTAAGAAATTTACTGACCGCACTTCTTTAAGCTTATGGGAGTTCTTCCGGCATAACCCCGCTGTTACATAATAACATCAAGGCGAAACAAACTTATTTCTGTGAATATGTAATATAAATACATAAAGCAAAAAATCTAAGTCAAAAAAGCCTGGTTTAAACCAAAAAAGCCTGGTTTAAACATCCCCCAAAAAACGGGTTTTTGGCATTTTCAAAAACAACCACGGTTCTTGCCAACTCTGCTTACTTTTGTATATAGGAGGATAAAAAATTCTTATTATATACATTGGTTAATCCTGTGGAATTCATAATGTAAATATGTCGAAGAAAAATTGTTTGAAATATTTTTTCGAAATTCATAGTTTATTTTCGATGTTTTATATTATTATCAGCATCAACCACTAATTAAATGATTTTTTGTGTTATAGAGAAGCGATACAAAGTCTGTTTTATCAATTTAAAGCAGTATTTTGAAAAAAGCCCAAAATTTCCCAAGCAAAAAAGCAAAGCAGAAAAAACCGAGTTTTTTTTTTCAAAAAAGCCGGTTTTTTTCCGAGCCCTTGCATCTCTACATGTGGGCCCCATGTATTTTTATGAATATATATTTTTATATGTATTTTTATTGTTATACGAGGAAGGTTCAATAATTATTGTCCCCGGCATATTTAAAATACTTGAGCTGGTATGGATAATGGGGGATATGTAGCCTAATGTCTTAGATGACTATATGCTAAATTTCAGAACCATAGTTGCTATATTAATATTCTTTTTTGTCGTTTCAGGTGTGTGAGGTGGCACCTAGCTTGAAAAATGGAGAAAACCGAACAACGAGCTGTCAGCAAGTACCTCCAGAAAAAGGGGCTAAGCCCAAAGGAGATTCATGAGGACATGATTAGTGTGTTGGGTGATAGGGCTCCTTCCTACCAGGTGGTAAAGAACTGGTGCCGCGACTTCCGTTGCGGCAGGGAAAGCTGTCAACAGGCTGGTCCTCCAACAACAGCATACACCCCAGAAAACATTGATGCTGTGCATGATACGATTATAGCAGACAGACGAATCACGGTGCAACAGTTAGCAGACATCACGCACATCTCTGTAGGCTCAGTGGAAACCATTGTGCATAAACACTTGGGATTCAGAAAGGTGTCTGCGCGATGGGTACCCAAAATGTTATCTCGTGAACATCAGAAAGACAGAGTTCGATGTTCAAGGGCTAGTTTGGAAGTTATGGGGGCAGACCTGAAACAGTTCTGTGATAGACTTGTGGCAGTGGATGAGACGAGGCTCCACCACTATGATCCCGAGTCCAAACGACAGAGCATGGAGTGGCGGCACAGCAGTTCGCCTCCCCCACACAAGTTCAAGGTTCAAGCATCAGCACGCAAGGTTATGGCCACAATTTTTTGGGATGCGAAGGGTGTGCTCCTTATTGACTACCTGCAGGTTGGACACACTATCACGGGGGCCTATTATGCAGCCCGAATCCCTAAGTTACTCGAAGCAATCAAGGAAAAACGGCGCAAGATGTTGCAGTGAACAGTGCTGCTCCACCAAGATAATGCTCCTGCCCACAAAAGCCATCTTACTGCCGCAATCTATGCTGCTGGTTTTGATGTGTTGGAACATTCTCCCTACTCACCCGACCTCGCCCCTAGTGATTTTTATTTGTTCCCAAAGTTCAAGAAGCACCTCAAGGGGAAGAAGTTTCACTTAAATGCAGCTGTTATTGAAGCTGTGGAGAAATGGCTCACAGCTCAGCCAGACATTCTTTGAAGCTGGCATAATGGCTTTACAGCATAGGTGGAAGAAGTGCATTACTATGAAAGGAGATTTTTTGGAAAAATAATACTGTACTGCTTATAGGTCAGGGACAATAATTATTGAACCACCCTCGTAAGTAGGCCTATTGTTACATGTATATTTTTATGAATGGGCCCCCCAAAGTTACAGGAAAATCGGCGCCCTTGTGAGTGCGTCCTACGTCTGCGCCTGAAGACATAAGACCTCTTAAAACTTTGGAAAAAGAACGAAAAATTAAGAAATCTCAATACAGATAAGTATAACCGTCAATAAACCGTTAACACATTAACATCTCCTTTTGTTTGCAGCTGCATCTATTGTCACAGTTTGTTTTCCAGTCCTTTCTTCCTCCCTCTCTCTTTCTGAAAAGAATTGTCTTTGCCTCTACAACAGATAATAATTTTAGCCTAGAACTCGAATCTCAGCTAAAATGAAAATTAACTATTTTTAAGGAAATGATAATCTAGTCATTCCCAGCAGACTTTCATGATATCCGCTTTCATTTAATTAGGGCATATCATTGTTTAAATAAATCTACCCACAGAAATGAAAATGGCTTCTACGTCTCTAAGAAACTGTACTGTACTGAACAATAAAGGAAGAAGCTGTCTCTTTTTCACGTCATCTTTTGGCAAGAAAATTAAAAGCAGACAAAATTAGAAAGAAAAACTAAATGGTCTCAAAACAATCCAATAAATGCACAGAGTGATGGTTTCAGCGCTCAACGCGTTACGGCTCATTACCGTAACGATTAGCATATCTCTGATTACCAACCATCTCCTGTCTGCGTTCGCTGGCCGTTTTATCCACAGCTGCATTAAACAGACTCTCCAACCACTTTAATCAACTTCTGGGTTTACTTTCGAAGACAAACTTCGTGACAACGTGGTTCACAAGAAGTTGTTATAAAAAGTCGATGTCATTACAAGAAAAATATGCATTTTAATATATTATATATATATATATATATATATATACAGATACGTTTACAGCGGACTAAAATTGTTCTTAACATTCGCGCTACAATACAGAAGTCAAAAGATGAGCCTCTTACCGTTAGACAAAATCCATTGGTAGCATTGTACTTAGTGCACTGAATTTATTTCCATTATTTTATTTGATTTTTTTTAAAAAAAAGACGATCGAATGGAAAATAACCGGCAGCCAGGCGAAGAAGTATGATTCAACTACAATAGTTACGTTAAAAATTAAATAGATAGTATTACGTACACTATTATATTTTTTAAAAATACGTTAAGTTATCGTTAAACTTAATAAACTTCCTCAAAGACCCCCCTCTGGTCTAATGGCTCATGCAAGTTCCTTTGATGCACCTGGTATCGGGTTCGATTCGCGATGGGAAAGCACAAAAAGTTTAATTTCACAACCATTCACTTTCATTAGGCTAAAGGGCTATCCATTTCCTTTAGGCTAAAGGGCATAACTGTGGACGTCAAATTAAAAAGCACATCTTTTATAACCCATATACCTAGGTAGGATATTAATCCAGATAAATTGATTCAGACATGTAGTATAAACCTACTTTACTTCGTAATACGAGACGTGTTTCTAATCAAAGAGCAAAGCATGTGTTATACACTGTCTTGTAGAGACCTCCACGGGCCGGGCTTGGGCGGGCCGACTCTGTTATTTCTTTGGGCCGGGCCGGGCTTGGGCGGGCCGCCACTGTTATTTCTTTGGGCCGGGCCGGGCTTGGGCTGGCCGACACTGATTTCTCTTCAGGCCGGGCTGGGCTGGGGCCGATCAATTGCAATTCTTTAATAATTATTGACTTTTGTTAAACGATAATTGGAATAAAGCCAAACGTTGAAGAAGTGTGTCCGTGAAAAATATTACAAAGAACAGTAGCTATTTACAGTTTGTGTTGCTTAGCGGTTCCACTTTCACTATAGAGGATTCCAGGCATTATGCGGTAAATTGAGCTCTGACCTTGACCTTCACTGAACTCAAAATATAACAAGAAGGAGTGGGAATATTTTGCCTGTCGCTAAACAATATTGCCATCTTCACTTTATGCTAAAAATCAATTAAGTTAGATTTTTGTTACAGGGAATGGAGTTTTTGTTCTCTTGATGACAGGCAAAGTTCTAGGAGGCAATGGTACCATTCGGGAGGCAAGCGTCAGGTTGTAAACCAGAATTTAGAAAAGGTCTCTGAGGTTAGGTCAAATTTAGTACTAAATTTTTAGAAAGATTGGGGCTCGAGCTAATTTTTAAAAGAATTATAGGGGCGGGGGTCGGGCCAAAAAGTTTTAAAATTTATCGGGCCCGGGCCGGGCTTGGGCCAAGAATTTTAAAAACTTATCGGGCCGGGCCGGGCTCGGGCCGAAAATCTCCTAAACTTTTCGGGCCCGGGCTGGGCCGGGCCTAGGTACGTTCGGGCTGGATTGGGATCGGGCCGAAACATTCGGCCCGTGCAGGTCTCTACTGTCTTGCACCGTTTCTCAAGAGACGACAAGGATATAGCAATACGGTGAAAATCATTTGGAGATACAACTATTACTTGATTTGGTTTGAGTTTAGCGTCCCTTTTACCAGCAAGGCTATATGCAGGGGCGGCTCTAGAATATTTTATACCCTAGGCGAAAAACACCTGCGCCCCCACATTCTCCTTCCCCAAACCCAAATCAAAGCGAAATCTTGTCACCCTTGACATTTTCACCACATCACCACATTGTTACCATTTGTTTAAGAATTAAATAAAATAAAACTTGCCCCTAATGCCTCTCTCTGTGGTATTAATAAGTAATCTATAAGCCAATTATTTTTATTTTTATTTTATTTATTTATTATTATTATTATTATTATTATTATTATTTTACGTGGTATTTGAAATGAAATTTTATCAATATAACCACAGGGCAACAGACAGCTAAAGTTTTATTGTAATGTAAACCATATCAATGTTTATTGTAAATATAAAACAAAAGATGGTTAAGACAAAGCAAAGATGAAGTTCCTCAATTCATTTTTAGTTATTTTGAATTTGCATAATTAGTAAAAGCCGAGTAGCTTAAAAATGCCCACGTCAGTTATCTGATTATATAAATTCGATGATCTGTGAAATAATCTTTAAGTAATCGACAGTCTAGGGCAGGAAAGGTGGAAGAGGTGGATATTTGGTGGTACACGGGTAGGAATGTGAAGGGATAATTCTTGAAGTAGGGCTTCAGACCTTAAGTTTCCGTTCATTACCTTATGTAGAAACTTTAGGTCAGTAACATTTCTGCGAGCATCTGGAGTCTGGATATTCAGATAATGCAGGAGATCTTATTTACCCATAGAATGAACAGTGAGAACACGGCAACGTACTATGGCCAGATAGATGTTCCTCCGTTTCATATAGGTGAAGAAAATGAAAATGAAATTAAATTTTTGAGTTTTACGTCCCACGGTTATGCCGGTTAGGCTAAAGGAGACGGTGATGATGAGAAATGCATGAAATGGTGGAATGAAGAAAGCGGGAGGAAACGGGAGAATCCCGAGAAAACCCACGCACACGGTGTTTGTCCACCACAAAGTTCACTTGGCGGGAGCAGGGTTTGAACCCGGGACCCCAAGCACCAGAGGTGAACGCTCTACCACTGAGACACCCATATAGGTGAAGAGTAATTGATCTTGGGTGATCCAAATTTTTGATTAATTTCCTCCTCCTAAATATGTAAGGCGCTGACGCACGTACGTTTTGGCTAATGTTGATAAACCTCACGTAAAAGAAACCGCCCTTAAATGTTTCTGCCATAGGCAGCCGCCTAGGTTGTCTATATGGATGAGCCGACCCTGGCTATATGAGACGAGGACCTACTTATTAACGTGGAATCCGAACCACATGAGCCCGCGCCGAGAATCGAACCCGAGTCTCCCACACGTCAAAGACACGTACGCTAACCATTTGGCCACGACGGAACAACTACAACTATTACAAGGTGAAAATCAATTAAAGGGCTGATGCAAGGGAGGAAACTCTTTCCAGTCAATTCTTCTTCGATAAAATAAATATTTTGTATATTAATGATTTAATTTTGTATACGTTCTTACATAAGTTCAGTTTGCTCTACAAATATTTTAGAAATGATTTCAATCATAAAACTGATTAAGTTATTAAAATGTAACAAATGTATGCTTATGAAATTGTATCTGAATCTTGCGAATTTTGCTACAAGGTGATTCTAACACACAGCAAGATTCTGAGACAAAATACAGAAAGGAATAACTACAAAGAGCATGTAAAAAAAGGAACGGAAATTTATCCGACATACAGTACTAGATACAGAAATTGTTTGAGGAAGAATGTACTACGGAGAGTGGATATTTATCTCGATATGCTCTTATAACTTTTAAACTAACGAACAGAAACGCTGAAATTTTGTACCATGCAAATATCGGCAGGAAGGCATAGTTTGGGATACTCTGTGATACAAGGTTAACCAGTGTTGCAAACTCAATATAAGGCTGTATATCTTCAAATCGCACTACATTAGGTTATTACATATTTCAAATCTACATGTAAACCGAACAAACAACTTCACACTTGTCAAGCAGTGTTGCAAACTAAGAACGCTACAATATTATAGACAACGAAAAACAATAGTAATAACGCAAAAGAGACGGACGGGTTAATATATACATCAAAAATACCTTAATGTCGAATACTACGGTAATAACACGGTTTATTTGAACTAGTAGGAACAAAGTTACAAGGAACTGAAAATTTGACTTTCTTCAAAGGACTTTGTTTAAAGAAAAACAAAGTGCTTAGATAAGTATCACATCCAATTACGTAGATGGTTTTCAATGAAGATCATAATGTCGCTTACAGCAATTTGATATCTCAAACCATTTGGGAAACATGAAAAAAATATAAAATTTGGAATGTTGCTTAAAATGCCGTATCTGTCGGAAATTTAAACTTTTTATTTTATTTATTTATTTATTTATTTATTTATTTTTTACTAACTTTGCCATTAGAACGTTATAACGATACTTTTTGGCAGTGTAATTACAGTAAGATCTCAGAATTACATTTAACAGTTTTTACCATATCTTCAGAACGGTTTGAGATATCAAATTGCTGTAAACGGCAATGTAATCACATCTATTCAAAAAAACATTTATGCAATTGGATGAGATAATACCCTAAAAAGTTTTTCAAAATAAAGGCTTTTGTAAAAAGTGAAATTTTCAATCCCATGTAAATTTGTTAGTATTCATTCGAAATCCGTCATGAGCTCCTCCGTGGCTAAGCGGTTAGCGTACGCGCCTTTGGCGTGGCAGACCCGGGTTCGATTCCCGGCGGGAGCTCATGTGGTTCGGATTCCACGTTAATCAGTAGGTCTACGTCTCATATAGCCTTGCTGCTGAAAGGGACGCTAAACTAAAAAAATCAAATCAAATCAAATCGAAATCCGTCATATCACGATCTTATTATTAGACATTAGTACTTTGAACGTCCGTTGCCTGCCTGTTTCATTTGCGTTATTATTGCTGTAGAGGCCACCAAAATGTGGATGTTTGTGATTCTATCTTTTCATTTCATTTTGAGCTTTGTGTCCCTTTCAGCAGTGAGCATATATGAGTTGTAGAACTACAGCTTACCGTGGGATCCGAATCACTTGAGATCACGCCGGGAATCAAACCCAGGTCTCCAAGCCAAATACACGGAAGCTAACCGCTTAACCACGAAGGAGCACATTTTGTGATACTATTGCGTCCTTATATTGTAACACTGGATAACAAGTTTAACACTGTACTTCGTTTGGCATGTAAATTTGAAATATGGAACAACCTGGCGTAGTGCCATTTGAAAAACATCTTTATGTTGGGTTGGCAACACTTTTAACTTTGTAATATCACAGACTATGCCAAACAATGTCCCCGTGCCGATATTTGCATGGTACAGGTCTGGTCACAAAAAGTGGGAATGTCTTCCACAGACTGAAAAAAAAAAAAAAAAAAACCTAGATCCATGCGAATTCCCTTTAGGTGTGGATCTTTCTCCCTGCATTTTTACCACAGTCACAGGTGGAAATTGTACGATAATATTGCAGTATACATATGCTAATTTTGTTGTGGAGAAGCAAAATAGCTACAACTCAAAATTGCTGTAATTGTAACTCGCAAATGAGTGATACAATATTTACATTCTTAATCTAAAACAATTAAGTAAGTGATGGACGTAGGAAAAATATCGTAGCTACAGACAGACCACAATGATTAACCATCTGCTTCATGCTATTTGCTAACTGTTTCACTGCAAATTCGAGTGTCCCCAAAACATACCTTTGTCCAGTTACCTTCCTTGGAGCCAAGTAATTTATGAAAAACCATTAAGAAAGCATGGTAAACACAATAATATTTTAAACACACTGTTGTTTTCTGACATAACATGTCATTCATCCGACCCATCGTCTGCATAGGAGGTTGAGAAGGAACTATGAAACAAAGTAAAATCATATTTACTTGTAATGTCAGTATTCCTAACTAGTAGAAAATAAACCAAACGTGAATAAAATCACGAGTTACTTTTCTTTCTTTCTTTCTTTCTTTCTGGGCTCTTAAAACGATGTTTTGTGTCAGGAAAACAGATAAAGACTTTTGTAATTTATTTTCTGTAAAGTTCTTCGGCAAGCAACTCTGTAATTAGTATTCAAAATAAACATACAAACACGATGAGGAGAATCTTTATGAATCTTTACAAAATACATAATTATTTGTTCTTACTTATATCTCTCGTGCGTGAGATCTCTGGACTTTGTGGTAGACAAACACCATAAGCATGGATCTTCTCGGGATTCTCTCATTCCCTCTAACTTTTTTCATTCTACGATTATTTTCCATTTCATTATCAGTTTCCTTTAGCCTGGGTGCATAAACGATGTTTTTGAATACGATAATCGGTATGATGACGGTTACCTAACCAGTTAAATCGCTCTTTGGTACATTATTGGCACTGACATCTCTTCGGTGATGTTCCAGTGTTAGTGAAACTCTTTTCTATGACGTGCAGTTCTTTCACATCAAACCCCTTCGTGAAAACCCGCATTTAAGAAAGAAAAAAGCACCTAAACTTCAAGTAATTGGTTAAATAGGAGTTAGACTGAATTTTAAATCAGTACGATGTTTCACAAAAATAGGCTCTGATACAGTCGGATAAAATGATACGACCCGTACTAATTCACGACGATGATCTTTTGATTAAGTTTGTCTGTTAACAAGATTTCCAGTTACGTGTCGTTTCTGTTTGACTTACTCGATTGACACAAATGATGACATGTAGCGTACAAAGATACAGATCATTACAAAGTGTTCTAACATATTTTCTTCCATTTAAAACAAACACGTTTAATAGAAGTTCCCACGAAAAGTCTGCCGCTCTGTTAGATAATATTGATTGGCAGACTTCACAGGGAAAGAAGCTTCCTGGAAGTGTATGTATAACTTCTACACAATTCAACTTTCTGTAGAGCTCTTGCCAAATACTAAATACATGTATTTGACAACAACAACAACAACAACAACAACAAAAAGCACATAAAACAAGCTTACGATAAAATTAATGTTATACTAAATATGTAAATTACATATCCTGACTCAAGTATCTTGAAAAGAAACAAAAAGATTATATATATACAGCGGTCAGACAAAAAATCTAAAAACACTTCATACAGGACACGTAAGTTTGACCCTCCACTGTACAACACGTGTTGCGGCTGCCGATCGTTTTTTGTTTTCAATGTGTCATGTGGACCTTCTTCCTTCAGCAGTAACCAGTTCACCTGTGAGTGTCGTGGTGTGAAAATGGTGCGGTAAAATGGGCGACCTGACAGACTTCAAAACAGGCATGATCATTGGTGCCCGTCTGGTTCGAGCTTCAGTGGCAATAGTGGCGAACATTGTGGGAGTATCGAAAGGCACTGTGTCCAATGTTACGAGGGCATACACAATTCATGGGCAAACGACGTCTGCAAAGCACAACAGTAGTCGAAAGACAATCCTGTCAGATAGGGACCGGAGGGCATTAAAACGGATTGTAGCAGCTAAAAAGAAGACCACTGCAATGAAAACTACGTCTGAACTCAATTCCGGCCTACAAAACCCGCTTTCGTCGAAAACAGTGTGACGGGAACTTCATAAAATGAAAATTCATGGCAGGGCCGCTATCGCCAAACCCCTGAGCAGCCTGATTTTGTAAGTATTTCGTTCTCTCTCTCTTTTTCTTTCTTTCTTTGTGACAGTTGCATCAGTACCATTTTTATTTAATTTTAAATAAATCTTTTTAATTCAATTTTGCATATAATTATGAACATTAGTGAATATCATTTTCATTTTCATTTTTGAGTGTTTAAAGAAGCAAGGGACATTCTTTATTTTCTTTTACTATCCGAGAGTAAGATGTTTTCTTTTTTTTTTTTATTCTGTATACCTGTCGTCGCGGCGAGGACAGTTGAAAGACCCTTCTATTGTCTCTTAATACCGCTGCCAAAGCCACATGCGTAGAAGACCACACACAACAGAGGACCCTCCGTGAGCCCAAGAAAGAAGAACAGAACAGCTTTTAGCATCTTTTTGTGAAATTGAGAAAAATAATAAAGTCTGAACACATTGAATAGAATCCAAGTGGAAAATAATCTCTGCGAATTTGTCAAAATCACAGCATAGACCATATGTCGCCACGCAGTGCCAAGATAAAATTTTGACACAGGTCTGTAACTTGGTTCAAAAGCACGCACGAGACTAATAGGCGCCGAATCAACCCCTATAAAAATTTTAGATATAACATGTGAAATCTAAAAAACTCACGTACGTCGGAGAAACGACGCTCGAACACCGTAAATAGGCGGAGACCAAGAGAATCAAAAATTTAGGACATCGAAATAATCTAACGAATAAGAGAACAGAGACGAAATCGAAGACACCGTTAGAGGCGTATCCAAAAAGATCGACAGGTTAAAAATTCAAAACTCCAGGTCAGTCGTATACAAGTACATCGCCGGGAAACATCAGATCACCACAACACAAAATTACACCCGGAACTTACACACACACTACATTGATAATTAAAAGTTAATCAACCGAGAATAATGTGCGGCTAAACTCACCGAAGCCGAGTGTGCGAACTTGCAATTTTTCTTAGGCATCGGAACTTACACTTTGATCCTCTTTATATATATCTATGTAAACTTTTAACGCTGCTAATATATATATATATATATATATATATATATATATATATATATATATATATATATCGAAACGCTTACAGACATTTTTTTTTTGAGTGACAGAATTTCGTACTTATAAACATATTCACAAGCTATTACAGACAATTAGGATGACCTACATACGCACCGAAAGCACTTAGACTAGTTTCAATAATACATAATGTTTTGAAGTACTATCAACAATACTTAAATAACAATAAATACTATTTATCCGTGTAACACTACACTTCACACACAAAGAGTGATGTTGGTGCAGTGTAACGTTTGAAAGTGCTGTCAAGAGTGAAAGTGACCAACAGAAATGGACCAACAGAAGCCCCACTTTGATGGATCAGGAGACGCCCAAGAGCGACGCCCCTTGCAGTTTAAGAGGAGGACGCAGCAGGAGTCGAAGAGAGAAACTCCGGATCCAGGTCACTTCTCACGGAAGAAGGAAGCCAAGAAACGCAGGGACATCTGTATGTGTATGGTCAGATCAATGGTGACTACGAAAGTGGTGAGAGCAGTGTGGACGGCGAAAGGTACGACCCATCCAAATTATTTTTTGTTGATACTAAAAGGGAAATTTTCGGCATTGAATAAAATGCAAGACGTTCGCGATATAAAAGTCGGAACTATTTGAAAACTGTAAACGCATTTACACCGCGTGGAGATAAGATTTTCCAATTTGAACTATTATTACTAAGCATTAGAACTCTTTTTTTTTTCTTTCTTTTTGAGCAAGGCTTATTGAAAATAGAGAGATTTTTTACAATGAAACTTATATATACATATATTCTGTGACTTCAGTGAACATGTCGTTGTTTTTATTAAAGAGATAGTAGTTTATGTCATTATTCTATTTGTCACTTAGGATTTTTAAATAATATATCAAGAAAGTTAATTTAAATGTAGATCAAATAACGGGTTGTAGACCTTTAACGTCTCGAACTGTGAAATTTGTCATGAAAGAAGTATTTACCTTACCATATTGAAGTTTGTATGAAGCGAAAGTGTATCATCTGCGCTATGGACATGCAATATTAGAAATTTAAGATAATTTAGAACAAGGCGTAATAGGTATTCCTAGAAAATATATTCAAGACATTGCTCCAATTGTCCAAAGATTATTGTGTTTGTAAAGTCATTTTGCATGGAAGTTAACGGACTAAATAAATCTATTTCGATCTATATGCTAGTAACACTCTAATACATAATACTGTAATGTCTCAGCAAAAGTATGTTATGTAAGAGAGCTAAGAGATTAATTAGTGATTGTAATATATGCGACTAGTCTCGCAATTAATCATTTTCTTGGTTAGACATACGTAATCCGTAAATAAAGTGGAACCAACATTATTTCAGTCAGGTAGAAGACAGATGGAAAAACACGAAGTAGGCTAAGTAAAGCCGCAATTATTACGTCATTCTGATCCTCTAACAATCGAGCGATCAGAAGTTTATGCGCATAGACTAGACAAATAAATGAAAATATACGGCCATATACCAATCTTATTCATGATACAGAGAGAAAATCACGAAAACTCAATATATTCATGTTAACAATCTCGAGAGACGTCTTTGCATTTACTACTAATATTCATATGTTATTTGATTTTTATGTATGTATGCATGTCTTTACTTATGATTTTTTTTATATATATCTATATATGTTTGTGTCTGTTGATTTTCTATTTGTGCTAATATGTGTATGTATATAGCCTTTATGCATAATCAAATAGTAATGCTACACTCATTGATTTTATGTGTTTAATGGTGTATTCTTGTTAGTTAGGTAAATGTCGAATTGCATATTCAGTGTACTTATGCCCCATTCTCAGTTAATAATTTCAATAAGTAGAAATGGTTAGCAGTCAGGCAGTAGGTTTACTTAACTCCTTTAGATCATTCTATGTTTCTGTCATACTTCCCACGAATCTCAAATCAAAGTCATGACTTGTTTTTCGACTTATTTTATTTATTTGTTTCAATTTACTTCAACTTATTTCCACTTACTTCAACTCGTTTCAACTTATTTTTAAATCATCCCAATATTTAGTTTTCACCCGAATAAGATGTAGGTAGCTATATTCAAATTCCGTCAAGCAATGTAATATCTTAATTTCGTTAATCTTGGAAAGGTCATAGTCAGAACATATCAGCTGATCAACGTAAACTATATGCTTAGCATACGATGTCAAATAAGTTGGTATTTTTCAAATGCAAGATTGTGATTTAACCAGTTTGGTATAACATATATGTAAATTATGAAAGCTCTATATAAAATATAAACAATGTAAGATTGAATCGAGCACTGGTTATAGACATCAATTCCTTAGTTTGTTTATGTGTGTCAGGTTAATAATAACAATTCATTCACTACACAGTTCAAGAAAGAAAGCCCAGATGTAATTTACTTAAATTGGTTTCTTTTTGTGTTAAGGCCTTAAGCCTTATTCTGAACATTTGTTGTCATAAATCTCAAAATTCAATGTTAATTTTCGGCCTGCTTAATTTTTTTATTTTAGAAAAACATTTCTTGTTGTTGTTTTCGTTTGCTCATTAAAACTTTTATTAAATTGTTAACCCCAAAGTCATAAGCTTTTTCTTTTACAAACAAGTTGTATCCCTAACCTTGAGCATAGCTTTGGTTTCCAAGGGATCTGTTAGGCTAATTAGGCAATATAAGCAATTTCTCGATTCTAGTGGGGATTAGACTGATTTTCAGAATTTTCAACTAAAATTTTAAATTCTAGATATTCGTTTATTCTCTGGTATTATTATTATTACTACTATTATCATTCAGTACACTTGGAAAGTGAAAGTCAGTCTAGTTCGTCCACACAAACCAAACATTAGAGCAAAATTCTCTTTCAGCGTTGCAGCATGTGAATACAGGATACGTATGCGAATAATATCAAGTTTCATTTGCTTACACGGTTTTAGAGGGATCTTGTTTCCCTAAAGCCCTGGGACACCGCGGGGAGATAGGATTTCCAAATCGTGAAACTAGTCCTTATCGAGTCACAAACCATTTTAGTTCGGGGAACGGAGACTTTAACGGTGGTGCACAGGGAATAAATAGTGAGAGACGGAATATGAACCCAAAACCCGCCATCTCATTTTTTATTTTTATTATCACAAAATCTGGCGCTACAAGCGATCACCACCGGGATGTCTCTCTTTCATTTTTCAAATTTTACATCTTTTTTTTACATTTATTCAATACATGCGTAGCGTTTACCTCTGAATTGATTAGAAGTTGAATAGTCTTTAACTACTATATATAGAACATTCCTAACTCTACAAATCTTTAAATATCATCTTTGTGAACCAAATTCTAGTTTAAGTTTAGAATCATTGTATATCATAAAGAAAACAGAAAGAAGAGTTGGATGCTGCACGAAAGATCAAGGAAAAATTCGTTCCATGTTTAAACAACAGGAGATGGAGTTACTGTTCGGAAAAAGAATGTAAAAGGAAGATTTCCTTTTAACTGTTTTCCACCAGTATTTATGTGATGAAAGGAAATAGTATCGCAAGTGTAGTGGTACAGTACCCTACGAATTTTTCTTTCGTCATTCCATATGTGTTACATTTGATTTCATATATTTAGAATTAACACATCTAAGAGCCATAAGACGAAAAAGCAAACATGTGATAATTGCATAGCTAATGTTTTCTCTCTGCCTCTCTCACATAATTTCCCCTCTATATGACGCGCAAGATTTACTTTGCTCTTTCTACGAACTTCCTCTTCTTCCCCATATGCCAGCAGCACACTACAGTATTTTGTTGTAAGTAACAAGAGCAGCAAATGCTGTATTTCTCAATCTCCCTTTTCTGGAAATTAACAAAACACGAGACATTCCAAAGTAAATGTATAAAAGAAAACTCCAAAAAAGTAAATGACGTTATTACAATGTCGGTAAGCGCAACCTCCAAATATGCACAAGTACTATTTACCAGGACTTTCAAGATTTGGCTGCCGGACATACGTTTCTGAATGAGAAATCAATTGAAATAAATTATCGACGTTTGACGTTTGCATAATTTCGAATCGCTGCTAAATGTGAAATAAAGACATACAGTACGTACAGGTACAGCAAACTAGAACAGTGACAGCGTGTTAGTCCCATATTGAGATCCAGTCTCGAATTTTCGATTTTGTCATCCAGGAATATTTGCTTTATTACTTCCATCATGCAAATATTGGCATATTTACCTCTTTCATCCCCATTCTTTCCTGCAGAACAAAGAAAAAATAAACATAAGAATTCGCCAAAAACACACGCACCGGTATGTTCTATAAGATATTTTTTCTTATAAATATAGTGATGTTAATTTCGACAATTGCAACAATTTATAGAGGGGAGATGATAATAGAAACTAGAACTACGTTGAATGTTAATCTTTTTTATTTTTGACAAAATGTTTCTAACCCATATCTAGCTACTCGAAATATTATACCTACTAACACTAATTCCTTGATGCTAGAGTCTGAAAGGACCTTGGAATAAACAAAACTTTTAATGAGTCAATACCACAAACCATGTGTTCCAATGGAATCGAACCTAGCACCAGGCACATCAAAGGCAAGCGTACCCACCGTTCGACTAAATGGGAACACAGCAGAGCATAACAGACTAAAATTCTGTAACAACATATACTGTATATCGTAGTTTTATAAGTTAACTCCTTATAAACTATGCGGTGTTTATAAGAAGAACAAATGCAGTCGACTTTCTCTTAAATAACAATATACCGTACTTAAACAAACTAGCTAATCGCTACGGGTCTTATGCAGATTCGTTTTGACGTATGAATAGCGTCATACTGAAGGCCTGACTATTGCCGGAAACATACGCCTCAGAACGACTCTGCATAAGGCCTTACAAGTCTATGCTTTTGTCTTGATACTGTCTTGACCCCATAAATACACCATAAGTAAGTGTGTGGTTTGTGTAATAGTAGTGTGCTTCATTCAAGATAAAGTATTCGTTCAACTGTCACAGAAGCAGCTTGTGGTCGAAACTTCTAATTCTGGAAATTAAATTTATAGAATTATAACACTGCAAGCCCTCCTTTTTTTTTCAACCACTATAGAGATGCTATACAACTTAGAAGCTATAAAATAGTGATTTTCGCTTTAACGGACTATTTCGTTATCCGATCGGTGTCCAGTCCCGTGGTGGTCGGTTAACAAGAAGTCTAATGTAATTGAAAATTGAACTTAAGATTAACTTTTCACTTAATTAAGCCGATTCATTGGTTATTAATTGCTACTCATGAATAATATTAAAATTTCGTCCCAAGAAGAAGGAAATAGTGAAATTGTTCGTATTAGGGGAACTTTGAAACTTTAGTTTGACTTCAGAGATGGTGCATTTAGAGCAATTCGTTTTCTTCGTTGTATGTTTACGAAGGGGTGCTGACTTTGCCCCCTTCTCCCTGTTCACATAAAACATTGAGTATAAGTTCATAAGCTTAGTATCTTAATATATAATGGTGCGAATATATATAAGCAATGATGGTGGATCCTCGAGCAAGTTTCAAACGTTTGGAGTGTCGAACCACCACGAAGTTTTTCTCTCTCAAGGGAAGTCTCCAAAAAACATTCACACTGAGTTGTCACAAAACATTGGGAAGTGCATGTCCTCCCTGCAGTACCATCTAAACTTGAACAGCTCGTTTCAAGATTGGTTATTTCACCGTTGAATATGGTAGTAGGCGCTCTCCAACATCAACCGACCCGCATCATGTGCTGCTATCCATGAACAAATCCTTGAGGACAAGTAAATATTACCCACAAAATATTACAGATAATAACATCTCATGGGAACGTGTCGAGTTCATTACCAGCAGTATACTAGACAAGTGAAAGCTTTTAATAAAGTGGATGCCAAAATGTCTGAACAGTGATCAGAAGCAGGAAAATGTTGAAGCATCCAAGGCAACTTTAGCCCGATTTGAGGCTAGAGCTCCTCTCTCTCTCTTTTTTTTTCTTTTTTTTTTTTTACCGAAATAGTGACTGAGGATGAAACCTGGCTCCATATCTATAATCGTGAGACCAAGGATCAATGAACAGAGTTGCGCCACTCCGGGTCGCCGCGGCCAAAGAAGTTCCGCACACAGGAATTAGCAAAGGTTACGGTTTTAATTTTCTGGGACAAATATGGCATTCTATTGGTGTACTGCCTACCTTGGAACTATTGAAATCACCGGCGAGTATTATGTTAACCTACACGACTAACTGCAGGAGGCAATTACGACGAAACGCTGCCGAGTCCAAAGAAATTCTTATTTTGAACGACACTTACCCAGCTTACATGTCTCACGTTGTGGATGCCAAACTGAACACCCTAAGATTCCAACTGTTTGCCATTCCGCGCTATCTGACATAACAAATAATAAGGATTAGGGAGCCAAGTCAAACTTGAAGGAACACTTCAAGGGACATAAATTTCCCTGACGTCCAACATGATGCGAAGACCTGGTTTCAGGCCCAACCAAAAGAATTTTATTTACAAGAGACTGGAAAATTACTACACTGCTGTACTAAATACATCAGTCATCGAAAAAAAAAAATATGCTAAATAACTGTAATTTCATCCGTCTAGCAAAGCCAAGAACCATTCTGCAATCCCTCGTATATTAAAATAGTTCGTTACATAATTACACTAACATAGTTCACTTGAAATAATGCGGTCCATAATTTGGAAAACACAGAAGAAAACGAAATGGAAATACGAAAAAAAATCTTTATTAGAACTTCCATCTGATACACATTCGTTTTCAATTCTTGCTGAAATGTCAAAACGAAAAAAGTCTAATTTCCTCTACCAACAACGTAAAGTGTAAAACGAGCGAGCGCAAGGCAACTGACAAGGTATTACGCATCGACTGTCATTGCATCTATTCCATTTCCTCTGAAACCTCTACTGCAACACCTTATCTCGTCTCTACTCTACCAAGCATTATTCCTGACGATAACAGTGAAGTTTCTATCGTCTGACGGTGAAAGAAAGGCTAGTGTGCCATCGAAAAACATCTAACCAGCAGGGAATCATTCGTTCACTTTTGTGTGAACAAACACTGAACTACTGAAGTGAATTTCATGGAATGAAACCAGGAATGCGACGTTTGTAACAGGATTTCTCAAGAAGGATTACATATTACCGGGTGCGTCTAAAAAATGTATACGAACTTTGAACTGTAATAAAATTTTTATATATATACTGTATATTGGATTGGCAACTAAGTTCCCGCTGTTTTTAATAATGTTAGTTAAAAGGTTATTTTTCAATAAACATATACAGTACAAGTAGTTAACCAAGAATGTATTCTTCTTTGTAGTTTACAACGTTTTCCCAACGTTCAACAAGTTTTTGAAATACCTTCCCAGTCCCACCATATGCAATCCATCAAGCAATTCGAAATGGAAAATCCCTTCCCAGTCCCACCATACACACAACTTTGTTTTACGCGGATGAACGTCCTGTTTCGCGCGTGGGGTCGCTTGTTCTCCGGGGCTAAGTCATTCCAGTACAAATGTTGCGAGCAGCTTCCGCGGCCTTAGAACATTGATTAAAGGCAAAAAGATGATGTCGAAAATGCTCATTCTTCTCAACTTGACATTCCATGTTAATACATAAGAAAATGTGTCTTAGTAACAACGAAACATAGGTAGAACAATATATTCTCTTTCGAATGATGTACAACTTCGTGCCAAAAGTATTTAATGTCATACAGATTTTTCCAATTTAAAAAAACGGCGGGAACTTAGTTGCCAACCCAATATATATATGCAGAGTAGTTTTGACGCATTATTAGCGTCATAATAAAGGCCTGACTACTGAAGGAAACATGTTAGTCGAACTCTTTAGTATGGCACTAATCACGCGTCAGAACGACTCTCCATAAGGCCCTATATTATTTAAAAAATGACATACGAAACAGCTGATGAAAACTTTCTTCCATCTCTGAAATTAATGTCAATGTAAAATTATATTTTTCGTAAATGCAAAGTGTCGCAAGCCACTTTATTGTAATTGTATGACTTCGAAAATGTAACATAAAAAAATAACAAGCAGTAAATTCTATATTATTTGAGATTACAAAAGAGAAAAAAGAAATAAATATTACTTTATAATAAGCGATACATAAATGCACAAGTCAACATGGATTTTAAACAGAAACAGAATATGTCAACTGAAACAAAATGCATTCACCAACAGACTAGCATTGCTTTTCATATTTTCAAATGTCGATGTTTTTACATATTAAAACCTATGAATGCAATACGCAGCTTAAAACTCGTTACTTTTCTTCAACAATATTCTCCATTACATCTGTTCGAAGTAACCAATTATTGATGGCTTTTGGAATATGTTACCAGAAGAATTTGCATTCAATTCTACTATTGATTTTGAGTAATTACGGGCTAATTACTGATGACAACAACTTTTGACAAATAACAGAAGAAACTTAGCTAACAAGCAAAGGGTACGATATCAGGACTCGAGAGAGTTATATATCCTTAAAGAGAATAAAATTGTTAGTTAATTGCCAAATTATTAGCTGTAGTTCAAATTATTGATAATTAAGGTTAACGTTAGCATTAGACTGAAAAGTTGTCATAAGAAAATATTAGACTACTTCAATTTTTATTACACATACCCAACATCAACTTTTTATATATACTGTGAAGGATGCTTTCTTTAAACGTCAATTCCCCATTGCCTTCTATCATTATACTAGGTTTCTATTCGTAATTAAAAATGTAATTATTTAGCTACGAATAGATAATAATTTAATTATAAGCTGTTCATACCAATTGTTAGTTATTCACTGAGATGCCTTCTGAGATATAGTTTAGGAATATTTCAAGGCTATTACTTGATATTAAACACATTTTGAGGCGTTAGACTTATATTTTCTGCATGATCAAGTATATAAAGAATCATAAGAATTACTACGGCAAATTTTTAAACCTTATTAACTTTCTTTTAGTGTAAATTGTTGTCCAGTTCTTAACCCTTTAGGGATCACTGAGAGACGAAAAATGGAACCCTAAAAGCCACCCAAGCCTATGACTGGGTATGAATGACTTATTTGACAAGTTGAACACAAGTGAGACTTATGAACGCCACCTGTCCTCTCCCTCCAGATGTTGTGTTTATATACCGCATTGTCCTCAACGGACAATCGGCTGTGTTTACATGCCACGCCTTGTCTCTAAAGGGATAACATATATCCAATTAATACGTATTTTTATTTCTCAGTAGGAAATTTCTGAACTCGATTATGAAAAAGTACCTGGCTTCATACTTACTCCTGGCGTGAAAACTTACATTTAAAACTTGGGCCAAGAAGATAATGAGGTTGTTCTCTTTCTAATTACACAAGGCAAATACAGAAGTGTAGTTCCAAAAGGCGTTTCATTTATTTACACATACAACAAGTCGAAGGTAGTAGTTGCCGCAAGGTCCGGCGAATATGGTATTTGGTACAATGTCTCCCAGACAAATTGCTGAAGGGTCTCCCTGGTCTTCTTTGCCACATGTTGCTTGGCATTGCCGTGCAGGACCAAAACACCCCTGTGATTCACCAATACCATCTCTTTCTGCCGCAATGAACGTTGCATCCTTTGCAACTGCTGAGAATAGAGATCAGTAGTGATGGTCTGACCAGGTGGGAAAAGTTCGTAATGCACCACTTGCTGACAATTCCATTATACAGAGAACATAACCTTTCGTGGATGCAGAGGTGATCTTGAGGTGAGGAAAAAGGTCACATGGCGAAAACTAATGTTTGGTATGCTTGGGAGTAGTGCTCTCAACGGGTCGGGTCGGGTTAACCGACCCGAACCGTGATCCCATCTGATTGACCTGACCCGATAATCCGACCTGAGCTGACCCGGTTGACCCGACCCGACAACCCGACTGACCCGACCCGAGCTGACTTGACCCGACCCGTTTGAGAGCACTACTTGGGAGTGTCATAAAGGAACCACTTTTCGTCGCCAATGAGCAAGTGATCAAAGACGGGTATGTTCAGGTGCCAAGTGAGCATAGACAAAGAGGTTGACATTCGTTGTTCCTTGTTGGCTGCCGATAATGAGTAGGATACCCACTTGCTTAATTTGTATGACTTCCCTATCCCATGCAGGTGCAGTTTGACTGTTTCAGCGGAAACACGGAACCTTCCTGGAAGTTAATCACACTTTAGATCACTGTCCTCTTCGATGGCTGCTTTTAGGTCTCGTGATGCAACACATGTGGTCGTCCACTGCAAGGTTCATCCGAAAGGCTCACATCTCCCGCCCGAACGGAATTTTTGAACTAATGCCTGGCGGCGCGTTCGTTCACGGTATTGCAGTGACTTGATGCGGAAGCTGACAGGCCCGCGAACAAGCTGCTTCGATACCTTTATTTCTTTCCGACACTGGACTGCTAAAACTGAATACTAGCTATGACTACTGCGTGCATACTAAAGGTCGACGTCAAACTAAATGCAGATCGCTCGGCACGTACGTGCGTCATTTCATTTCCCCTCTGAGAGCATGATTAATGGGACGTCAAAAACGGCATAAACTTTTTTGGTAACCTTACATAACCTAAGTTTGGACGCATTTCCGTCATCCCATTTTGCGCATGCAATTTTCACAATTGGGAATTATCACTAAAAGACTGTTTCAATTTTCTGTCAGTCGACAGAGATAATGGCCTCAGTCATTCAACGAGACATCTGGTCATCAATGGCACGTCAGCTGTATGTATGAAGCATTATCATAATATAGCGGGAAAATATGAGGACGTTTCAGGAATCGAACTCGAGACCACGTGCGCTAAGTTTGTATAGCCCTTTCGGGACGTACACCGAAAGTCGTACAGATGTGTCAATCCCATACGAGCGTGCGTAGTTCTTTTGTTTGCGGTTGAAGTTTGGTGGGGATTCACAAAGATGTTAACAATTTTCCCGTCCCGAAAGGGATAGGGGAAACCAGGACCGTACTGTGAAAAATCAGCGCCCGGGGCGAGAGTATACGACGGTGACCCCCCCCCACACACATACATATATATATATATATATATATATATATATATATATATATATATATATATTCCAAGCAATTTTTCCTTTTTTCTCCAGAATTTTTCGCCCCCTTACTTCGGCGCCCGGGGCCGTCGCCCTGCTCGCCTCCCCCCACGGCACGGCCCTGGAGAAAACACAAAAAATATAAGAAACAATTCAAATTCTTTACTTTTAGATCAAATATAGTATACTTACTGTTATGTACCATTATTTTATTGTGATGAACGCAAGCAAACAAACAACCACAAAAAAAAAAAGCCACCAATACGAAAATGAAAATGAAATGAAATCTTTAAGTTTTACGTCCCACGGTTATGCCGGTTAGGCTAAAGGAGACGGTGGTGATGAGAGATGAGTGAAATGGTGGAATGAACAAAGTGGGAGGAAACGGGAGAACCCCGAGAAAACCCACGAGCACGGTGTTTGTCCACCACAAAGCTCACTTGGCGGGGGCTGGGATCGAACCCGGGACCCCAATCACCAGAGGTGAACGCTCTACCACTGAGCCACCGCGCCCCCTGCCACCAATACGAGTATTTGTATGTTTCTGAATGCACGTGTCTGTGGATTTTCTCAAGTTCTCCAATTTCTACCTAATTCTTATTCCACAAATTCTTTTACAAATATTTGTTATCAAACAATTATCTGTCTCCTTTAGAATACACCGCAAATCTATGGATTGTAAAACTCCCCTTTTTGTCATTTTACGTATGACCGCTTAATTTTAATTGTAACTGGTTATTTTCAAAATTAATTTTCGATTTACAAGTTTCCTCTTTCTCTATCTGTAATTTTGAATTGTAACCAGTTATAGTTCCAACTACCTTAATTCGTTCAATTTAAAATACCGTCGCAACTATAAATAATTACTGTACATAAAGAAATAACACAGTATAATGGATAAAAACAAATAAGATAATATTGGTGAAAACAAAGTGTTATGGGTGGGTCTTCATGAACACTTTCATACTGATACTTCAGGATTATTCATTTATTTTATTTTATTTATTTATTTTATTTATTTATTTATTTTAGCTTGAGTGCAGATATACTGTAGGTTATGTAGTTCCACGTAGTTGGCAATAACACACAGTACTTTATTTTTTCATTTTGTAAGTGTTGGAAAGTCAATGCAAAATATACAACTCAAGATTCATCCAACTAGTTGGTTAGGCAAAATAATAAGCAAACACGAATGACCTTTTCCGACAGCTACGAGTCTCAAGAGGCTATGCAGAATCTTGTGTCAGAGTCTTTGCTCGATCCTTATTCCTTCAAATGCAGTTTCTAACTCTCCCTTGCCTGTCAAGAATAATCTACTGCGACATTTAGTTTCCTCACACAAAATGGGACCCAGCAAAAGTTTCTATCTTTCCCAACAGAAAACATATACATTTGTTCTCCAAAGAGACAACTTGAACTAAACTGATTAAGACAACAGCTTGAAGAGAAGCAGAAAGCATCACAAGCCGCATAAAGGCAGCAACTAAGCCAACAAACGTTTCGCATTCATAAAAAATACGATTCCTATTCCATAAACCTAAGGAGCCAAAGATCAAATATCGTTAATTATAAAGCGTAAAATTTCAATTATCTTATAAAAACTTCATGAGTCAACAGTAAGTAGTCGCCTTTCGTCTAAAAGGCACAACTATCGGAAATAAAACTCAAAATATAATAATAATTAATTAATAATATAACCATAACATTGCAGTAGCTGTCAACAATACAGTAGTATTGATGAAATTTGAATATTCGATCAAAATATTCGAACATTTTATTCCAATATAATTATTAAAACGAATGTTTATATAAATATTGAAGTATGTTTAACAAGTACTCCAATATATTTACTTCATTTTAATCCAATACAATTATTATTAAGACGAATATTTATATAAATATTGAAGTAATTTTAATAAGTACAATTCTTGAAATACTTCACCTAAAATCTCCCAGGCACACTTCTGATTGAACCTGGGACAAAAAATCAAAAACATGTAGAAGTAGCATCTACATGTATAATAATAACACTATATGCGGAAATTTGATTCTCCAAGCAACTTCAGATATTATATGTACACTCATGTCCAAAATTATTGTCGCATGTCTATAAATGTGTTGTTGTACGAATATAATTTGATAACGAATTCGCCTGGTAGTTCTTATAAAGTTAGTATGAGTACACTCCATGTATGTATGTGGTATAAGACATGTATGTGGCAAATTTCATGTCAAAACAGTAGATAAGAACAATGAAACGAAAATAAAACTTCCTTGTCTATTTAGCAACATTTTGTTTTACTCATTCTAATTTTCGTATTTATAATTCATTTCCTATGAAATTTACCACAAATATACATTTCCCGATTATACACACAGAATCAGTATGAAAAAAAAACCTGCAAAATCATTATCAGATTACATTATTTACAAGACAGTTATAGATACGACAATCATTTTGGACATAAGTGTACATGAGTGAAAGGGATAATAAAACTGACGCATAATGTGGAAATATTATCGGCGCATGGTAACATTATCGTAAAAATATTATCTCTAATCCATATACGAGAAGAAATTGTGATTAAGCACTGATACTGGCACTAGTAAAATCAATTTCGCCATCAACGAGGATGCATTAAGCATGTTCAGCGTATTTTGACTTGTTCTTCTCATGCGCCATCATGAGACAAAATTGAATTATTGTTTCATCTATGTCCCAATAATAGTCTTTAGTTCAGCAACGTTTTAGTCTGAAAATTTTCTTCATACGAGCTTGTTGTTTGATTCCACTCACGGCTCAACAATTAACAAACAAAAACAAAAGTAGATATCGTATCTTCTCAAATCACACTGTTAACGCATGCTCTGATCATATACATTTTATGTCTTAGCGCTGTAAATTTAGTTATTTACAAACTTCCTCATTTCCCTAATGAAAATGAAAGATACTTCAGTACAGAAAAATGTTATCTCGTGATTGAATTCAAAAGCAATCTATTACATGTTTGATGTTCGATATATTGATCGATAACGGGAAAAGACTGCCCTCGAAGAACTCAAATTCATAAATTTAGAGAAACCTTACAATGCTCTGCTAGAAACTAGAGCTTTATTTTGTCTAGTGTACGTACGAAGAACCAGGTTTCAGAGAAGTCGAATGACAATTCAAGAAGACTGTGAGGCATATGCTTTATCCGTTACTACATGGTCTAAAATAAACACAAGTACACGCTTTCTTACAAAATCAACCAATGAAAATTAGAAATGTGATCCATGTTCCCGAATCCCTGGAGAAATGATTCTTACAAAATACTAAAAGGGATTTCAATTCCTTCGAACAAACAAACGCTCTATAAACTCTTTTCAAGTTCATCAATATGCGGCTCAGAGTACGGATATCAGCTCCGAAGTCCTCGGTCTCGTTCCTTGATAAGCTATATCGAACACGGACGGTTCAGATTTATGTTACGCGCGACTTGCAGGTATTGAATTCTCTTGGGAGGAAGAATGAACGAATGCCTGGCTCATATATAACGTAATTTACATTGAACGCTTCCTACCAGAGATTTTTCTTCGATTCGCAGCATTGATAGTAGGAACTCGAAGACTAAAGACCAATACAACTTAGTACTATGCAAAACAATAATCTGATTCCCCGTAAGGATACAAATATTCACACCAAAAATGAGTTGCTTTAATTTAACATTGTCAATGATAGGAGCCTTTCAATCAATTTTCAGTACCTAATTTGATTACTCTTAAACAAAGCAATCTTTAATCATCTGACAAACAATAACTATGTTCAGATGAGTGTGCTTAATTACATCTATAATGAAAAATATTTTTCTCTCTCCTCTCTAAATCACGGTACAGTCTAATACCAATCATAATAATCTCCTGTGAAATTTAACGATAAAAACTCAGAGCCCTGCTTTCCAAAGTAACTTCCGGCTATTCTTATTACTAGTCGTAGCGTGCATTATAGAGGGTGTTTCAAAACAACACCGACAACGTTTGGGAGGTGATTCCTGACACCAAAATAAGACGAAAAATATAGACCAACCTGGGCGCACAAATGCTTCTTTTCGGAGTTAAAGGCTGCCGAAAACATGGGGGAAAAAACTTTAAAGGTCCACAGCTCCAAAACTATGGGACCTACCGCAGTCGGGTCAACACTTCACTTAGGAACTAGTATGTGCCCTATCCTAAGGTCCAAGTTTCAGAATCCTGCTGTAGTTCCGCCCCAACAATTTTTATAGAGGTAGTTGGTGAGTATTTCAGGTTATATGCCCGTAGCCAAATTCACTCTATAAAAATTGTTGCGTGAGTATCTTAGGATTCTGAAACATGTATTTTTGGATAGCGCACATATTAATTCCTAAGTGAAGTGTTGACCCTACCACGGTAGGTCCCATAGTTTTGGAGCTATAGACCTTTAAATCTCTTTTTTTTTTTATGTTTTCGATAGCCTATAACTCCGAAAAAAAGCATTTGTGCACCCAGGTTAGCCTATACTTTGTCTTATCTTGGTGTCAGGAATCATCTCCAAACGTTGTCGGTATTGTTTTTAAACCCCCTGTAGAAGCGAACGAAAGACCTTACAAGTAGTATGTGTATTACTTAGGTAAAGTCAAAAAAATAGATAATCTGCTACTTAATAGATAATAGATTCATGGTTTTCTTATACAGTACATAAATTAATAACCAAAAGCTATTCCTGCAGAATAAAAACTATCTACTGTATCAGATTGGCGACAAACGACATACTGCCATAAACATTCGTTTCTCTTTATTTTCTTGAAAATTAGGCATGATAATTCAATTTTAAGCAAGTCATTTTCTTCATCTTGATGTGATCTATTGATTGATATATGCCTTACCGTTTTGAAAAAAAAAAAAAAAGCTTAAGAGTTGACCATAATTTTGGAGTATACCTCATTGGCCATCCTGTTTCTTGTTAGTGGCATAATGAAAAGCATGATTAATATCTGTGTTTGCTGCGTAAAAGATGTTAAGTCCAAAATGTTCTAAACGTTTGAACTTAAAAAACCTTTTCATAATACTTTGTGGGGAACAATTTATGCAGAGATTTTAAACATTCAACACGTCACCAGCAGTGTAAAGTGCTTAATAAACTTTTAAGACTTTACACAAGCAGAAAATGTTCAATCCCAATCTTTGTCAAATTACTACGATTTATGATTTTTGAACTTAACACCTTTTACGCAACAAACATATTTTATATATACTCTTAATAGGTGGTGGTGTTATCATACTGCACACATTTTGGAGTTTAGAAAAAGAAAACTTATTTTTATCCATTTCTCCGAGACATGTGAATAGGGTTTACATTCACTCATATTTTGCATTTTACATGTTTCATCTTTGGGTATATTTGTTTCGTTAAATGATAATAATATTACAGAATATTTATCATTTACTGTCACTTAACGTCGAGTTTCTTTTCGTAACCAGCTTTCTCCACAAGGTTTAACATTTTTTTTAAAGTGGTGGCTGTTCAGGCCATTTTCGATGTCACGAGTGCTTACAAGCTGGTCTTGCTCGATTTTTGCCAGAATAGCATCCCCTTTTGTGTGATTGATCGCACACAACGACGAGTATCTTGGATATCAGAATATGCAGAACGAAAGCGGATGAGCCTTCTTTTGGCTGTTGCTTTTGATATCGTATCTTCTCCATAGGTAGCACAGATTTCTCTAACAAGCTGCGCGGCATTCGCTTTTCTTATCGAAATAAAATTGTAAACTGTAACGAAGCTTTGCGGAAAGTTCACTCATTTTCACGGTATATCATCTTACGTCTTGTTGTGGCTAAAATTTCGATTAAACTTTTTGTGGTGTTTTTCTAAACACTCTGTACATCCACAAGTTCTCATCTACATACATTTTTAAAATTTACTTAAAGCAATTGTTATACGAGTTTCACCAAGGCTTATTCCTAATTTTTCTCCTTTTACGAATTCTGTGGAATAACTCTATTTCTTAAAAACTTAAAAGAACACAGATGTTAAGAAGTGTCTGGCTCCCTTCCGTTTCAGACATTCTTCCCAATCCTTATGACCAACTATGACATAAGATTTTTTTTCTTTTAAAATAACTTCTCTGTTTTGCGACCTTCTCTGTTTTGCGACCTCCTGACCTTAACACTTGGGTTAGTCCATTCCCTATATGTCGCTATTACCATATCTGATACCTACGTTACCAATCTCTCTTAGAGTATTACTCTTAGTATTAAACAAGAATCTATATTTAACGCTGACTCAACACGCTTTGGTACAGCTGCTGAGTCTGACCTTTGAACTGAACCCTGGTGGTGATTATGCGTCATCCTCTCTGGTGTAATGTTGTGCAATATTAACTGGATGTAGTTGGAACCCATGCCTGTATTCTTTTCCTTTATTTTTCTATGCATTATCTTTGTGAGGGTGTGAGTATTGGAAGCCATCAAAGTCACTGGAATCGACACGAACTTATCCTGCGTCTCATGAGATCATCCCCAGTTAATTAGATATCACCAAGTGGTCCAAACCATTACCTCATCGATATTCAACCAAACTGTACCAAATCATCCCTAAGGATTGCACCATCTGATGCAACACTGACACACCTAAATTCGATCCACATAAAATCTCAGAACTGAGATCTCTCGAGGTCATTACCCATTATCGACGAAGTCCGCTATGAGCATGTAACTCGTGCTCTAGCCTTCCCTCCACGGAGGCAAGGCTCCGCAATTTTGCAGAGTTGAGATACTTTGTATTTTACTTCGACAAGATTTCAGATTATGCCTCTGTGTGTTCGTTAAATTCCTGGACATCTTTGGCCTCGTTTACTTAAGTGCGTGAAATTGTGAAGTGTTGTGTGTCAACTCTATAAGTGTGATGTTGTAGCTACCATGTCCATATCTCACAAATGGACTTCTACTACCGTTTGACTAAGTACTGAATCCCCTCTGGTCTACTCAGAGGGCCGTTTTACTTTGCTCTATCGCCCTAAGCATTCCGAACTGTTTCGCAAATTAAGCGAATTATCTCCGCATCGATTCTTTGTGCACATCTAGAGGGCCGTTTTACTTTGTTTCTTATCGCTCTAAGCATTCTGAACTATCGCAAATTAAGTGAATTATCTTCGCACCGATTCTTTGTGCGCTTCTAACAAGCTCCACTATGTCGACTTTGATTCTACCAGAATGCCACACCTATGCATAAATTAACTGATCTATGGTAACCTGTGAACTTTGACCTTATTCTGTGACTTATTAGCTGTTTTAGAACACTCCTGTAATTGTGGCCTGTAAAGAAATTGGACTCTTTAATAAATCTTTCTGCAACACATCCGCTTTGTTGTTAACGTCTTCATTGCTCAGACAGACCACATCAAAATCCGAAACCTCATCGTAATTACTTGATTGGTAATGCCTCCACCTTGTATTGCACGCTGCGAATTACGTGATAAGCCACCTTCTGGTGGGCCGTCATGTGAGTTGTTTCTGCAAGCTGTCTAGTGTTTCAGAGTCCTGTTGACTTCCGGGGATATTTTTCACCATCAACAGACATCACCTGGGTAAGTTACACCGACATCCTGTCTCGACTAAGACGCATGCAATTGACGTCTCCTCCGCATCCACCTACAGGTAAGAACTAAACATCTTTTAGCCAATCCGCTCGAGCTACTAATAATCACTGCCAGTCTCCTTCAAGAATCGACTGTTAGTGTGTGTTAATTTCGTCTACGATAATAGTGTTGTGATTCGATTCGCAGTTTGTGTTGTGTGTCATCAGTGAATAGTTTAGAAGGGCTTTGGTAGGAAAGTGCCTCTTAACGTAGATCATGTGTTCGAAATATTGATTTCCATCTTATCCTTACCGTCATCCTATCCGTGCGTTCATTAATCTTGTGGTTGTGATCTAATTTTGTAAATGATTAAGGGGAGTCGCTTCCTCAATTGGTCTATTATTTGATGTGTAAATTAATAATTCTTAAGCCTTTTAATTTAATTAATTATGTTGATAATGTTCTTTTGATCTAACTGTTTGGTTATTCAATTACCTTACATCCTCAATTGTCCATTTGCTTGAACCCTCTCATTTATGGCGAAGGCGCACTCATACATTGTTGTTTCGTCCGCCTCCTTTTGATGTAACTAGTGATATTGGGATGTTTGAACTCCACTCCTTTGTTGTACGAGATCTGGAGGTGTCTCCTATCGCCACCCGAGTGGCCCACTTTATTTCTATTAATTTATTATGGGTTAATTTACTATAAAGGTGTATAATGTGATAACATGGCGGGCAAGTAATTTCTAAGTATCCTTTTCGTCATCTTGTGTTATGTCTTCCGCCCAGGTTCGATCTTTTACTGCGCCGCTCTCAGATTGAACGACTGACATACTGTTTAGGCCTTAGTCTCTAACCTTAGAATCATAAATCACACCGCTCCTTGTTCAGAACAATGCTATCGGTGTGACCCTTAGAGAAAACATCTAAATCATTTTTATTGTGTTTGCCACGTTTGTATTGCCTTACGAACCTCGTAACCAATTGTGAGATTGAGGAAGCGACTATTCGACGAGCTTTTACCTTCCACGCAAGTGACAGAAGTAGTGTTATTAATATCAAACACTAAAAATTCCTACTGGTGGTACCGCTCCGGGCCCAGTTCCCCTTGAGGGCTTGGGCGGTCACTACAGTCTGATTATACGAATCCCAAAACTTCTTGTACTAGTTTCAACTGTTAGCTATCGATTGGCATTAGTCCTGACCCGTTGCGACTCACATATTTTGCAATTTAGAATACTAACGTTATCTCTTGCACAAAAGGCTCACTACTTTTTCGACTACCTGATATAAACAAAACTATTTATGATCTTATTTAATTTCTATCAGACGAATTTTAAAACTCTTTTCGGGCAGGCATTGGGTAATAGAGTTTCGGCTTGAAAATCGGGATGTCCAATTTATCAAACTGGTGACGTTAATCTTGATTGAAGTTTCTCATTCCCCCCTTAGCTCCACCAGAAGAATGCTGTGATAGTACCTTCAAATTTTGGTTCTGTCCGACTTCCTTTCCGTATTTCATTGATATTATTGTTGACATTACTGGTCTCATTGCAAATCGCCTTTTCATAACCTATCTGGAAGATTATTAAAGAAAGAAAGAGAAATGAAATGGCTAACTTTGTTTTCCCCTTTTTGCTTGGAGCAAAACTTAGAAATAGAGTTTAAAAGAAATTGATACTTTATTCTACAATTTATGCAATGCATTCTTACAGTGATTTCTTAATCATACACTATAACATTTCGTGACCGAAATACGTTCGGAATGTACAGCAATTTTTAAAAACAAAACCAAAACAAATCTTCCTTCTTTTACTTTATTTTATTTATTTTTCAAGTATTACTCTTACACTGAATCCACTGTACTAACCCTGAATAACTTGTAAAAGCTATAATTACCACAAATTTAAACGTGAAACCAGAGAATGATAAATCTTAACCTATTCTCGAAGGCAAGGATAAGAAAGTTTCTCTTGAGGTTTAGAGTTACGATTTTCGTGTTAGTATGGAATACCAATGTTCCTTTTCCGCTGGAAATTTGTGTGATTTAAATCCTAGAAGTTCCTGGTACATACTTCATGTATTGCCTTGGCACTGACAAGAAATGTTAGCGCTACAAACGAAACGGAAAATAAAATGTTAGTTAACATAAGATGATTATGTTCTGTAGGCAAAAGAGAAGGATGATAAAATGCTGGTGGAATGAAAAATTGTAAATAAATTCAGTCTGAAGTCTTTTAACTCAAAATTATTTGGTCTAAGAACCACAGATCCTTCCCATCACAACTGAGTGTTCTGCCACTAGGCTACAGTTTTTTTAAGAAAGCTTTTACAGAAATGAAACTTCAAAGGCTTCGGGAGACGTGTGGTACAGATTCGTAATTCTAAGTAGGAACTATTTCGCAGCATAATGGGAAATTTCATACACATAACACAAATTAGACACAGAACAAGAAGAAAATCTAGAATAAGTTTGAATGTAACAGTAACATACACAAGAACTACTTCGTTCGCTGCTTTGATTAGCATGTTTCATGTTTTGTTAGCTATGAATTTATCCAACATCTCAAGCAAAATGTATATATCAACGTATCATCATCCCTTTTCGAAGAGAAACTCTCCTTAACTCTACGGACACAAGTAACATTGATACAAAGGGTTAGCATAGTCAAGTTCGATAACTTTCTTTTTTTAGTCGTGAGAAATGTCTCTTACAGTTTTTGTGTTGCCTGCTTATACTAAACCTTGTCTTAAGTAATGGGAATAATGAGTTACTATAATTTTTATGATACGAGAGCATGGTCCTGAGTTTTTAGGCATATTGTACAAGGGTCGTTCAAGGTTGACTGGGATTTTCGTACGTAAATAACCGATGAATAGCCGGCCGATGAAACTTGCGTGTGACGTAATGTATTCCTTCTCGAGTAACTAGCGCCCGGCATGACTTATTTGGCGCATGCGCAGCAGCTGCAGAAAACATGGCGGCAAGCAGTGTGTCTGTGGCTGTGGAGCAGCGGTGTGTAATCAAATTTCGTGTGAGAGAAAGTTAAACCTGAGATTTTCAGAAGATTGAAAGCACAGTATGGTGAACAAACGATTACACGGACAAGAGTGTACGAATGGTGTGAGCAGTTTCGCGAAGGATGGGAGCTAGTTATAAATGGCAAGTGTCTTCTGGGACATGAAGGGTGTTATCCATGTGGATTTTCTGGAGGTGTTGAGTGGTACTGTATGAAAGTCCATTCGCAAGAAAAGACCTGGGATGTCTGGAAATGTCATTATTCTCCATGACAATGCCCGCCCTCACAAGGCCAATATAACAACTCCGGGCGAAATAAGCTGGGAAGTTCTGCCCCATCCCCCTACAGTCTAGATTTAGCCCCAATGAGTATCATATATGCCCTCGGGTGTTCTAAAAATGGCGCTAACAGACCCCAAAGCACTATTTTCCAGACCAAAATGTTATATAATGGTATCCCCTCCGGGGCCTCATCAGCCGCTATGGGTTTCAAAATTTAACAATGCGGCAACGTCGCAGATTAACTTGGGGCCATTTTCATTACTCTACGAATACAAGTAGTTGAATCGATTGCTACACTAATAAGTGATGCTAGTGTCAATCAATATCGACTTTAGGTGCTATCTGGAAAGAATCGATATAATTATTTGATAGATTGGTAGATCTATTGTCTTTATCTGCGACGTTGCCACATAGTGCAATTTGTCTCCAGACGAGGACTCGAAAGGTATACAAATATATATATATATATATATATATATATATATATATATATATATATATATATATATGGATTCTCACAAATATGGTCAGGGTGTGTCCAAATCATAGAGCACGTTAAAAACACCAAATTACTGGACAGACCAAAGTAGCCGAAATATATATATATATATATATATATATATATATATATATATATATATATATATATATATATATATATATATATATATATATATATATATTACTGTATTTGCAACATACACAAAGAATTACAAAAAGGATAACAATTACTGTCAACCGTCAGACTTATTCAAGAAAAATCTTGCCCATTCGACTCTTTTCAGAAAGCTATGTATGTACTCTTTCCAAAAGCGAAAGAAAATAAGATAAATGACAAAATCTTGTTTAACTGTTTAAGAACTTCGTCGCCCAGTTCAAGTATTCAATTGTACTCAGAATGGTCCTTTTAAAGAAGGTAGGTGGTTAGATTTTTTTCTATACATACCAGCAACAGAATCAAAAAGTTCATCATCCATTTTAAACTTTTGCCTATCAAAACTACTAAAAATTACGTGCAGAGTAAAATACTTACAATGGTCACACCTTCGCTGCCATGAGTATCACCGGTGATACTCATTTCGGAATCGCTAATATGCCGTGAGTATCATCGGTGGTACACAAAAGAAAGTTAACGTATAGGCCTACACCCTTTTTTGTTTGGCACGTAATCACAGATTTACCTTTATCAAGATTGGCACTGAACAATCTATTATACTTGAGCCATGGCTGCCATCTATCTTCAATTGTTTCGTAATTGTGGAAATCGCATATCTTTATTTTGTGTTAATTATTCTCTGCTTCTGGGGCAAATGTTAAGATTTTAGCGCGAAGAAATGGAGGGAACAAGTGGTGTTTCTCTGTCTCAAGAGGGATGAAGAAATAAACAAAAATTGTCTTCTGTGTTGATGGTGCCGGCAGGAGAATAAAATAGGGAAATGATATGCATGGTATACTCTATGAAGGAAACCGGAGTGTTTGACGGCGGAAAATCTATCTGAGGCACAAAGGCATGTTACTTTATAGGAAGACGTTCTGGCTATTCTGTAAAGGAATACAGAAAACCATTCTGCCTTCCCTCCCGCCAAACCTTCGCCAAGTACCAAAACATATACACAACAGCAGCGCCACTACAAAACAAATGCACAGACTCGTGCGACGGGTAATACTATATCAAAAGTACTAGCGCCGAGTCGTGAAGCTTGGGCTCTAAACCAATCATAGAAATATTTTGCTTGAGCACCGATACATCGGAAAACTTCGGTACAATTCGTGGAGCCGCTTCCTGAGCGCACACTTGGGGAAACGTCAAACAGCTGAAATTCACCAACAATGTTGACAAACTTTCAAGACATAGTAAATGAATATTATATATAACAATTAAATATTACCAATATTTTTTTTTTACCAATAATAACATCCCACAACACTAATCAGTGTAACAATTATTCTAAAATGATAACAATAACACGAATAGTAACAACGAAAATATAATCTAATAAAAAACAATTAACAAAACGAAACTTGGCGCCAATCCGACAAAACTACTCTCAGGAGATGTTATCCGTGTAGCGCGAGAGAAGACACTGACAAAATTTGATGGGTGGGGGTTGACGAATGGAACACACCCTCCCGTTCTATTGGGTGGTGAAGTCAGTATATCTAGGTCAAGCTTCACGAGTCGGAGCGAATAGAAGCATATTGATAGTGAAAATTGTGACATAGAATTACACTATGAGGTTTCACGTAAGTGGTGAACTACACTTAGAAAACAGTTCAGAAGCCCACCACAGACTGTACACTCATGTTCTAAATTATTGTCGCATGTCTATAAATATCTTGTTGTAGGAATATAATTTGATAACGAATTTGCCCGGTTATTTTTATAATGTTATTATGTGTATAATCGGCAAAGACATGTATGTGGCAAATTTCATGTCAAAAGAGCAGTAAATAAGAACAATAAAAAGAAAATAAAACTTTCTTGTCCATTTAGCAACATCTTGTTTTACTCATTCTAATTTTCGTATTTATAATTCTTTTCCTATGAAATTTACCACAAGTATGCATTTCCCGATTATACACATAGTAGCAATATTAAAATACCCTGCAAAATAAATATCAAATCATATTCCCCCAGGAAGACAATTATAGATATGCAACAATCATTTTGGACATGAGTGTACGTACATTGGTAAGTAACAAACATTCGTACATCAGAAGTAAAAAAAAAAAAAAAAAAATGAAACTGCGAGTGTAGTTTGGGATGCAGATTATCAATGGTTGGACGTTGATGGTAGTCATATTCAGATGGACATTGTTTTAGCCGGCAGTGAAGAATCTGTGTATCATCCAGAAAATTATCCTGCCAACAAAAGTGATCTTCCAGCTTTTGATACGTATAAAACATTTGTGGATAAGAATATTATTTATTTGCTTGTGCGTAAGACGAACAGAAATGCTCAAAGTAAATTATATAAGCATACACCCTCCATTCCAAAAGAAACCGAACGTTTTTAAAAAACAAAAAAGCAATGTACATTTTGGAATAAATCATTTTTATTAATCAATGTATTCCCCTTCTGCATCGATACACATATTTGCACACTTCAACAAGTTGTCAAACGACTTCTCCATGTCCTTTATTGGAATGGTCTTTAGGACGGCGGTCGTCGCCTTCTCAATGGCATTAATCGATGCGTGCCACTTTCCTTTCATCGCCAAATGCAGTTTCGGGAACAGATAGAAATCGCACGGAGCGAGATCTGGTGAATAGGGCGGATGATGCAACCGAATAATGTGATTTTTGACCAAAAATTCAGTTACAAGTCGCGAACGATGTGATGGTGCATTATCGTCCAAAAGAGTCCAACTGCCGATTTCGCGATATTCGGGCCGAATACGACGAATTCTTGCCAGCAAACGCTTCATGACGCCCAAATAAAACTCTCCAGTGACTGTCTGGCCGGGCTGAACAAATTCTTTGTGGATAATTCCTTTTGAATCGTAAAAACAAATCAGCATCATCTTAACTTTTGACTTCACCAAGCGACTTTTTTTGGGTGTTCCTTCATCCGGCGCTCTCCATGCAGCACTTTGCCGCTTTGTTTCGGGCTCATATTCAAAACACCACGTCTCGTCACCAGTTACAATCGATTTCAAGAAGTTTCGATCCTGCCGAGCACTTTTAACGATGTCTTTGCAATGCGCAATTCGATCAACGTTTTGGTCTTCGGTGAGTTTGTGTGGTACAAACCGCCAATTAACCTTCTAAAGGCCCAAAACTTCGGTCAAAATGCGGTATGCGGTTGTTTGAGGAATGCCTAATTCCATTTCAATAACTTTCACCGACGATTTTTTGTTATGTTTGATGAATTCACGCACTTTTTCGATGTTTTCTTCCGATAATCCGGTTCTAGGACGGCCTGATCTTTCGTCATCATCCAGCGTCTCTCTACCCGATTTGAATCGCCTGAACCACTCGTCAACTTGCGTACGGGATAGACACTCATCACCATATGCATTTTGTAGCATTTGGTGCGTTTCACTAAAAGTTTTACCCAGTTTAACACAAAACTCAATTGCAGCTCGTTGTTTGAAACTTATTTTCCGACCGATGTACACATCACACTGACAGTTGAAACGCAATAACTTTGTTGCCGTGCATCCAAATGTCATGACATTTATACCAGTTGTCAATGAGGGACTACGCCATCTACCGGTAAAATATTACAACAGATGGCACTAGTGGTACTATTTGTTTTCAAAAGTTCGGTTTCTTTTGGAATGGAGGGTGTAAATGAGCATATGTAAATTATATAAGCATATGTACACTCATGTCTAAAATGATTGTAGCATATCTATAACTGTCCTCTTGTAAGAATATAATTGGATAATCATTTTGCAGGGTACTTTTAATACTTATGCTATGCGTATAATCGGGAAATGCATACTTGTGGTAAATTTCATAGGAAAAGAAATATAAATACGAAAATTACAAAGAGTAAAACAAAATGTTGCTATATGGACAAGAAAGTTTTGTTTTCGTTTTATTGTTCTTATTTAGAGATGCAAAAAAGCCGGCTTTTTTGAATCGATGGTTTTTTTCACATAAAAAGCCGGCTTTTTTGGGGAAAAAACGAGAATTTTGGAAATTTTGGCTTTTTTCAACTTCATGATTTTTCTATCTAAATAGCTTTCTTATAGTATATTCTATAGTTAGGTAAGAATTCCATGACCTGAATGTCATATTTCGCTCTGAAATTCACCATCAAGATGGATGGAGCACATGTTTTACGAATTAAAGCTAACATGAAGAATGTAGTATTTGGGGGTAATTTTAGAGGCTATTTAACTTTATTTTAACTTTTGCGTTATCGACATCTTTTTTCTTCTCTAGTTTGTCATCCGTGTTTCATTTCTAAGAGCTTTTAGTACTCTAGCTTCTAGCGCAAAAGTTAAACTTGCCCGTTTTTCTATTTATCCGTCAAAGCGTACGTTTTTCAATATATCCGTCAAACCGTACTTCCACATTTCTGTTATACTGTAGCTGTGAAGTGATTTAGCATTAATTTTCCGGACACAACCTTGAATACCAATTTATACAAATAATCAGTAGCGGATTTAGAAAAGTACTTTAGGAGGGGTTTTTCTGATTGTTTCGTTTCCTAAAAAGTCCTAATTTTATTTGGGAAGTGCTTGAAGTTTATGAGTACAGGCATAACTAATATTTCGTTTCGTTTATATGTTTAGCAATAATCTTCCGGATACAACTTTAAAAATCATTTTATACTGAGAATCAGTGGCGGATTTAGAAAAGTATTTTGGGAAGGGTTTCTTACTAATGTTTAGTTTTTTTAAACATTCGTAATTTTTATTTGACGGGAGCTTAAAGTTTATGAGTAAAGGCATAAATAATAGATATTTCGTTTGTTGCAGACATTCCGTAACTTTGGGGAACGGGCTTCAGTCCGAAAGACCGCCCCCCTAACCTTCGCAAAAACCGTCACTGCTGGTAATTAGTAATAATAACGATTTAAAAACAATAAAGAAGGAAGTCGCCCAACTCACAGTACACCCACTATTTCTACATTCACAGATGGAATTAAGAAAAGCTTTGTCAGAATGGTCGAATGCTGGTTGAATCCCGGACTTTCCGATAGAAGCTCAAAAGCTAATCACTCAGTCATGTTTGTTGTGCAGTTGTATTTAGCTTAACTTAAATATATTCCGTAGTCTTTATTTTTTATTGGGGGGGGGAGTTCCGTAATGATATGTTGAATCCCTCTTGTTAAAAATTCAGAAAACTTGAGGATTCGGTAAACTGTGATGGTGGTTCTATAAAATTTAACTGTAGAATTTCAAGAATATACAGAACCAAAAGCTCTAGATGTTCAGCCTTTAAGTGTATCATATAAATCTAAGTATTTCTCTTATGTTGTATTTTAATTTTATTTTGTTTCAAAAAGAGGGTATGGAATATTTTGAAGTAAAAATACTACATACTATTTTGCTAGTTATTTGTGTATTCTTTAAAAAGAAGTGTTTACTTTTAGTGTTTAGATGGTTAACACCAACTTTTTTTTTAATAACTGGTTTAAACCAAAAAAATAAAAAGAATGAAAAATGCGAATCGTGTGAAATTCATGGTGACGTTTCCAGATATCAAACCACCTGCAATATTTTTATTTCCCTTTCACCTTTTAATCAAGGTGTCCCATGTTCAATTCTCGGTCGAACCACAACCCTTCTTTCATGCGTAACCCAAGTAGCGGTTCGGATGTCAGTTTAAGCGAAAGTCTTCTCCTTGATAACCTTGGTATTTCGTAAGGATGTTAAGCCTAAATATACGAAACAAACCAAATTGTATATTTCTGCATGCCTAAATGCGTGTTGTTTTATAAAGAAGCCAATATTGCTTAAATATATTGATAGAAATTGGCATAATTTATCGATTGCCTACGTAGCTTCCAACATTAGCTTGGATTGGACTTTCAATGATATCTACGTACCGGTACTAAATTTGTAATTTAATATCTCAGTTTTAGCGTACTGATTATGGTACGTTGACCTTTAAATTTTACATGCAAAGCAATAACAGGATTTTCCCGTTATTATCTTACATTTCCCAATGGCTAGGGCGGGAGATTCTCAACTTAAGAAATTTACTGACCGCACTTCTTTAAGCTTATGGGAGTTCTTCCGGCATAACCCCGCTGTTGCATAATAACATCAAGGCGAAACAAACTTATTTCTGTGAATATGTAATATAAATACATAAAGCAAAAAATCTAAGTCAAAAAAGCCTGGTTTAAAACATCCCCCCAAAAACGGGTTTTCGGCATTTTCAAAAACAACCACGGTTCTTTCCAACTCTGCTTACTTTTGTATATAGGAGGTTAAAAAATTCTTATTATATACATTGGTTAATCCTGTGGAATTCATAATGTAAATATGTTGAAGAAAAATTGTTTGAAATATTTTTTCAAAATTCATAGTTTATTTTCGATGTTTTATATTATTATCAGCATCAACCACTAATTAAATGATTTTTTGTGTTATAGAGAAGCGATAGAAAGTCTGTTTTATCAATTTAAAGCAGTATTTTGAAAAAAGCCCAAAATTTCCCAAGCAAAAAAGCAAAGCAGAAAAAACAGAGTTTTTTTCCAAAAAAGCCGGTTTTTTTCCGAGCCCTTGCATCTCTATTCTTATTTACTGTTCTTTTGACATAAAATTTGCGACATACATGTCTTTGCCGATTATACACATACTAACATTATAAGAAATACTGGGCGAATTCGTTATCAAATTATATTCCTACAACAACATGTTTATAGACATGCGACAATAATTTTGGACATGTGTGTACCTAGTTATACATAAATATTGACACAAGTTTGAATGTGAATAACACAGAAACTATTAACACCAAGGCAACTTATTTTGGTCTTTACATTGATATGTTGTACACCTGACGCACGAATCATTTTTCGAATGTCCCCCCTTGGCCTTGATGCAAGCACGAAGTCTGTCCGGCCACTGGTCAATGGCATTACGCACCACGTCCATGGGAAAATTGTTCACTAGTCGAGTCAAGGATTGTTTCAGACTGTCCACAGATGAACGCCGTTTATGGGAGACCTTTGCCTGAAGGACTGCCTAAAGTTTGAAGTCCAACGGGTTACGGTCCGGGCTGCTACAAGGCCAATCAGCGGTAGAAATGAAGTCGGGGACGTTCCGTGCCAGCCACTCCTGGGTTGGTTTCGCTTTGTGGCCTGGAGCGGAATCCTGCTGGAAGGTCCATCTTTCTCCAGGGAACATGGTAGCAGACAGTGGTTTCACTATAGGTGATAGCACTGTGTCTTGGTACAGACTGGCAGTTGTTTTAACACATTGTTCGCAAATATGCAGCTGGGTTGTGCCTTAGCAGCTCACTCCCCACCAAACCATCAGTGAGGCAGGATGATGTACCCTTTGAACCCTTGGAGTTGCCTCAGCAGCTGCAGCAGATGATGTTGCATACACACGGTCATTTTGGGCGTTGTAGGCCTGCTCAATTGTAAACACCTTTTCGTCAGTAAACAGAATCTTTCTGTGCAGATTGTTGGCGTAACACCGCAACAGTCTCTTTGATTTAAGGACCCACTGCGACATTAATGTTTGGGTCTGAAAGTGACCAGTCCGCCTTTTATACGCCCGTAGATGTAGGTCACTCCTGAGCATACGGGACATGGAATTTTTGCTGATGTTCATCTCAGCTGCCATCACACTTTGTGTTCGAACAGGATTTCTTCGAATTCTAGCTGCGACTGCTTTCTGGACCTGCGGGGTTCGTACCGTTCATGGCCTGCCACTCCAGTCTCTGGCAGGTCAGCTGCCGTTCCAGTCTCTGTGTATCGCTGTATGGCGCGATACACGAATCTCTTCCTGATTTGTAGGGGTTTCTGGAGGTTGAAAATCTCACCAGCTGTCTTCCCAACCTTGTGTAGTGCAATTACTGTTACACGATTTTCGTAATCGCCCCCTTCCATCAGAACTCACTACAATATCAACGTATGACATGAGTAGACTTCAGATTTTTGCATATTTGCATGTTTTTCTCCTGATGTGATATTGATATGCTCTTTAAACAGAAATTCGTTTCAGCTGTTTTGGGGTAAAATAGTAGGGTTTTATAGTGCATATATTTGCATATTTCGGAGGTTAGTGCATATTTATGTTATTATTGCATATAAAAGCATATTTAAAGAAACGACCAAATTGATAAATTTTAATGCTCAATAACTTTCCTCATAAATGGAATTCCAAGTTCGTAATATAAAAAGACTCAAGACCTTAAAATTGTTCATTGTTGTCAGCTTCGAATATCTTCCAAGGTTATGTAGAAGTAGAATAAGAAAGGGGTGAGTGATTCATCCTCCCGTCAATGATGTATAATTGACACTTTTTTTTAAATAGAAGATATAAATAGAAGAGGGTGTCAAATCATCTACAACAAAATTTTCACGTCACCCATCTCGGAAGTTAAAGTTGCTACCGTTGTGTGTGTGTGTGTATGTGTGTGGATTTGAAATTATGTGGTGCTGTGGCAGGACAAAAATACTGAAAGAAAAATGTTCTAGAAATTATCTCCTGAAACAGGGACCATTTACTTGTAGTGCGACATCTTCAAATCTGAAATTTAACTATGTCAGAATTTTGTTCATTTTTTTCCACCCAAGATTTTTTTGGGTAAAATTCAAGTAAACGAGGGAGGACCATTTAAAAATTTGGCCACTTTGATGGCCTGTACTTCGAGACCTTCAAATTCAAAATTTAACTAACTCACAATTTTGTCCAATTTTCGTTCATTTTTATTCTCAAGAAAAATTTTGAAAATTCAAATAAGCGAGGAAGGGCCATTTAAAAATTTGGCCACTTTGATGACCTGTAGTGCGACATCTTTAAATCTGAAATTTAACTACCATAGAATTTTGTCCAATTTTTGTCCACCTAAGAAAAATTTTTGTGATTGAAGTAAAAGAGGGAGGGCCATTTCAAAATTAGTCCACTTTGATCAGCTGTCGTGAGAGATCTTTAAATTTGAAATTTAACTAGTTCACAATTTTATCCAATTTTCGTCTATTTTTGTTCGCCCAAGAAAAATTTTGTACCATTCAAATAAACGAGGGAGGCCTACTTCAGGATTTGGCTACTTCACACCTGTAGTGCGACATGTTCAAAATCTGAATTTTAAACAATTCATAATTTTGTCAGATTTTAGTACATGTTTAGTACCACCAAGAAAAATTATGTGAAATTGAAATAAACGAGGGAGGGCCATTTGAAATTTTGGCCACATCGATCAATGTGACATGCTCAAATTCGCGTTTTAACAAGCTTAGAATTTTGTCCAATCCTTGTACCACAAACAAAACATTTTGTACCATCCAAATAAACGAGGAAGGTCATTGCAAAATTTGGCTACTTTGATCACCTGTAGTGTGACATTTTCAAACTCGAATTTTAATTAGTTCAGGATTTTGTCAATTTTTGTACCATCAAGAAAAATTTTGAACGCTCAAATTAACAAAGGAGGGTCATTTCAAAATTTTGGCCACATCGATCAGTGTGACATGCTCAAATTCGCGTTTTAACAAGCTTAGAATTTTGTCCAATCTTTGTACCACAAACAAAACATTTTGTACCATCCAAATAAACGAGGAAGGTCATTGCAAAATTTGGCTACTTCGATCACCTGTAGTGTGACATTTTCAAATTCGAATTTTAATTAGCTCAGGATTTTGTCCATTTTCTGTACAGTTTTGTACCACCAAGAAAAAATTTTGAACGCTCAAATTAACAAAGGAGGGTCATTTCAAAATTTTGGCCACTTGGTTCACCAGTAGTGTAACATCTTTAAATTCTAACTAGGGGCCGCGGTGGCTCAGTGGTAGAGCGTTCACCTCTGCTGTTTGGGCTCCCAGGTTCAAACCCTGCTCCCGCCAAGAGAACTTCATGGTGGACAAACACCGTGTGCGTAGGTTTTCTCGGGGTTCTCCCGTTTCCTCCCACTTTCTTCATTCCACCATTTCATTCATCTCTCATAATCACCGTCTCCTTTAGCCTAACCGGCATAACCGTGTGACGTAAAACTGAAAAATTTCATTTCATTTTTCACTTTCTAATTCTAACTAGCTTAGAATTTTCACTGTTTTTTGTAGAATTTTGTACCATCAAGCTAGTTGAAATTCAAATTTGAAATGTTTCACTACAGGTGAACGAAGTGGCCAAACTTTTAAATGTCCGTCCCTGATTTATTTGAATGGTGCAAAAAATTTTTCCTGGTGGTAAAAAATGCTCCAATATTCAACAAAATTCTGAGCTGATTAAAATTCGAGTTTGAAGATGTCTCACTACAGGTGATCGAAGTGGCCAAATTTTGAAATGAACCTCCCTCGTTCATTTGGATAGTATGTATCTTTTTGTTGGTGGTTCAAGAATGTAAAAAATTGGACAAAATTCTAAGCTTGTTAAAATTTGAAGATGTCGCATTACAGGTGATTGATGTTGCCAAAGTTTTAAATGGCCCTCTCTCGTTTATTTCAATTGTAAAAAAAAAAATCTTCGTGGTTCACCAATGTTCAAAAACCGGACAAAATTCTAACCTATTCAAAATTCGAATTTATAGATGTCGTACGACAGGTGATCGAAGTAGCCGAAATTTTGAAATGACCTTCCGTCATTTATTTAAACGGTACATTTTTTTTTATGGATAAAAATGGACAAAAATTCTGAGAGCTAGTTAAAACTGAAATTTGAAGATGTAGCACTACAATGGACCCTATGAAACAATGGATTGAGGTCGAGAGACGTTAACAATTCAAGGAGAAAATATATTTTGCAAAGTGTGTGCTAAACAAGTTATATTTTCAAACTAAGTATGTTGGTTTTCAGGAGAGGACATTTCCATTTTGTTCGATAGCAAAAGCTTACACTTCAGCAGCGCACTATTTTTTGGCCTTCTTAAATTTTCACAACAGCTTCATGTCTGGTAAGGAGTTCTACAAGTATGAAACAACCCTTTTTTTTTTTTTTGCATACTCGACAGAGATCATTCTAAAGAAACCTTTTTAAAAAGTTTTTCGGGAAGAAATGAACAACCCTTTGGAAAATATGCTCTACAATTAATTAAAATATTTGCTTTACAAAATCTAAAACTTGTCGCAGCAGTTACTGTTTGAAATAAGTTACCGAGTTTTCCTTTAAGGAGTTTATGAGATTATTTAAATATAAGCTTGTGTTGCACCTCAGGCTCTCGAAACGTAACTTTCCTACTAAGTCTTCTGTTATGTTTTCGATTACTTTACCTTCTTCCCATTCATGCTCCATGTCTCGCTCAAATCAGTTTATTCCATTTAAAGTATCAATATTATACATTGTAAATTCTTACTGTTTTAAACGGACAATGTTACGCTAGAAGAAAGTATTCTAGGATTAACACATAATTGGATACAAAAAGTAATTTGAAGTGGATTGATTTTCTTTTAAACAAGAATATAAGGTTTTGAATGCAGGCTTTTAATACAGTAAAAAGGTCCCTTAATAAACGGAAATATTTCACGGTCCCATGAATTTAAAGGTTAAAAAAAAAAAAGTGTTAAATTTTCTTGATTAGTCGGAAACTGTGTTGCGAACAACGGATGTTAAAATATACTTTTTAACGGAAATTTTCAAGTTCCGAAATGCAGCGTTTAGAAAATTTTTAGACATTCTGTGAGAGGTTAGGTATATGAACTACGTTGTCTGTAAAGGTCTTCATTTACTTGTTACCCTACACATTTAACCTATAGTCTAGCGCCATATAAGGCCCTAGATACCGTGCAACTTTTTGAACGAAGTGCAATTTATATAGTAATTTCCAAACCAATAGCTATTTCCCTGGCTGGTCTAGAGACACGGAACAAGGAGCATAATATACACAATAGATCAAAGGGACCCAAAAGTAGAGGGAGGAGCGCTGAAAAGGATATAGCATCTACTTTTTGTCTTGGCCTTGGAAAACGTACGTAGGTTTTTTTTTTCACTGTAAGTTTTATGTGTATGAATTTGTAGCATAACTAAATACTGTAATTTAATAGGGTATGTATAACATTTTATTTTATCTCCCTATGTCAATTATTTATTTTCTTGCATAGATCTATCTCCGTTAACTTAAAAACCTTTAAGAGAAATTTTTACTAGTCCTGTTCAATTTCACTAGTCAGGTTTTACTATATGCTTATGCCAGAAATGTTAATTTACTTCTCTGAGTATATTTATTCTTTATTCACAAATACTTGGCGCATTCTATTTTTAATTTGTATATATATATATATATATATATATATATATATATATATATATATATATATATATATATATATATATATGGGGTAGATGTATTTCCACTTCACATACTGAGCCTGTTTGAACCCGAAGAAATCAAATGTATTCAAGAAGCCGTGGATACTAAGAACATTAAAAGCGAACTTGCGTTTATCAATACTCATTTCAGTTTAAAGATCATAACGAGATGAGAAGAGCGAGGATTGTGGCAGCGAAAGTGATAAAAATGCCTGATTTTTAACTTAAAATAATATAAACTAAACAAAAATTTAAAAACATGTGTCAATTTACGCATATAATCGATCTCATAGAGAGATGCATGCAACAGCAAATTTAAAGACAGTTTCCAATGAGACTTGTTTAACGAAATACCTCCGCAGTGATCAACGATGATTTTACGGCATGCATTAGAGCTTTAAAGCGTGCTCGTAAATTACAATATAGGCACAGCTAAAAGCTTATTATGGCCTCAAAGGTATCTCTTCAACAGAGGTATGAGTAATTATGTAAATGTTCCCCCTCTTCATTTGTATCATTTTGAAGGTTATTAATATAATTATCATTACTGTATTAGCTCCTCGCAAATCAAATCTGACACTTTATAATTAAAAATCAATTATATACAACATACTTCACTTCGTATCATGAATATGATTTGTTAATTCGAGTTTGAGAATATTTTTCACTAAACTAATGAACATTTTATATCAAATTTCCTCCGATTCGATTCCTTTCATTACTAAGATTTGTACCTTCTGTTTGTTTGTGTGTGTGTGTGTGTGTGTGTGTGTGTGTGTGTGTGCGTTGGTGAACCCGCCAATCTTTGTAGGTCGATCGGCTACAGAGCAGCACTCTGAGCAATTTTTGCAAAGCGAGAATTTTTTAGTGGTTGCTCGAAAAGTTTTTTACTTTTAACGCGTGCAGGACCATTATAGGGGTCCCCCCGCGAGTTCTTTTGACTCCGCTCGTTTATACGGATACAGCCGGTTTGTGTGTGAAAAGTGTGTATTCAGACTGAAAAATTTCGTTTCTCGATCGGTGTGTATTCCGACGCAGTGCCATCTACGTGTGTATTGCAAGCAGGAACTAGAGCAATTCAAACTCCCTGCAGCAACGTTCACCATTGTTGCCAATCAAGTATTTGTTGAAATGTTAAAGAAAATTAGCAGCTATAGCAGAGGAATTATTCACAGTACGAACTAGGATATGAATATTACGTAAAAATAACCCTATGCCTAAATTTTTTTCGTTTGAACTGAGGGGAGGGAGAGGTGTATATATATATAAAAAATCTATATTATAAAATTGAAAGTGACTATGTTTGTGACTTAATCTCTTGAACTGCCCGACCAATTTCGATCAACTTTGCAACATAGATGCGGTTCTGGCCTGGGAGTCTTTTTAGCTGTTTACTTTGACAGTAGAACTTAGGGGTGGGGGAGGAGGGGGACGTATAAAAAATAAATAAAACTTAATAACTCTTGAACCAAATGACCGATCAGGATCAAATTTTCAATGTAGATGAGGTTTGGGACTGGGATGACTTTCTTCATTTCATTTTGACGGAGAACGTAGGGGATGGGGTGGAGGGGGAAATTTATGAAATCAATAAATATAAAAATAAAAGTGACCATCTTTGTGAATTAATAACTTTTGAACAATCCGATCGATCTCAATCAGATTTTCAACATATATGAAATTCAAACCTGAAAAGTTTTTTATCATTTCATTTTGACAGTAGATTGTAGGGGAGGGACAGGGGGAAGGGGAAATATATGAAAATGAATAAAACTTAACTCTTGAACCACCCTACCGATCTCGATCTAATTTTCAACATAGATAAGGTTTGGGTGGGGATGGTTTCTTCATTTCACTTTTACAGTACAAAGAAGGAGAGGGGGAGGGGAGGGGACAGATATATAAAAATAAATAAAACTTAATAAGTCTTGAACCACTCAACCGACCTTGATCAAACTTTCAACATAGATAGGGTTCGGGCATGGGATGTTTTTATCATTTAACTTTTACGGTGCAACCTAGGGGAGGGGGAGGGAGGAGATATATAAAAAACAATTCATATAAGACTAAAAGTGACTATTTTTGTAATTTAATAACTCTTGAACTATCCGATCGATCTCAATCAAATTTTGAAGATACATGAGGTCCGGATCTGAAAACATATTTGCAATTTCACTTTAGCGCTAGATCCAAGGGGAGGGGGACGTATAAATAAAAACTAATAAAACCTAATTACTTTTGAACCACCCAACCAATCTTGATCAAATTTTCAACATATATGAGGGTCGGGCCTTGAGAGTTTTTTTTATTGTTTCACTTTGACGAGCCAACGTAGCGGAGGGGAGGGGGAGATATATATGTAAAAATAATAATGACTGCATTAGTGACTTCATCACTTTTCAACCACCCGACCGATCTCAATCAAATTTTCAACATACATGAGTTTTGGGGCAGGGATTGCTTTAGGTTATTCAGTTTCACAATGGAACGTATGAAGGAGGGGGAGAAATTTCTAAATGATCCAAAATGACCGAAATTAGTGTTGAATCCATAGTTTTCGGGGTCGATGAGAGAAACAGTGAAACTTCTGATGCTGTTTCAATCCAAATTCAACCCTGATAGTTGGGGAGGGGGAGGGTACAACGTAGTGGAGAGGAATAAACATTTAAAATGATCGAAAATGACTAATATTAGTGTCGAATTCATAGTTTTAGGAGTAGCTGAGATTAACAGTGACAATTCTGATGCCGTATGTCGCAAGAAGGAGGAGGGGAGGGGAGCTATATAAAATAATGATCGAAAATCACCGATATTATTAGTGTCTAATTCATAGTTTTCGAGATCATTCAGATGATTAGTGACATTTGCGATCCGGTTTAGGTCTAAAATTAGCCCCGCCACTTGGGGGAGGGGAAGAAAGAGATATATAAATATGATAGAAAATGGCCACTATCAGTATCGAATTTATAGTTTTCTGGATCCCTTCTATGAACATTGGTACTTCCGATCCCGTTTAAATCCAAATTCAAACTCACAACTTGGGAGAATATATAAAAATCATCGAAAATAACCGATGTTAGTGCTAAATCCACATTTTTTGAGGTCGCTGAGATGAACAGTAACACTTCCGATGTCATGGCCCGCAACATGGGGCTGGGGGAAATGTATATATATAAATGGTCAAAAATGACAGATACTACTAATAAATCTATAGTTCCTGCGGTAGCCGAAACGAACAGTGACACTTCTGATGCTGTTTAAGTCAATGTTCAGCCCTGACACTTGGGGGATGAGGAGGGATGACATACATTAAAATGATCCAAAATGAGCAATATCAGTGTGCATTTAAATTATTTATTTCAACGCAGCGAAACGGGTAATATATGCTAATAAATCTATATAGATAGATAGATAGATAGATGGATAAAATTGAAGATAACTGTTTGTGACTCTAAATCTGCTGAACCGTCTGACCGATCTGGATCAAATTTGTAACATAGATGAGGTTCAGGCCTGGAATCGTTTCTATGATTTAAATTTGACGGAGCAATGTATGGGATGAGAAGGAAGGGGAGATATATAAAAATCATTTTATATAAGAATGAAAGTGACTATTTTTGTAACTTAATAAATCTTGAACTATCCGACCGATCTCAATCAAATTTTCGAGTTACACGAGGTTCGGATGTGGAAACTTTTTTGTAATTGCACTTCAACGCATGGGGACGCATGGGGACGCATGGGGACGCATGAATAAAAATTAATAAAACTAATAAGTTTTGAACCACACAACCAATCTCGATCAAATTTTCAACATGTATGAAGGTCGGCCGTTGGGTGCTTTTTATCGTTTCACATTGACGAGCCAGCATAGGGGAGGGTGAGGGAGGAGAAGTATATGAAAATTAAAATAAAAAAGACTGCTTTGTGACTTCATCACTCCTGAACCACCCGACCGATCTCAATCAAATTTTCAACATACATGAGTTTTCGGGCAGGGATTGTTTTAGGCTATTCAGTTTCACGATGCAACGTAGGGGAGGGGGAGGGGGAGAAATTTAAAATGATCAAAATGACCGATATTAGTGTTGAATCCATAATTTTCGGGGTCGATGAGAGAAACAGTGACACTTCTGATGCTGTTTCAATCCAAGTTTAACCCTGATAGTTGGGGAGGGAAAGAAAACAACGTAGGGGAGGGGAATAAACATTAAAAATGATTGGAAATGCCTAATATTAGTGTCGAATCCATAGTTTTAGGATTAGTTTAGATTTACGGTGACAATTTTGATGGTTTGTGCCGCAGCACTGTTGAGGGGGAGGGGAGCTATATATGATAATGATCGAAAATGAACAATATTTGTGTCTATTCCGTAGTTCTCGCGATCATTCAGATAAGCAGTGACATTTCCATCCAGTTTAAATCCAAAATCATCCCCGCAAGTTGTAGGAGGGGGAGAAAGTTTTATATAAAAATGATCGAAAACGACCACTATCAGTATCGAATGTAAAGTTTTCTGGGTCGCTTAGATGAACAATGATACTTTTGATCCTGTTTAAATTCAAATTCGAACCTTCAACTTGGAAGAGGAAGAGATTTAAAATGATCGAAAATGACCGATATTAGTGCTGAATCCACATTTTTGGGGGTCACTGAGATGAACGGTGACACTTCCAATGACATGGGCTGCAACATGGCGGAGGGGGATATAATGGTCGAAAATGACCGATATTAGTCTTGAATTTATAGTTTTTGAGATCGCTGAGATGAACAGTGACACTTCTGATGCTGTTAAAATCCAAATTCAACCCCACATCTTGAGAGATGGGAAGAGAAATAAATCAAAAGGATAAAAAATAAGCCATATTAGTGTCGAATTCATAGTTTCCGAGGTCGCTGAGATGACCTGTGACACATCCGATTTCCTGCCGCGCAACATAGAAGAGGGGGAGATATATAAAAATGGTCAAAATTTTTCGATATAAGTGTTTGATCCGTAGTTTTTAGGGCCGCTGAGATGAAGAATGACACTTCAGATCCCGTTTAAAACCAAATTCAGTCCGCAACTTGGGAGAGGGAGAGATAATAAAATGATCGAAAACGATTAATATTAGTGTCGAATTCATGATTTCCGGGGTAGCCGAGATGATCAGTGATCTTTCCGATGCCGTTTAATTCGATGCCATTAAAAACGAAACAGCATATTTTGTGGTGACTGAACACATGAGAGACGGGATTGTGCATTTAAATTTTCATTTTACCCAACGAAGCGGGTAAATATATGCTGGTAAAACTTCATAACTTTGGAACCACTGAATCGCTCTCATTATTCTAATTTTCAACGTGGATGTAGTTCGGAGCTGGAATGATTTTTATCATTTTAGTTTTACGGTATATATATATATATATATATATATATATATATATATATAGAGAGAGAGAGAGAGAGAGAGAGAGAGAGAGAGAGAGAGAGAGAGAGAGACCACCCGGTAAAGGCATTTTTCTGTTCGAAGTGCACGTAGAAACTTCAAACAAAAAATGAATCACTGCTGACGACAAACAAGAAGTATCCCCCTTTTCCTCAACCCCAACCGAAGTTGCGCATTGTGGGTCTTCAAAGGTAGGCCTAGTATATCATCTTGGAACACGAATCAAATTTGCGGACAGATAACCGGGTCTGTAAATGTCTGAGGGTTCAGTGAATATATATTCCGGTGCACGCTAATCTATTGAGAACAATATCCATGCGACACACGTTTCAATATGCCTCTGAAACAAGTTAAGAGCCGTAAATTAGTTAGAAATAAATAATTGCTAGCTTATTCTCAGATCGATGTTGTGGTTGCAACGACAGTAGCAACACCATGCGGCTTAGCTGTAATGCTTTTGCTTCTACCAAAGTCGATGGTGATAAGTAACTTAAGATTAAAAGGTAAAATCTTCTATCCCACAGCGGTCTAGGTTGGTGATTGAAAGGATATCTTTCTTACTCATCGTAGTTTCAGAAGACAGTATAGTTGTATCTCTTTGCCTTTTGCAACCTCCGCGGCAAGTAGTTATAGAAATACGGAGTTTACAAAACCTCCGTAACACAAAACGATCTCAGAAATAGTTTAGGAAGGTCACTGGATCACCACTGGGACTTATTCTTCTGTCCACTTGAGGTCCTCTTTTATGACTGTCTTCTGAAGAGGAAGTTGGTGAAGAGAGGGTTGACCATCTTCAATTTCCTTCGGAACCAACTGCGCGTCTTTATGGTATCCTTTTTCCACCGTCTGTTGGTGATTATGTTTTGAATAGAAAACACGTGCTCCTGAATGAAGCATGCTTTATGGTAGTTGCTTACACCTGAGATACTGAACCTTACATCCCCCACACCAGGAACAGAATTCACAAGATTATTTGAAAAACACAAACATTGCTTTGGAAACATCTGTTAAAAACGTTCTATCTTCATGGCAAAATCCTTGATATGTGCCAGTAAGTAGGAACATAAGCCCGTAAAACTGCAAAATTCTCTTTTGGTGGAATCTTGAACTCTATATTTTTAGCTTTCTTGCAGAGGTTTTAAAAGAATTACCTGATACTAAATATACGAGAACATTCACTCTGAGTAAAATAAATTTGTCTTAGCTGAAGCACAAAAATTTCTTAATTTTTAAAATTCCCTTAGGTATTATTGAAAAGTGTAGCCTCTCAGCACGATGTCATCGGCAAAAGATCTTATTCGTTAATCAATGTAAAATCATCCTAGTTGCAATTAAGAGAGCTTGTGTGCTAATTTATTAGGTGGTTATGTATTTTTTGCCTTTTAAAGTGTTTAACACATACTCAATTGACTGGAATGGCACCCACAGGTATTTAATGTAAGTTTTACACTGCTGTAAATTCAAAACAATTCTAAATGCGTTCGTATTTGGTTTCTTGACAATAATTTGTGGCGAGGCGAAGCTATTATCGTCTGTGGGTTGTATAATTCTAGCATTAATAAGGTCTTGAATTTGTTTGTTTTCCTGATCTCGAACATGCATTGGAACAGGGAGATTTGTTCTGGAACACTGCCGATTTAGGGATTCTTATTTTATGACTCTAGCCCTATAATGTCCAATGCCGTCCGAAGTGTATAAAAACATTTTTGTATTTGTATAATAACTCGTGAATGGCATGTTTCTGCGACTGGTCTAAATTAGGATTAATATCAAAAACATCAATTTTGAAAATTTTTATCTATACTTCAAAGAATTGTCAATCTCCTATTTTATTGTACAATTTTTATTTTCTTCTATTGAGTTTGTTTCCATTATTGCAAAAGATTAATCTTGACATGCCACAAGTTCCACCACTGGCGTATTTTCCTCAAAGTTACAGGATAACTGGACTGGACATTACCAGTCATGTTGTTTACGTGTAACCTTTGCTCGATAGCTTGTATATGTCAAGGAAGTCTTGGAGAAACGATACGAAGAAAGATGTAGAATCATCAATCTGTCTTTTTGCTATCACCGGAATAAATGCGTGGAAAAGTGGAACTAAAGTAATGCGTTTGTCGATAAAAATGCAAGCTTGTTTTCGTTTTCTAAGTATATGAGTCGTGCGTTGTGATAAAATGTTTTCCTGGTTCTTCTCTGGGAATGTTGGCTTTTTATGATTTTTAAATAGAGAGATAAGATTCTTTGTTAAACCGATTGTAACATGTAAGCGTTTTAGCAAGTCTAAACCAAAAATAACTGGAATACATGATTTCTTCATCATACGAAAGTAATGATAGAATTTCGCTTCCCAACTTTGAATGATACCATTGCTACATATTTCAAGTTAATTTTATTTCATATCCATTTAACCGCTGTTTTATGTTATATTAATTGAACATCAGGAAGTAAATATTCGAAGGGCCAGATGGAAATGCTCGATCCGGTGTCCACTAGCACTGTTCGTCTGTGTAATTTAGTGATTATTTATAGGATTTGTTCTGTCATTACAATTGCTTGATATTTGACTCCAGAACAAGAGTTGGCCCTACTCGCTTTTTGGACGTTTAAAATAGGTAAAAGCATAGGCGCCGGAACCTAGGGGCTCAGACCCCTTCAGCCCCCCCAATATTACCGATGAGGGGGCTGAGCCCCCCCCCCAATATTTCAGTTATGTTTTCGTAGTATTTCTTCAAAATACTTTTTCCAGACAGTTTTAGAAAATAACTACTCAGTTGCGTTTTCAGTTTCAGAATATAATATTTAGTTTTCTTTAGTAAAATTAGTGTCGCCAAACAACTATTTTTCCGTTTCAGAACTTTTATTGAAAAGAGGAAAGAGAATACTTTTTTTCTCCCGTTCCCAGCTTCAATTCTTTACTGGTGACTGTATTGGTGAGTATTGTCTTCCTGGAGCATCAAAACAGAGAGAGAGAGAGAGAGAGAATTACCGTCATTTTATTACTATATGAGCGGATGTAAAGGACAAGTATAGTGCGCCTTTCTTTCTAGGAATTCTGGAAGCCTTCTGAACTTTCCCTGCTAGCAGTTGCAACACATGCTAGTTTATATAGGGGTTTATGACCCCTGGTTGCAGAAAATCAATCCTGCTTCCCTTTCTTTGTTCTGAAGTTTTTCTTTCTATATTTTCAAATATTGAGTTTTGGTCATTTTGTGGAGATAACGCAGTCAGTAATAACGTATATTCCGATGTGTTTTGTCCCAAAGATTTTGGTGTCGTGTCGGTGTGTTAGTTTGTCGATAATGTTGACAGAAGAAATAAATATTATTGTGGTGACGTGTTATTGTTTCAGTTTTCTGGAAGAAGAGGAGCGTGAGTTTTAGTGGTGTTTGTTTTATTTATTCACTCATTCATTATTTGCGGGTCAATAGTGTTAATTGAACACTTGAAAAATGGATCGTTTTATAGTGAGAACGAAAAAAAAAAGTGCAAAATGAATCTTCTATTTCAGTGATTGACAATATTGATAGTAGTGCTTCTGTTGTTGAGGAAGAGAGAGAGGAAATTTCAATGCCGTCTTCATCTACAGACAGATCTATATCAAATAAAAGAACCTTTCAGGTACATTGGGGTGAGAAGTTTCCTTGGTTGTTTTATGACGCTAAAGTAGACGCGGCATTTTGTAAAATTTGCAAAGACGCATATGAGAAAAAACTTTTGAGGTTTTCATCAAAAATGGAGTTAACCTTTATTGAAACTGGTTTCCGTAATTGGAAGAAAGCGCTGGAAAGAATGAGAAAACATGAAAGCTCTGATTGTCACTGAGAATCGTTTTCAAAACTTCATGTTCTGAATAGCAAGATCAATGTATCTTCCCAGCTCTCTGATGGTAAAAGAATTCAGATGGAAGAGAGTAGAATTGCCCTACTGAAGATACTTTCTTCTTTGCGTTATTTGGCTGTTCAGGGACTAGCTATAAGGGGTCATACTGACGACAAAAGCAATTTCAATCATTTGCTCCGGTTGAGAAGTAAAGACAGCCCTATCCTTAAGTTGTGGCTTGAACGAGAGAGAGAAAAGATGGATATCACACGATATATGTAACGAAATGTTATCAATTATGAGTAATGCTGTAGTGATGCAACTTGTGTCCACTATAAAATCCACAAAGTTTTACGCTTTGATTGTTGACGAAACAGCAGATATCTCAGTGAAAGAACAGATTTCCTTTTGCTTTAGAATAGTCACCAACGATCTTGAAATTGATGAAATTTTTCTAGGCTTTTACTCAACAAATGACACACAGTCAAAAACGCTTTTCAAAATAATTCAAGATGTTCTTCTACGTTTCAGTTTGGAAATAACGTATTGTAGAGGCCAGTGTTACGACGGCGCTTCCAATATGGCTGGCGTACGTGGAGGACTTCAAGCAAAAGTATCTCAATTAGAATCGAGGGCTTCTTATGTACATTGCTTTGCTCACTCTCTTAGCTTGGTTGTTCAAGATACTTTAAGAAATGTGACAGGCTGTCGAAATGTCCTCAACCTGGTTAGGGAAATAATTGTTTTTGTAAAACATTCCCCTAAGAGACTGGCTTTCTTTCATCAACTGCAAAGTGAAAATGATAAGTCGATTAACTTACGACCGTTTTGTCCAACAAGAATGACAGTACGGCATGTCTCTCTTCAGTCGTGTTACCTTAACTACCATGAGCTTATGGATTTTATGTCAGAGCAATCTTTATCAGATAAGTCAGATGCTGGTGCCAAAGCACATGGCTTCCTGGTTCAAATGCACTCGTTCGATTTCTTTTTTCATCTCGCATTGCTAATGAAGCTGTTTTGTCACATACATAGCGCAAATACAGCATTACAAAAGAAAACTTTATGTATTCAAGATGCTGTAAATATGATTTCAGCCTACAGCTCACTTTGCAGAATTTCCGAACAGATACTGAATTTGACACGTTCTGGGCAGATGTAGTAGGAAAAGCAAACGAACTTGAGCTTTCAGAACCAGCTCTCCCGTGACCAAGAAAACTTCCAAAACGGATCAATCAAGGTGATAATCCCCATGAATATGAAAACCCGCAGCAGCTATATCGTCAACAATATTTTGAAACTATTGACACAGCAGTACAGTGTTTAGAATCACGGTTTGATACTAAAATAAAACATTTTCTAGGGCTCTGTGAACGGTTTATCATTGGTCAAACAAATGATGTTAGTGCTATAGACGAATTTTACAAAGACGATATAGATATCGAACGGCTCAAGCTACATCGTGATATGTTACTTGATCTTCGCAAAACACAAACTAGCTCCGAACCTTTCCGAAGTTTCGCGTGTGTTCTTGACCTCTTAAAGCAAAACACTTATCTTCAAACCATGTTGCCAGAAATCGTTAAGTTCGTTCGATTATTTTTGACGCTACCATCCACTAGCGGAGAGATCCATTTCTTCTTTAAGACGACTAAAGTCCTATCTACGATCTACCATGGGACAAAATGGCTCAACGCGTTAGCAATTTTAAATTGTCATCAAGAACTTTCTGCAGGACTCGATCTTGATCTTATTGCAGACGAATTTATAATGCGCACCGAAATTCGCAGGCAAACCTTTGCTATGAAAAAGAAGTAATTCTCCATTTGCCACCTACAAACCTGAACCTGGATAGAAGAAAATCAACTAAATACAAGTAAGTTAATATTAACATAATATTACAATTTAATAAGAAATTTAAATTTGGTAATCATATCTTATTCCTACATCTATTTTATTGTCTCGTATCATTCAAACATTGGAAATGTTCAAACTTTTTTTTTTCTGCCTCCCAGCACAAATATATGTATTGTTACGGGAGAGAACACTCCCTTTTACAGTCGCCTTTCATATATGAACAAATAGTCATGTCCCATAGATGTCCGTTATTAAGAGGTTTAACTGAACTTATTATGAGATAAAAGGTTAAACAGTTTATTGGTTATAGTGAATTCTTAGACATTATCGTTTCTGAATTGTTGCAACTGTATTGTTGAGTTGATTTGATTATTATTCATCGTATCTTTTCAGCAACAAGCCTATATGAGACATGGATCTACAATTTAAGCTGAAATCCGACCCACTGTAGTTCAACGCTCTCCCACCGGGAATCGAACCCGGGACTATGTGCACCAAATGGACGCGCGCTAGCCACTAGACCAGTTGAGAGGACTGCAACTGCATTGTGACGAGTTGTCAGTAGTCCATTATTGACGCACAGAAACGGGGAACGTAAATAGTGAGAAAGTGAATGAAAACTGTTAACCAAACGAAGCGGGGGAGGGAGAACTTAGGCTACAAGCAGGGACGTAAGCAGGGGTGGGCCCTGGGGGTCCGGATCCCGCCCCCGAAATCCGAACTTTTTTGTAAATTTAGTCTAATTTTAGGGGCAATTTTACAATTTTTAATATAATTTAGCCTGAAATTGTGTTTGGACCCCCCGAAAAGCTTTGGACCCCTCCCGAAATAAATTCCTGCTACGTCCCTGGCTACAAGGTGTCTAAATCCACTCTGATTAAAACCAGTTGGTTTTCAACCAACTAACCCTAAATCATTGTTTCTATTTAGAGTAGTTGAGCCCCCCCCCCCCAATGTTTTTTTCGTGTCGGCGCCTATGGGTAAAAGCACAGTGCTTACGCTTTCTGCATCTTGCGAAGTCCAGTATTTCATCTTCTGTTGTGGATTTTGTTGGAGGTTTTGTGGTGACCCCTGATTCCTCTATACTTCTCCCCGTTCTAATAGTTTTTTTTTTTTTTTTTTTTTTTTTTTGCTTCATCGATTATTCCCTTAATTCCCATTTCTGTTTTGGTTATGCAAACTGGTTTGTGCAACTATTAAATACGGCTCTACTATTTTATTGGCCAGGGAAGAAAAATCGTTTTAAACAAGTTTTCTCCTGCTGTGGAGATTCTACGACGTCGAGGTTAGACTTATGATCTTTCTCTAGTTGTGGTGGTGATATTGGAGTATGTAATAGCAGAGGATTATATTGGAAAATATGATTTTGTATAGGTACTGCTAAATTGACATTAACTTTATCCTGTAATGATTCAAGAGACTAAGGTAGTACATTTATGTATATACAAGTATAGTGCGACAATAATATATCGATTTTTTTTTTTTTTTTTTTTTGCAATAGAGAAATGAAAACTGCGCCGAAAGCAAATATGCTTCTTCGTTGCCAAGCGGTTATCGTGCGCGCCTTTGGAGTGGGAGACCCGGGTTCAATTCCCGGCGGGAGCTCATGTGTTTCGGATTCCACGTTAATCAGTAGTTCCCTTCTCATATAGCCTCGCTGCTGAAAGGGATGTTAAACTCAAAATCAACTCAACTGAAAGTATGTGTCTATCAAGTGTCTAGCACAAATGTCAGTAGTCGAACAATAACAGTTACACATTATTATTATTATTATTATTATTATTATTATTATTATTATTATTATTATTATTATTATTGAATAGAATCTTGCAATTAGGTTTTATTCCCTGAAGATGGGAAATTCAACTACGAAATCTCATAGGTAGTTATATAATGCTCATATATTAAGCATTGTGTAGCATTTGAGTTGCGCAATATTTCGTAGGGCAGTGAGTCTTTGAAGCATGTCGGTAAGACAGAAAACCGAGAGAACAATTGTGCACATGTAGAAGCCACGGATCAAGTTTTGTTGGTGACTAATTTTGGTTTCCAATGGTCTCGCTATTCTTTCATTAAATTAACAGTTGAATCCTTTAAGAGCATATGTATGAATTTCATGAAGAGATCGAAGTAGAAAAAATTCTGTAAGAGTACTGTAAATATGTGAGACAAATGGATAAAAAAAAGTTATCAGAAAAGTGAAGGCACAGATTATTGCTAACCATTCGCATTAAAATTGACAACATTGCATATTAGCATAAGCTATGGTTTGTTTCATAGTTAGTACGGCTAAAACAGTAAAATAGATAAATTGATTCGATTAGACAAATATATTATAATATTCCAGAGAAACAAACATTTTAAGTGATACAAGATTACGACGTTCAATAGTATAATAGTATATTTGTGTTTTGTTGCTAAATGTTAATTGAAGTAACATGATAATGTCTTAACCTCTTAAAATCCACCCTTTGCCACTTTTAAACTTACTACCTTTTTCGTCTTCTTTTGCAGTATTCTTACCGTTTAGTACTTCATTTTCGACGTTATAACAAAAATATTAAATTCGGTGGTACGAATATTTCAGTTAAGTTGATTTTGAGTTTAACATCCTTTTCAGCAGCGAGGCTATATGAGACGAGACGGGAACTACTGATTAACATGGAATCCGAACCACATGAGATCCCACCGGGAATCGAACCCGGGTCTCCTACCTGGTATGAATAATGTATCTTGTCTCGTGTTTCTTTAGGCATATAATATTGTTCTCCCGCTGGCCTTATAGCTAGCACGTGCCTCTTTGGTCATATGGTCTCACGGAAGCATTAATAAAATCTGAACTATTATAGTGGTTCTGATTCCACCTTAACTTATAAGTCTCTCTTACAGCCTCGGTGCTGAAAAGAAATCCTAACCTTCATCGAAAAACAAACAGATATAACCCTACTTTAGTCTCGCCATTCCATTTCAAAATGAAATTAAATCTTACAGTTTAACGTCCCACAAATATCCTTGTTAGGTTAAGGGAGGCGATGGTTAAGGCAAGGGAATGACGATGGAATAATTAGTAGAATGAGAATGTGGAAGGAAATGGGAGAGTTTCGAGAAAACCCATGGAAACGATGTTGTCCACCACAAACTAACTTCTTCGGGGATTGAATCAATGCAGTATTCCATTTGAAATCAAATGAAATTTCTAGTTTTATATCCCTTGGTTATCCTCTATAGCTTATAATCGACGGGTGATTAATGAGAGTGAATGATTATGAAATAATTGGTGGAAAGGAAAATGTGGAAAGAAATTGGAGGGCCCAAAAAAGTCAACAGCATATATCCATGTGATTCATTTGCTACAAAGTTAACTAGTGTTCAAAGGAATTGCTCTAATTGCATTGCTCACATTTACTCACTGAACTCGCATTTTACACATTTTACACACAATATCTTCGTTTGTTTGTTAGTGTCTTCGTTTGTTACAATTACTCCTTTTGCAAATGCCCAGTTGTTTTGGGTGCTCACTTGTACGTACCCAGTCAGGTTCGAGATACTGCATTCTGGTGCCTCTGGAAATGTAGCTTTATCGCTGGCGCAACTTTTGAGAGCGTATCAGGAAAATAGCTCCATTGGTAAAGCAGATATGAGTGCATACTCGGTTTTCCTATGGCCCAGCTTGCATACACCTTTTGGAGGGTAGACAAACAGGGGTGTGTGTGTGTGTGTGTGTGTGTGTGTGTGTGTGTGTGTGTGTGTGTGTGTGTGTGTGTGTGTGTGTGTGTGTGTGTGTGTTGGTGAACCCGCCAATCTTTGTAGGTCTATCGGCTACAGAGCAGCACTCTGAGCAATTTTTGCAAAGCGAGCATTTTTTAGTGGTTGCTCGAAAAGTTTTTTACTTTTAACGCGTGCAGGACCATTATAGGGGTCCCCCCGCGAGTTCTTTTGACTCCGCTCGTTTATACGGATACAGCCGGTTTGTGTGTGTAAAGTGTGTGCTCAGACTGAAAAATTTCGTTTTTCGATCGGTGTGTATTCCGACGCAGTGCCATCTACGTGTGTATTCCAAGCAGGAACTAGAGCAATTCAAACTCCCAACGGCTGCGTTCACCATTGTTGCCAATCAAGTATTTGTTGAAACGTTAAAGAAAAATAGCAACTATAGCAAGGAATTTTTCACAGTAAGAACTCGGATATGAATATTACGTAAAAATAACCCTATGCCTAAAATGCTTTTTTTACTAGAGCTGAGGAGAGGGAGAGGGGAGGGAGACGTGTGTATATAAAAATATATCTATATATATAAAATTGAAAATCACTATGTTTATGACTTTAAATCTGCTGAACCGCTTGATCGATCTCGATCAAATTTGTAACATGGATGAGGTTCAAGGCCGGGCTGGTTTTAGGCTATTCACTTGGATGGTAAAAGTGAGGGGGGAGGGGGAATGGGTATAAAATAAATAAAACTTAATAACTCCCGAACCACTCAACCGATCTTGATCAAATTTTCAACATAGATGAGGTTTAGGCCTGGGATTTTTTCTATAATTTTAAATTGACTGAGCAACGTATGGGAGGAGGGGGAGGTATATAAAAATCAATTTATATAAGACTGAAAGTGACTATTTTTGTAACTTAATAAATCTTGAACTATCCGACCGATCTCATTCAGTTTCAACATACATGAGATTCGGATCTGGAAATATTTTTGTAATTTAACTTTAACGGTAGATTCTAGGGAAGGGGGTGGGGAGGGGAACATGAATAAAAATTAATAAAACTAATAACTTTTGAACCACACAACCAATCTCGATCAAATTTTCAACATGTATGAGGGTCGGGCCTTGGGTGCTTTTTATCGTTTCACTATGACGAGCAAGTATAGAGGAGGGGGAGGGGGAGATATATGTAAAAAAATAAAAATGACTGTCTTTGTGACTTCATCACTCTTGAACCACCCGACCAATCTAAATCAAATTTTCAACATGCATAAGGTTCGGATCTGGAAACATTTTTGTAATTTCACTTTAACGGTAGATCCTAGGGAAGAGGGAAAGGAGGGGAACGTATGAATAAAAACTAATAAAACTAATAACTTTTGAACCACCCAACCAATCTCGATCAAATTTTCAACATGTATCAGGGTCAGACCTTGGGTGTTTTTTGTCGTTTCACTATGACGAGCCACCATAGGGGAGAGGGAGGGGGAGATATATGTAAAAAATAAAAATGACTGCCTTTGTGACTTTATCACTCTTGAACCATCCGACCGATCTCAATCAAATTTTCAACATACATGAGTTTTCGGGCAGGGATTAAGGCTACTCACTTTGACGAAGCAACGTAGGGGAGGGGGAAGGAGGAGAAATTTTAAAATGATCAAAATGACCAATATTAGTGTTGAATCCATAGTTTTCGGGATCGATGAGAGAAACAGTGACACTTCTGATGCTGTAACAATCCAAGTTCAGCCCTGATAGTTGAGGAGGGGGAAGTTGCAACGTAGGGGAGGGGAATAAACATTAAAAATGATCGGAAATGGCTAATATTAGTGTCGAATCCATAGTTTTAGGATTTGCTGAGATTAACAGTGACAATTTTGACGCCGTGTGCCGCAGCACGGTTGAGGGGAGGAGGAGTTGTATATAATAATGATTGAAAATGACCAATATTAGTGTCTAATCCATAGTTTTCGGGATCATTATGATGAACAGAGACATTTCCGATCCGGTTTAAATCCAAAATCAGCTCCACAAGTTGAAGAAGGGGGAGAAAGAGATATATTAAAAATGGTCGAATATGTCCACTATCAGTAGAATTTATAGTTTTCTGGGTCGCTTAGATGAGCAGTGATACTTTCGATCCCGTTTAAATTCAGATTCAAACCTTCAACTTGGTTGAGGGGGAGTAAAGCGTTTAAAAATGGTCGAAAATGACAGATATTAGTGCTCAATCCACATTTTTGGGGTCGCTCAGATGGACAGTGATACTTCCGATGACATAGGCCGCAACAAGGGGGAGGGGGATATAATGATTCGAAATTAGTGTTGAATCTATAGTTTCTGGGATCGCCGAGATGAACAATGACACTTCGTATGGTGTTAATTCCAAATTCAGCCGCGCGTCTTCTGAGAGGGGGAGAGGGAAATAAAAAATAACCCATATTAGTGTCGAATCCATAGTTTCCTGGGTCACTGAGATGACCGGTAACACATCCAATGCCGTGCCGCACATGAAAGAAGAGGAGGGGGATATATATATATATATATATATATATATATATATATATATATATATATATGTTCAAAATTATCCGACACTAGTGTCTGATCCGTAGTTTTTAGGGTCGCTGAGATGAAGAATGACACTTCCGATCCCGTTTGAAACCAAACTCAGCCCCGTAGCTTGGGAGATAATGAAATGATCGAAAATGGTTAATATTAGCGTCGAATACGTGGTATTCGGGATCGCCGAGGTGATCAATAATCTTTCCGATGCCGTTTAATTCGATGCCATTAAAAACGAAAACAGCATATTTCACGGGTACAGAATACATGAGACACGGAATTGTGCATTTAAATTATCATTTCATCCAGCGAAGCGGGTATATACTAGTAAAACCTCATAACTTTGGAATCACCAAACCGATCTCATTCAAATTTTCAACATGGATGAAGTTCGGACCTGGGATGACTTTTATCATTTTAGTTTGACGGTCCAGTGTAGGGAGGGGAAGAGGGTGTATCAGACCACCAGTCTTAGACATTTTTCTCAGCTTCTAGTGCACGTAGACGCTGGAAACAAAAAATGAATGACCAAATGGTACATGAAGAATCAAATGGTGATACTTCCATATCCAGTGGCGTAGCGGGAATACACCAAGGGGGTCAACACCAAAATTTTTAATGGAAAATGGTATCAATTTCGATTTTTTAGAAGTAATATTGAAAAAGAATTAACTTTTACGGGAAACACTTTTCGTTAAATTCTACGGTTTCGGATCTACGTCTATTATTTGTTGTATTGCTACTATAAGACAACCCGGTAAACTCATTTTTCTGTTCATAGTGCACGGAGACACTTCAAACAGAAAATGAATGACTAAATCGTATCTGAAGAATAAAATGGTGATACTCCCATATCCAGTGGCGTAGCGGGAATGAATCAAAGGGATTAACTCCAAAATTTTTAATGGAAACTGGTATCAATTTCGACTTCTTTGAAAGTATTACTGATAAAGAAACAACTTTTACGGGAAACACTTTTCGTCATATTCTACGGTTTGGTATCTACTTATGTTATTTGTTGAATTGCCACTTCAGACCAATTGCCATCTCAGTCATTTTCCTCTGTTCGTAGTACACGCAGACACTTCAAACAACAACAAAAAACTGAATGACCAAATCGTACGTGAAGAATCAATGGTGATGCTTCTATATCAATTGGCGTAGCGGGGATACATCCACGGTGGTCAACTCCAAAATTTCAAATGGAAAATGGTATCAATTTCGATTTCTTTGGAAGTATTATTGAAATAGAAACAACTTTAACGGGAAACACTTATCGTTAAATTCTGCGGTTTGGGATCTACGTCTGTTATTTGAAGTTGAATTGCTACTATCAGTCCACCCGGCAAAGGCATTTTTCTCTGTTCGTAGTGAACGTAGACACTTCAAAAAAAACTGAATGACCAAATCGTATGTGAAGAATCAAATGGTGTTGCATCTATGTCTAGTGGCGTAGGGGGAATACCTCTACGGGGATCAACTAGAAAGTTTCAAATGTAAAGTATCAATTACGATTTCTTTGGAAATGCTATTGAAAAAGAAACAACTTTTACAGTTAACGCTTTTCGATAAATTATACAGTTTAGCATTGTCTGTTCTTTTTTGTGGAATTGTTACTATCTGATCATACGTCCGAGGCATTTCCCTCGGCTCTTGATGCACATAGGCACTTTAAACGAAAAATTGAATGAGTAAATTGTATGGGAAGAATGAAATGGTGATTTCATATTCAATGACGTAGCGGATTACCTATACGGTCCGTCATCTCCAAAATTTCAAATGTGAAGTTTTCTTTTTCGATTTCTTTGGAAGTATAGTTGACAAAGAAATCTGTCTTATTTCTGTTGGCATCTGTATTATTTGTTGTTGAATTGTAATTACAGAACAACAGTTTTACTTGGCAATGACTCCAAGACAACACCAAATAACTCATTTTCTATCAAATATTCTGCTGCGAAAACTCTTTACAGCATTTAGTATCAAACGTTGCGACAAATTTCGTGCACGAATCAACGAAAACAAAATTACAAGACAGTATGTAGTTTAAATTCCGGGGTTGAAACCATTTAAAACAGAGAAACACTCTTTGATTATAAGAAAAGTACTTATGAAAGAAATTTGGATGTAAAGTGAAAGCAATAAAAGATCAAAAGAAATCTAAAGTTTCAGACTTATGAAACTTCTTCCACTCTGTCGATCTTCTTAAAGTTCTAATTAACTTTTGTATAGACTACATTTTAATTGAAATCACTTTTCGGAATTCACTGCACGAATCATTTTTCAGGAATAGTACAAATAAACAAACTGAGGATAAATAAATAAGGTGAACAGCAAATTCCGAACATTCTTACCAATATATCGTACTTGGACCAAAATTACTTACAATAAAGGCTCAAAGCATCGTCCAGCACGTGCGATGCATATGCGAATGTGTACCGGGACATTGTTGATTTCTTTTAACACTTAGTTTGCACTTAGTTCGTGACAGCCTTTACGGATCCTCTCCATTATATCCTCCCATGTAGTAGGACAGTCTTGGTAAAACAGGTCTTTGACATATCCCAAAAAGAAAAAGTCGAGCGGAGTCAGGTCCGGACTTTGCTACTTCGTTTGCTGAAGTCACTTTTTCTTTCAATTTACCTCTTATATGGTATCGCAGTCTACAAAGTTCTTTTGGTGCGTGACGCTAAACGTCTCGCGATTTTCCGGCAATGATGATAACTGTTCACTACTGGAGAGTTCTTTACTAGTTGATGGACGAGAAGATTCTGATATCTCGATCATATGTGGAGAACATGAATTCGGTGCAGACGACAAACAAGAAATATCATCCTTTTCCTCAACCCCTACCGAAGTTGAACATTGTGGGTCATCACAATTAGTCCTAATGTATAATCTTACAACACGAATCAAGTTTACAGAGTGATAGTCGAGCTTGTAAATATCTGAGGGTTCAGTGAATATATTCCGGTGCACTCGAATCTATTCAGAGCAACATCCATGCGACACATGTTTCAATATTCCTCTGAAAAAAGTTTAAAGCCGTAAATTAGTTTGAAATAAATAGTTGCTAGCTTATTCTCAGATCGGTGGTATGGTTGCAACGACAGTAGCAACACTATGCGGCTTAGCTGCAATGCTTTTGCCTCTACCGTAGTCGAAGGTTATAAGTAGCTTAAGATTAAAAGGTAAAATCTTCTATCCCACAGCGGCCTAGGGTGGTAATTTAAAGGATATCTTTCTTACTCATCGTAGTTTCAGGAGATAGTATAGTTGTATCTCTTTGCTTATTGCAGCCTCCGGAGCAGGTAGTTATAGAAATACTCTTTTGCCTATTACGGCAACAGAAGTTGGATTTAAAGAAATCTCCGTAACACAAAAGGATCTCAGAAATAGTTTAGGAAGGTTAGCGATCAACACTGGAACTTATTCTTCTGTCCACTTGAGGTCTTCTTTTATGGCTGTCCTCTGAAGGGGAAGTTCGTGAGGAGAGTGTTGGCCGCATTCGATTTCCCTCGGAACCAACTTCGCGTCTTTCTGGTATCCTCCTTCCACCGTCTGTTGGTGATTATGTTGTGAACAGAAAACATGTGTTCGTTAATGAAGCACGCTTTCTAGTACTTGCTTACACCTGACGTACGGAACCTTACAGCCCTCACAACAGAAACAGAATCCAGAAGATTATTTGAAAAAAACAAATATTGCTCTAGAAACATCTGTTAAGACGGTTCTATTTCCATGGCAAAATCCTTGATATGTGCCAGTAAGAAGGAACATAAGCCCGTAAAACTTTGCAAAATTTTCTTTTGGTGGAATCTTGAATTCTGTATTTTTGGCTATTATTGCTGAGATTTCAATAGAATTGTCTGATATTAAATATGCGAGAACATTAAGCTCTGAGTTAAATTAATTTGTCTTAGGTGAAGCACAAAAATTTCTTAAATTTAAAAATAAAATTTCTATAGCTATTGTTGAAAAGTATGACTCCCAGCAAGATGTCATCGGCAAAAAATTTTATTCGTTTATCAATGTAAAATCATCCTAGTTCCAATTAAGAGAGCTTGCATGGTAGTTTTATGATCCATCACGCATATGAGAATTTTGTAAGATTTTCTTGTGTGATTGACCTCGAAGGTCATGTATCAGCGGCTTCTCGGATGGAGCAAGATTTGGTGCTAGCTCGAGGAGATATCTAAAGTCATTATGTAGTTTTTGCCTTTCAAAGTGTTTAACACATACTCAGTTGACTAGAATGGCACCCACAGGTACTTAATGTATGTTTTGCACTGCTGTAAATTCAAAACAATTCTAAATGCGTTCCTATTTGATTTCTTGGCAATAATCTGTGGCGAAGCGAAGCTATTATCGTCTGTGTGTCGTATAATTCTAGCATTATTGAGTTCTTGAATTTGTTCATCTGCCTGATCTCGAACATTCATTGGAACAGGGAGATCTGTTCTGGAACACTGCCGACTTAGGGTTCTTGTTTTGTGATTGAAGCCCCTATAATGTCCAATGCCGTCCGGAGTGTATAAAAGCATTTTATATTTTTATAATAACTCGTGAATGGCCTGTTTCTGCGACTGGTCTAAATTAGGATTAATATCAAAAACATCAATTTTGAAAAGTTTTTATCTATACTTCAAAGAATTTTGAACCTCTTTTCCTGTACAATTTTTATTTTCTTCTATAGAGCTCGCTTCCATTGTTGCAAAAGATTAATCCTGGCATGCTACAAGATCCATCAATGGTGTATTTTTCTTTAAAGTTACAGGATAACTATTTAGATTTGAAATTACTAGTCAGTTGTTTACGTCTAACCTTTGCTCAATAGTTTGTATTTGTCAAGTAAGCCATGGAGAAACGATACGAAGAAAGATGCAAAATCATCAATCTGTCTTTTGCTATTACCGCAGTAAATGTTTGAAAAAGTGGAACTAACTTAATGTATTTGTCGATATAAAAAACAAAGCTTTTTGTCTTTGTCTAAGTATGAGTCGTGTGTTGTGATAAAATGTTTTCCTGTTTTCTGGTAATGTTGACTTCTTATGATTTTTAAATGGAGAGATAAGATTCTTTGTTAAATCAATTGTAACATATAAGCTTTTAAGCGAGTCTAAACCAAAAATAATTGGAATACATGATTTCCTTCTCATACAAAAGGAATGAGAGAATGTCGTTTCCCAACGCTGAATAATACCATTGCTACATATTTCAAGTTAATTTTATTTCATATCCCTTTAACCTCCGTTTTATGTAGTATTAATTGAACATCAGGAAGTAAATATTCGAAAGGCCAGATGGAAATGGTAGATCCGGTGTCCACTAGCAGTGTTCGTCTGTGAAATTTAGTGATTATTTATGGGCTTTGTTCTGTTATTAGAATTGCTTGATCTTTGACTCCTGAACAAGGGACGGCCCGACTCGCTTTTTGGACGTTTAAAATAGGCAGAAGCACAATACCTACGCTTTCTGCATTTTGCGAAGTCCAGTATTTAATCTTCTGTTGTGGATTTTGTTGGAGGTTTTGTGGTGTCCCGTTTTCCTCTATACTTCACCCCGTTCTAATAGTTTTTTTTTGTTTAATCGCTTATTCCCTTAATTCCCCTTTCTATTTTGGTTATGCAAACTGGTTTGTGCAACTATTAAATAGGGCTCTGCCGTTTAATTAGCCAGGGAAGAAAAATCGTTTTAAACAGTAGTTTTCAGCTTGTGTGGAGATTCTATTACGTTCAAGTTAGACTTCTGATCTTCTTTCTCTAGTTGTGGTGCTGATATTGAAGTATGTAATGTCGGACCGGGAGGATTATATTGAAAAATATAATTTTGTCTGCTAAATTGACATTAACTTGATCCTGTAATGATTCAAGAGACTGAGGTAGTGCATTTATGTATATACAAGTACAGTGCGACAATAATATACCGAATTGTTTTTTTTTTTTTTTTTTGCAATAGAGAAATGAAAACTGCACCTAAAGCAGATGTCTATGAGCTTCGTGGCTAAGCGGTTATCGTGCGCGCCTTTGGAGTAGGACACCCGGGTTCGATTCCCGGCGGGAGCTCATGTTTTTTGGATTCCACCTTAATCAGTATGTCCCGTCTCATATAGCCTCGCTGCTGAAAGGGATGTGAAATTCAAAATCTACTCAACTGAAAGTACATGCATATCAAGTGGCTTGCGCAAATGTCAGTAGTCGAGCAGTAACAGAGTTACACATTATTATTATTATTATTATTATTATTATTATTATTGTTAATAATAATAATAATAATATTGAATAGAATGTTGCATTTAGGTTTTGTTATCTGAAGTTGAGAAAGTCAACTACAAATTCTCATGGGTAGTTATATAATGCCTATATAATGCCTATATGAAGCACTGTGTAGCATTTGAGTTTCGCAATACTTCGTAAAGGCAGTGAGTCTTTGAAGCATGCCGGTAAGACAGAAAATCGAGAAAACAATGCTGCACATGCAGAAGCCACGGATCAAGTTTTGTTGGTGACTAATTTTGGATTCCAATGGTCTCGCTATTCTCTCATTAAATTTTTAGTCGAATCCTTTGGGAGCAATTGTATGGAGAAGTAAAAAATTATGTAAAAGTACTGTAAATATGTGAAGATAAACATTAAAAAAAGTTATCAAAAAAGTGAAGGCACAGTTATTGCTAACCATTCGCATTAAAATTGAAAACATTGCATATTAGCATAAGCTATGGTTTGTTTCATAGTTACTACGCCTAAAATAATAAAATAGATATTGTTGATTCGGTTAGACAAATATAATATAATATTTCAGAGAATCATAAATTTTAAGTGATACAAGATTACGACGTTCAATAGTATAATAGTTATAGTAACGAACTAATAGTATACTAATTCAATAGTTTAATAGTATATTTGTGTGTTGTTGCTAAGTGTTAATGCAAGTAACTTGATAACGTCTTAACCTTTTAAAATCCCTTCCTTGTCAATTTTAAACTTACTGCCTTTTTCGTTTTATCTTCTATCTTGTTTTCCAATATTCTTGCCATTTAGTACCTCATTTTCGACATTATAACAAAAATATTAAATTCGATGGTACAAATAATTGAGTTAACGTCCCTTTCAGCAGCGAGGCTATATGAGACGGGACCTACTGATTAACATGGGATACTAACCGCATGAACTCCCACCGGGAATAGAACGCGGGTATCCCACCTGGTATGAATAATGTATCTTGTTTGGTGTTTCTTGTAGTCATATAATATTGTTCTCCCGCTGGTCTTGTAGCGAGCACGTGCCTCTTTGGTCACATGGTCTGATAGAAGTATTAATAAAATCTAAACTATTATAGTGGTTCGGATTCCACCTTAACATATAAGTCTCTGTCTCATACAGCCTTGGTGCTGAAAAGAAACACTAACCTTCATCGAACAAACAAACAGATATAACCCTACTTTAGTCTCGCCATTCCATTTCAAAATGAAATGAAATCTTACAGTTAACGTCCCACGATTATGTCGTTACGTTAAGGGAGTCGATGATTAAGGCAAGTGAGTGACGATGGAGGAATTAGTGGAATGAGAATGTGGAAGGAAATGGGAGTACTCCGAGAGAACCCATGGAAACGATGTTGTCCACCACAAACTAGCTTCTCCGGGGATTGAACCAATGCGCTATTCCATTCGAAATCAAATGAAATTTCTAGTTTTACACCCCATGGTTATACACTATAGCTTATAATAGACGTGTGATTAATGAGAGTGAATGATTATGAAATAATTGGTGGAAAGGAAATTTGAGGACCCAAGAAAGTCAACAGCATTAATCCATATGTTTCATTTGCTACAAAGTTAACTAGTGTTTAAAGCAGTTGCTGTAATCGCACTGCTCACATTTACTCACTGAACTCGCATTATACACATTTTACACACAATATTCTTGTTTGTTTGTTAGTGTCTTCGTTTGTTAAAATTACTCGTTTTGCAAATGCCCAGTTGGTTTGGGTACTCACTTCTACGCGTCCAGTCAAGGTCGAGATATTGCATTCTAATGCCTCTGGGAATGTAGCTCTATCTTCGACGCAACTTTTGGAAACGTATCAGGAAAGTAGCATCAATACTAAATTAGATATGAATGCATACTCGGTTTTCCTATGGCCCAGCTCGCATACGCCTTTTGTAGGGTAGACAAACAGGGTGTGTGTGTGTGTGTGTGTGTGTGTGTGTGTGTGTGTGTGTGTGTGTGTGTGTGTGTGTGTGTGTGTGTGTGTGTGTGTGCGTTGGTGAACCCGCCAATCTTTGTAGGTCGATCGGCTACAGAGCAGCACTCTGAGCAATTTTTGCAAAGCGAGCATTTTTTAGTGGTTGCTCGAAAAGTTTTTTACTTTTAACGCGTGCAGGACCATTATAGGGGCCCCCCCGCGAGTTCTTTTGCCTCCGCTCGTTTATACGGATACAGCCGGTTTGTGTGTGTAAAGTGTGTGCTCAGACTGAAAAATTTCGTTTCTCGATCGGTGTGTATTCCGACGCAGTGCCATCTACGTGTGTATTCCAAGCAGGAACTAGAGCAATTCAAACTCCCAACGGCTGCGTTCACCATTGTTGCCAATCAAGTATTTGTTGAAACGTTAAAGAAAAATAGCAACTATAGCAAGGAATTTTTCACAGTAAGAACTCGGATATGAATATTACGTAAAAATAACCCTATGCCTAAAATGAGAGGGAGAGGGGAGCTGAGGAGAGGGAGAGGGGAGGGAGACGTGTGTATATAAAAATATATCTATATATATAAAATTGAAAATCATTATGTTTATGACTTTAAATCTGCTGAACCGCTTGATCGATCTCGATCAAATTTGTAACATGGATGAGGTTCAAGGCCGGGCTGGTTTTAGGCTATTCACTTGGATGGTAAAAGTGAGGGGGGAGGGGGAATGGGTATAAAAATAAATAAAACTTAATAACTCCCGAACCACTCAACCGATCTTGATCAAATTTTCAACATAGATTAGGTTTAGGCCTGGGATTTTTTCTATAATTTTAAATTGACTGAGCAACGTATGGGAGGAGAAGGAGGGGGAGGTATATAAAATCAATTTATATAAGACTGAAAGTGACTATTTTTGTAACTTAATAAATCTTGAACTATCCGACCGATCTCATTCAGAGTTTCAACATACATGAGATTCGGATCTGGAAATATGTTTGTAATTTCACTTTAACGGTAGATTCTAGGGAAGGGGGTGGGGAGGGGGACATGAATAAAAATTAATAAAACTAATAACTTTTGAACCACACAACCAATCTTGATCAAATTTTCAACATGTATGAGGGTTTGGCCTTGGGTGCTTTTTATCGTTTCACTATGACGAGCCAGTATAGAGGAGGGGGAGGGGGAGATATATGTAAAAAAAAATAAAAATGACTGTCTTTGTGACTTCATCACTCTTGAATCACCCGACCAAACTCAATCAAATTTTCAACATGCATAAGGTTCGGATGTGGAAACATTTTTGTAATTTCACTTTAACGGTAGATCCTAGGGAAGGGGGTTGGGAGGGGGACATGAATAAAAACTAATAACTTTTGAACCACCCAACCAATCTCGATCAAATTTTCAACATGTATGAGGGTCGGGCCTTGGGTGCTTTTTATCGTTTCACTATGACGAGCAAGTATAGAGGAGGGGAAGGGGGAGATATATGTAAAAAAAAATAAAAATGACTGTCTTTGTGACTTCATCACTCTTGAACCACCCGACCAATCTAAATCAAATTTTCAACATGCATAAGGTTCGGATCTGGAAACATTTTTGTAATTTCACTTTAACGGTAGATCCTAGGGAAGAGGGAAAGGAGGGGAACGTATGAATAAAAACTAATAAAACTAATAACTTTTGAACCACCCAACCAATCTCGATCAAATTTTAAACATGTATCAGGGTCAGACCTTGGGTGTTTTTTATCGTTTCACTATGACGAGCCACCATAGGGGTGAGAGAGGGGGAGATATATGTAAAAAATAAAAATGACTGCCTTTGTGACTTTATCACTCTTGAACCATCCGACCGATCTCAATCAAATTTTCAACGTACATGAGTTTTCGGGCAGGGATTAAGGACACTCACTTTGACAATGACAGTAGGGGAGGGGGAAGGAGGAGAAATTTAAAAATGATCAAAATGACCAATATTAGTGTTGAATCCATAGTTTTCGGGATCGATGAGAGAAACAGTGACACTTCTGATGCTGTAACAATCCAAGTTCAGCCCTGATAGTTGAGGAGGGGGAAGTTGCAACGTAGGGGAGGGGAATAAACATTAAAAATGATCGGAAATGGCTAATATTAGTGTCGAATCCATAGTTTTAGGATTTGCTGAGATTAACATGACAATTTTGACGCCGTGTGCCGCAGCACGGTTGAGGGGAGGAGGAGTTGTATATAATAATGATTGAAAATGACCAATATTAGTGTCTAATCCATAGTTTTCGGGATCATTATGATGAACAGAGACATTTCCGATCCGGTTTAAATCCAAAATCAGCTCCACAAGTTGAAGAAGGGGGAGAAAGAGATATATAAAAAATGGTCGAATATGTCCACTATCAGTAGAATTTATAGTTTTCTGGGTCGCTTAGATGAGCAGTGATACTTTCGATCCCGTTTAAATTCAGATTCAAACCTTCAACTTGGTTGAGGGGGAGTAAAACGTTTAAAAATGGTCGAAAGAAGAGGAGGGGGATATATATATATAAATGTTCAAAATTATCCGACACTAGTGTCTGATCCGTAGTTTTTAGGGTCGCTGAGACGAAGAATGACACTTCCGATCCCGTTTGAAACCAAACTCAGCCCCGTAGCTTGGGAGATAATGAAATGATTGAAAATGATTAAAATTAGCGTCGAATACGTGGTATTCGGGATCGCCGAGGTGATCAATAATCTTTCCGATGCCGTTTAATTCGATGCCATTAAAAACGAAAACAGCATATTTCACGGGTACAGAACACATGAGACACGGAATTGTGCATTTAAATTTTCATTTCACCCAGCGAAGCGGGTATATACTAGTAAAACCTCATAACTTTGGAATCACCAAACCAATCTCATTCAAATTTTCAACATGGATGAAGTTCGGACCTGGGATGACTTTTATCATTTTAGTTTGACGGTCCAATGTAGGGAGGGGAAGAGGGTGTATCAGACCACCAGTCTTAGACATTTTTCTCAGCTTCTAGTGCACGTAGACGCTGGAAACAAAAAATGAATGACCAAATGGTACATGAAGAATCAAATGGTGATACTTCCATATCCAGTGGCGTAGCGGGAATACACCAAGGGGGTCAACACCAAAATTTTTAATGGAAAATGGTATCAATTTCTATTTTTTAGAAGTAATATTGAAAAAGAATTAACTTTTACGGGAAACACTTTTCGTTAAATTCTACGGTTTCGGATCTACGTCTATTATTTGTTGTATTGCTACTATCAGACAACCCGGTAAACTCATTTTTCTGTTCATAGTGCACGGAGACACTTCAAACAGAAAATGAATGACTAAATCGTATCTGAATAATAAAATGGTGATACTCCCATATCCAGTGGCGTAGCGGGAATGCATCAAAGGGATTAACTCCAAAATTTTTAATGGAAACTGGTATCAATTTCGACTTCTTTGAAAGTATTACTGATAAAGAAACAACTTTTACGGGAAACACTTTTCGTCATATTCTACGGTTTGGTATCTACTTATGGTATTTGTTGAATTGCCACTTCAGACCAATTGCCATCTCAGTCATTTTCCTCTGTTCGTAGTACACGCAGACACTTCAAACAACAAAAAACTGAATGACCAAATCGTACGTGAAGAATCAATGGTGATGCTTCTATATCAATTGGCGTAGCGGGGATACATCCACGGTGGTCAACTCCAAAATTTCAAATGGAAATTGGTATCAATTTCGATTTCTTTGGAAGTATTATTGAAATAGAAACAACTTTAACGGGAAACACTTATCGTTAAATTCTGCGGTTTGGAATCTACGTCTGTTATTTGAAGTTGAATTGCTACAATCAGTCCACCGGCACAGGCATTTTTCTCTGTTCGTAGTGCACGTAGACACTTCAAAAAAAAGGATTCAAACTGGACCAGTAGTGTGCGTTGTGTATGCTGACATCTCCATTACTCTTGAAGGTTGCTACATCCGTCCACAGAATGTCCCGGTGGAAACGGGTTTCCTGGCACTCATCCACTGATAAAACTAGACGGATATGTAAATCTTGTTCTCGGAGTTCCTGATTCAGATGAACATAGTCAAAATGGAGCACGTTGTTGAGCAGAATCCTCCAAACCGTCATGTTGCTTATCGCAGCATCCCTGGCGAATCGTGTTTTCGAGATTTGGGGAACCACATGGACTGCAGCAAGGATGCCGGGAGACCGTTTATCCTAAACACAGCGCCTGATCTGCTCACGTCTTTTGTGTTGAGAAGGGACATGCCCAGTCCTCTGCACACCAAGTGCAAGACGAAACGCTTTCCTCGACTGCCCAGCACGATTGAGAAACCGTTGATCATATAGCCGCGCAGCCTCGCGATAATTCTCCCGACTTCACTCAATACTATTAACATATCAAAAGCTATGATATTCGAAAACATCGTTTGAGTTCCCACAAGCACACGAAATAATAGGCAATAGGAGCCGAAATCAACAAACATTCAACACTTTATCTTTCAACTACAAACAACAAATATTCAACTGTTTTATATCAGAACTTTTTTTCCGGTTTCTTCTCTTCTTCTACTTTGTCAGATGGCACTTCATTAATGTATTTTTCGCTACTAATAACCATCATACAAAAATTTCTCCCTTTTCACTCCTTTTTGCAGCTTCTTTCCCTCTTAACCCCCGTCTTCACCTGTATCTCATTCTTATGTGCTGGTATAACCGTGGGACGTAAAACTTAAAGATTTCATTTCATTTTTCTTATGTGCAGGTGTAGCTTTGGCGCACGACACTGAACTATTTACATGTAAAATTCAATTCTTTGTATGGATAGGCATGTTTATAAGGAACAAATGGCGACAGAATGAAATACAAAGTAATACTCTGTATTATAGGTTTACAAGTGTAGTGTTCTAGTATAAAATAATCACAAGTGATTTACGCCGGATATAATAAGTGAGTGTATATAAAAGATGGCACTATTAGATATTATTTTCCACTGGCAGCATATTTTTGCACAATGTAAAAAACCTGTATTTTATATGTTCAAGTGCAACGTTACTGGAAAAAAATTACAAGTGCTATTGAAATTCGTACCATTGACAAAACCCATTCCTTTTCATCTTGGCTTGCGCACATATCCCCGACTGCTGACAGACTTGTTCCTTTCGGACGCACTCCCGCGCTAGCGTACGGACCCACCAGCTTTATTCTTCCCTGACCTGAGTGGATAGCATTTGTGTTTTAATGGCCACCTAAGGCAGGTTGGTTTGAGTTTTTGCACTATAATATTTAATTATTCATCCCTGTATTTTATCTATGCCAAGTGAGACATTTTCATGCCGCCAAGGGAAACCTTTTAGGAAATTAGTAAAAGAATTATAAGTTTTAACAATTGTTTCTAGTGGTGCGCCAAAAGTAAACTTGTACGCATTCCTTTTCTCTCTGACTCTCTTTTTCACCTGTGTCTCAACGGTTTGCTTTAATTCTTCAGACTTCCATCCATCATCTTTTTGTATCATTTCTTTATACTTATCCTCTACATCTTTTTTCTTGACTAATCCCTTTATATCTTCGCCTTCTCTTTTATTTTTACACATTCTTATTATTTTACTATCTACATTTCTGTATTGTTTTCTTCTGTTTCTTTCTTTCGTAACTTTATTTTCTGTTCTCACCTGTTTACCATATTTGTTTTGGACTTATATTATTTGTATTCTTTCCTTCTATTATTGTTGACCTTGTACGTATTCCCTGACTCATACTAAGGTATTCCATTTCTACTACCTGTTTGTCGGTGTGTCTACAGACCTGATTCCTCTGTTATCGATTTTCTGGTTCAAGATTCTCGTGTTTAACCTCTGAATTTCGTTTTACCAATTAAATTCGATTAATTACTAGTGAACATATTTTCTTCTCTGTATTGGCTACCTGAATGGAGCTTAACATAAAATCTCCACTGAACTAAAATTTCGTTCATCTTCTACATTCGTATTTGCTTCTGTCATCTAATTCTTCTGTAATTCAGTAAGGATGAAGATCTTGTCTTCCTTCTGAATATCTTCATCAGGCAACTCATTGATTCTTCTTATGTACCTATTTGTATACCTTTTGGACAATATTGTGCAAAATGATTATATTCGTTGCAATTTCTACATTGTGCGCTCCTAGCTGAACATTGATATTCAAAATTTTCCCACATACTAGTCAACCATATTGATAACATCCATATTTTCCTGTGATTGTTTCAGAATGAAACCTATTGATTTTATGTAGTTTGTCTTGGTAGATTTTTGTACCTTTCGTTGATCTGTTGCGGCATTCAGTTGTAGCGAAAAAAAATGCTTTTGTACACTGATTTAACAATGCACATCGCATAGATATAGCAAATCATGTAGCATTGCTGGAAAGGGAAGTAACCTTGTTTTGTGAATTTTATCCAAGAGTAGAAAAAATGAATCTAGCTGCTCTCACTCTATTATTGATCTTCATTTGGGCCTAATTATCTGTTCTATACTAGCAGCCTGTGTTAAATGGATACAAAATCTTTGAAAACATGGTCGTCCCTGCATCAGGAATCATAAAATTCGTAGTGGCGTAAAAGACGGAAGAGTGATGTAAGGGAGCACTGCCTCCTCCAATTTCAGGAGGGGAGTTGACTGGTGTCCAACTTTTTGTTTTGCACAAATTAGTACCTAACTCAAGAGTGCTAAGCATTTTCTGAAAGTAAACCTGGCAAGATAAACATGTATTAGTTTACATTTTTATGGGAAAGGAGGTAGCCCCAGACATTTTAACACATTGAAGTGCCTCTTGGTAAAAAGATATAAAATTGCCACGAAATAACCCTGAAATATGGAATGTGAACTTTATTAACAAACTGAAGATATCGACATAAATGCCAAAATAATGAAATAAACAAATGACAACACAGATCGCTAAATTTAACATATTTGGAATATTGGCGAGCACTAACGAACACGTAAGATAATTGAAAAACATCATATTCTACACATAGAAGGAACAATAAGAAAACCTACCCACGATGCTAACAATGGTAACGTGTGTAATGATATCTGTTGATTTAATTGAGGTGCCGTTTCATGTACCCAGCCATCGCAGAATTCACACTACACCCAGCCTTCATTGAACGTTTCACCACAAATTATGAATTCAGTGATGCTTTCCTGTTAATATTTTCTCGTAGTCCGTGTGGTGGTTCATTAGCTTCTTGTTACGTTACTTTGCAACTTCGTTTGCTGAAGTCACTTTTTCTTTCAATTTGCCTCATATGGTATCGAAATCTACCCAGTTCTGGTGCGTGACGCTAAATGCCTCTTGCGATTTACCGGCAATGATTATAACTGTTCACTAATGGAGAGCACTTTACTAGTTGATGAACGATAAGATTCTGATTTCTCGGGCATATGTGGAGAACATAGATTCCCTGCAGGCGATAAACAAGAAGTACCCCCCTTTTCCTCAACCCCTACCGAAGTTGAACATTGTGGGTGTTCACAGGTAGGTCTAGTGTATCACCTTACGACACGAATCAAGTGTCTGGACAGATAGTTGTGTCTGTAAATATCTGAGGATTAAGTAAATATATTCCGGTGCACGCAAATCTATTGAGAGCAGTGTCCATGCGACCCACGTTTCAATATGCCTCTGAAACAAGTTTAAAGCCGTACATTAGTTTGAAATAAATAATTGCTAGCTTATTCTCAGATCAGTGCTATGGTTGCAACGAAAGTAATGTTTTTGGTGGTGATTTAAAGGATATCTTTCTTACTTATCGTAGTTTCAGGAGATAGTGTAGTTGTATCTCTTTGTTTATTGCAGCCTCTAGGGTAGGTAGTTAAAGAAATACTCCTTTGCCTATTACGGCTTCAGAAGTTGGATTTGAGGAAATCTCCGTAACACAAAACGATCTCAGGAATAGTTTAAGAAGATTAGCGACAAGCACTGGAATTTATTCTTCTGTCCATTTGAGATCTTCTTTTATGGCTGTCCTCTGAAGGGGAAGTTCGGGAGGAGAGGGTTGACCATCTTCGATTTCCTTCGGAACAACTTCGCGTCTTTCTTGTATCCTCTTTCCACCGTCTGTTGGTGATTATGTTTTCAACAGGAAACATGTGCTCGTTAATGAAGCATGCTTTATGGTAGTTGCCTACACCTGAGGCACGGAACCTTACAGCTCCAACACCAGGAACAGAATCCATAAGATCATTTGAAAAATACAAATATTGCTATGGAAACATTTGTTAAAAAGATTCTATTTTCATGGCAAAATCCTTATGTGCCAGTAAGTAGGAGCATAAGCCCGTAAAACTTTGCAAAATTCTCTTTTGGTGGAATATGGAATGCTGTTTTTTGGTTTCTTGGAGAGATTTTAATAGAATTGCCTGATACTAAATATCCGAGAGCATTCAGCTCTGACTAAAATAAATTTGTCTTAAGTGAAGCACAAATATTTCTTAATTTTTAAAATAAAATTCCGATAGCTATTGTTGAAAACTGTAGCCTCTTAACACGATGTTATCGACAACAAGATCTTATTCGTTAATCAACGTAAAATCATCCTAGTTGCAATTAAGAGAACTTGCGTGCTAGTTTTATGACCCATCACACATATGAGAATTTTGTAAGATTTTCTTGTGTGATTGACCTCGAAGGTCATGTATCAGGGGCTTTTCGGATGGATCAAGATTTGGTGGTAGCTCGAGAAGAGATCTAAGGTCGTTATGTGTTTTTGCCTTTCAAAGTGTTTAACACATATTCAGTTTGGCATGGCACCCATAGATATGTATGTTTTACGCTGCTGTAAATTCAAAAAATTCTAAAGGCGTTCGTATTTAGTTTCTTGAAAATATTCTGTGGCGAGGTGAAGTTATTATCAACTGTGGGTCGTATAATTCTAGTATTAATGAGTTCTTGAATTTGTCTGCCTGATCTCGAACATGCATTGGAACATGGAGATTTGTTCTGGAACACTGCCGATTTAGGAATTCTTATTTTGTGATTGTAGCCCCTGTAATATCCAATGCTCTTCGGAGTGTATAAAATATTTTTATATTTGTGTAATAACTCGTGAATGGCCTGTTTCTGCGAGTGGTCTAAATTAGGATATCAAAAACACCAATCTAATTTTTTATCTATACTTCAAAGAATTGTCAACCTTCTCCTTTTCTGTACATTTATCCTTCTATAGAACTCGCTTCCATTGTTGCAAAATATTAGTCCTGACATGCCACAAGATCCACCGTTGCCGTACTTTTCCTCCTGTAATTATTCAAGAGACTGAGCTAATATATTTATGTATACACAAGTACAGTGCGACAATAATATACGGAATTGAAGTTTTTGCAAAAGAGAAATGAAAACTGCACCGAAAGCAAATATGTCTATGAGTTTCTTCGTGGCTAAGCGTTTATTGCGCGCACCTTTGGAGTTGGAGACCCGGGTCCGATTCCCGGCAGGAGAACATGTGGTTCGGATTCCACGTTAAGCAGTAGGTTCCGTCTCATATATCCTCGCTGCTGAACTCTAAATCAACTCAAATGAAAGTATATGTCTATCAAGTGCATAGCGCAAATGTCAGTGGTCGAGCAGTAACAGAGTTACACATTATTATTATTATTATCATTATTATTATTATTATTATTATTATTATTATTATTATTATTATTATTGAATAGAATGTTACAGTTAGGTTTTGTTCCCTGAAGTTGGGAAAGTCAACTACGAAATTTCATAGGTAGTTATATAATGCTTATATGAAGCATTGTGTAGCATTTGAGTTCCGCAATACCTGGTAAGGTCAGTGATTCTTTGAAGCATGCCGGTAAGACAGAAAACCGAGAGAAGAGTGGTGCACACGTAGAAGGCACGGATCAAGTTTTGTTAGTCACTAATTTTGGATTCAAATCGTCCCGCTATTCTCTCATTAAATTAACAGTTGAATCCTTTGGGAGCAAATGTATGGATTTTATGGAGAGATCGAAGTAGAAAAATTCTGTAAGAGTACTGTAAGTATGTCAATACAAACGGATGAAAAAGTTATCAAAAAAAGTGAAGGCACAGATTATTGCTAACCATTCGCATTAAAATTGACAACATTGCATATTAGTATAAGCTATGGTTTGTTTCATAGTTACTACGGCTAAAACAGTAAAATAGATAAATTGATTGGATTAGTCAATTATGTTATAATATTTCAGAGAAACAGAAATTTTAAGTGATACAAGATTACGACGTTCAATAGTATATTAGTCATAGTATATGAACTAATAGTATATTAGTTCAATAGTATAATAGTATATTTGTGTGTTGTTGCTAAGTGTTAACGCAAGTAACATGATAATGTCTTAACCTTTTAAAATCCTTTCCTTGACAATTTTAAACTTACTGCCTTTTATTGTTTTATATTCTATCTTGTTTTGCAGTATTCTTGTCGTTTAGTACTTCATTTTCCACGTTATAACAAAAATATTAAATTCGATGGTACGAATAATTGAGTTGATTTTGAATTTAACGTCCCTTTCAGCAGCAAGGCTATATGAGACTTGACCGACTCATTAACATTGAATCCAAACCACATGAGCTCCCACCGGGAATTGAATCCGGGTCTCCCACCTGGTATGAAGAATGTATCTTGTTTCGTATTTCTTGTAGGCATATAATATTGTTCTCCCGCTGGTCTTGTAGCTAGCATGACCTTCTTTGGTCACATAGTCTCATGGTAGCATTAATAAAATATGAACTATTATTGTGGTTCTGATTCCACCTTCACCTATAAGTCTTCGTCTATTACAGCCTCGGTGCTGAAAAGAAACACTAACCTTCATCGAACAAACAAACAAATATAACCCTACTTTAGTCTCGCCATTCCATTTCAATATGAAATGAAATCTTACAGTTTAACGTCCCACGTTATGCCGTTAGGTTAAGGGAGGCGGTGATTAAGATAAGTGAATGACGATGGAAGAATTAGTGGAATGAGAATGTGGAAGGAAATGGGAGTACTCCGAGAAAACCCATGGAAACGATGTTGTCCACCACAAACTAACTTCTCCGGGGATTGAATCAATGTGCTATTTCATTTGAAATCAAATGAAATTTCTAGTTTTAAATCCCTTGATTATACTTTATAGCTTATAACAGACGGGTGATTAATGAGACTGAATGATTATTAAATAATTAGTGGAAAGGAAATGTGGAAAGAAACTGGAAGACCCAAGAAAGTCAACAGCATTAATCCATGTGATTCATTTGCTACAAAGTTAACTAGTGTTTAAAGCAATTGCTCTAATCGCACTGCTCACGTTTACTCACTGAACTCACATTTTACACATTTTACACACATTATTTTTGTTTGTTTGTTAGTGTCTTCGTTTGTTACAGTTACTCGTTTTGCAAATACCCAGTTGGTTTGGGTGCTCATTTGTACGCATCCAGTCATGGACGAGATATTGCATTCTGATGCCTCTGGGAACGTAGCTCTATTGCCGGCGCAACTTTTGGAAACGTATCAGGAAAGTAGCTTCAATACTAAAGTAGATATGAATGCATTCTCGGTTTTCCTATGGCCCAGCTCGCATACGCCTTTTGTAGGGTAGACAAACAGGGGTGTGTGTGTGTGTGTGTGTGTGTGTGTGTGTGTGTGTGTGTGTGTGTGTGTGTGTGTGTGTGTGTGTGTGTGTGTGTGTGTGTGTGTGTGTGTGTGTGTGTGTGTGTGTGTGTGTGTGTGTGTGTGTGTGTGTGTGTGTGTGTGTGTGTGTGTGTGTGTGTGTGTGTGTGTGTGTGTGTGTGTGTGTGTGTGTGTGTGTGTGTGTGTGTGTGTGTGTGTGTGTGTGAAAAATATAATATAGTTTACGTTTAAAATGGCTTTATAATTGAAAAGTCTCAGGTGCGATTCTTCTTCCCTAGTTTTCAAATGTATATTTATGTAATGGTCTACTAAACACAAAATGGCAAGATTAGAATAATAAAGAAATCAACAATCAAAATATACTAAAACTAAGAAGATTGGTAAGAATAAAGTACATGGAATAGAGAAGTAATACTCTTAAACAGGTCTGTTTTGGGATATTCTGTCAAAACAACAAGTCACCAGACTTGACCATCTCTGATTTTTGTAAAAATTGATGCACAGCTTTATTACAGTGGGAAACGAAAAAATCCCAAATATTACTCCTCTCCTCCTGAAAGTGTCCCCATACAGGGTGTTCAATTTTTTTTTTAAAAAAAAGGGCATTTTTTCGTTACAATGATTATTTTAAAGATTGTCATAAAATGGTTAATGTGTGCACTAGAAATATAGAACCAACACCATTGAAAAGCTTTAAAAATGCTCTACAAGTTGTACTATACTGAAAGAACCTGTAGAATAAAAAATAATACTTCAAAAATTCAAAGTAAAATTTGAATTTTGAATTTCGCACAGAAATGTCCCTGTGAATTTGTTCAAAATTGTCCAGATTGTAGTCTCAAATGTGTACTGCAAGAATTTATTAACTAAATGCTTGTGCTGAAAGTGTGTGAAATGATTGTGAACAGTGCCAGAATGTTTCACAACACAAATATTGATACAAATATTGTGAAAGCGAAGGAAACATATCCCTCCCTTTCATAATAAGTTCTTTTTCCTGTTTCAATGATGCACTTCCACATGTTTGTAACAGCAATTCTGAAACAAAGGAATGAAAATAACATCTATGAATGTTGCCAATATAAATTTAGAAACATCCATACTCACTAACAAGAATAATAACCTGTATTGAGTACTGTTCGGAAACGTAATACCTGTCTAAATAACTCGACAGGTGGTTAAGTGTGCAAATTTAAATTAGTACATCAAGAAACAAATGAAGTTGAATACAAATTCCTTTGATGCTGCAGATAAATAGCTACAGGCAAATGGTTATCGATCTGAACTGAGATATTCACATGGTCAATATCTTGCATTGTTTGGTTTATGTTCAATTTTGAATCGGATCCCACTGAGTGCCCAACATGCAACTTTCTGGTGTTTTAGTACACATATGATACTACAATCTGGACAATTTTGAACAAATTTACAGGGACATTTCTGTAAAAAATTCAAATTTTACTTTGAACTTTTGAAGTATTATTTTTTGTTCTACAGGTTCTTCCAATATGGTACAGCTTGTAGAGCAATCTTTAAAATTTTCAATGGTGTTTGTTCCATAGATCTACTGCACATAACCATTTTATGACAATCTTTAATAACCATCATAACGGAAAAAATGCCTTTTTGAAATTTTTGAACTCCTGTATGGAGACACTTTCAGGAGGAGAGGCGTAATATTTGGGAGTTTTTCATCTTCCACTGTAATAAAGCTGTGCACCAATTTTTACAAAAATCTAAGTTAGTCAGGTCAGTTTTTGTTATTTCATTGGTTGATTTCACATGGAATGTCCCTTTTCTGAAACGTAAAACAATGTAACTATGCTTATAATTTCAATGTATGATAAATTACTGTACATGGGTAATTTCCCTGAATTTGTCAGATACTATTAATCAAAGTCGTCTATCCTTCAGTGTCCCTTTATGGTCAAGTTGTTAAGGTACCTGCTCCCTGTGCGCACAATTTTTGGTTTGATCCCAGAAAGCGGATCGGATTACATTAAGTGAAAGAGTCAGTTTTGTATAGTTTTAATGCTAAAAGAAGATATTATAATTAAGTATAATTAAAGAGTATAATCAAATAAAATATACAGGGGTAAGTCAAAAATTATCCGCAATTTTGATACAACTCTTCTTACGTTGTTCATTCTGATCTCTGCTTTCGTTTATTTTATTGTTATGCTGTTGTGGTCATGCTATGAAAGTTTGATCCAAATTCCTCCATTAGTCTTCCTTTTGTTGCAGATAGATCACGGCCGCTCTATTACAAGTTTGCACCAAAGAGGAACAACGAGCAATGATCTGGTTTTTGTAGTTGGAAGTTATATCAGAGACCGCAATTCCATCAAAGACTTTCGGCACAATATAGGAAGAGTGTATTGCCGCAGCAATGTGTCTACGAATGGATTGAAAACTTCAAAAATGGTCGCGCGAGTGTTACACACGAGGAAAGATGGTTGTCGGGCTCCACTATAGCATGTTTAATATTATCAAAATTTCTTATATATTGCATAAATATATTTGAAGTTATTAATCTTTATAATTTTACTATTGGCAGGTTCATACTTCTCAAATATTCATTAGGTCATAACTTTATCGTTTATCCCCATTGACAGCTACTACTTTGGAATATGTTACACGTTTAGATGGGCTATCTAAATGTTTTCAGAATATTCAAACCCATTTTAGAATTGGGAAGCATTTCTGGTTAGTGTTACGTCCCACGTGTATGGCCTATAGAATAAAGGAGATGGAAGATTAATGAAAGTGAATGATTGAAATTTATTGGTAGGAGGGAAACCAAAGAACCTTGAGAAAAATTAATGGATACGGCGTTGTCCAGTAGGGATCGCCTACAGAATCCCTCGCATCAGAGATAAGTGCTCCACCACTGAGCCACAATGTTCCAACATTTGTACAGAATTCAGCTCTTTAGTAATACGATAGCATACTTTAAGTGAATTTATCTACGATGAGAGCTTAATAGTACATTTGAATAGTGAAATTAAGAGTCAGATTTATTACATACCATCAATAAACTGCATGAAGCAAAGTAATTTTAGTGAGTTCATTTTGACTTGAAACAATAGCAATCAATTAATAGAGTAGCTGTTTTTTTTTTCTTTCTTTTTTTTATCTTATTGATCCTAACAATTTGAGTACTCACTTTCCAGGCGCAACAGAGTTTAACTTCTGCACAAGGTAACCTAATTAGGACGAGACATGCACAACGTGACCAACATGAAACTACTTCCAGGAAATAAAATCGCCTACTTCATGAAACAGAAAATCATCACTGTGTGACGCGCATTAGAACAAATATACCAAATTATACCATATGTCTCATTCTTCAGAATATTCAATTGCTATGCTGGCTCTGAACACCCTCATAAGTCACTGGAATTAGTACGGTTGGCTCTACATTTCGATAGTTTGTTACAAGAAAATAACTTAATACGTTATTTTTAAAATGATAGTTTTAAAACCACTCTTCATCCAGCCTTTGGTGCATGTGATCCTGGGTTCAAATCCCATTGGGAAAGTATTAAAAATGAATGCTTTATGGTGGTTCGGATTCCACCTTAGGTCCACGTTTCATATAGCCTCAGTGCTGAAAAGAGGCGCTCAACTTAAAAAAAAAAAAACGAACAAACTGAATTCACTTATCATGTATTTTCAGATTATATTTTTTATATATAGATATCAGATTTCTAATGGTCGTAACTTTTATTTTATATAGCCTATATTCTTTTAAAGGAACCAATTTTATTTAAATTAGATAAATAATTGGACGAAGGAAAAAAAGCACCAATTATATAAGAAATTGTTAATTTTCTTTTTTAAAAAATATTACTAACTAAACTTGTACTTGGAACACAGGTACCAGCTGACTGACTGATTCCATCAGTATCCTCTTTTTTATTTCAGATAAGAACCATCATCACTCGCAATAGTATCGATTTGGGAATTCCAACTTACCCTTGCCTGAATCGTATATTTGTTCAGGTAATTCATCACCATCGGATTCTTCCGAGAGAAGATCTTGCATAATCGAAAGTATTTCGTCTGAAGAAAGTTTCTTTTGATGAGACATTGTCTTGGAACAAAATATTTGTATATTGAATAAAAGTCGCCCTTGTAATTTCAAATGTGTTGTTGACGCAACAGTGAGACTAAATTACTACAGAGCACTCTGATGAGGTAACGGAACAAAAGTCTATAATAACTAACACAAGCAAACCTTCAACCGTTGTCGTAGTACAAACTACTTCACAAAATAAAACTTAATCGAAGACTACACAACAAAAGCTCAATTTCCCTTCATTTAGGCACAGGTTTAAATTTGACACCTTCGAGTGCTTTCTACAAAATGTATCGTGCAGTCGTACATGAATAAACTAATTGGGCAATTGTTTTATATTAAATTACATTATATATATATATATATATATATATATATATATATATATAGTGTGGTCCGGAAGTGGGGTACCCCTAATTGGTGTTTTCTGACTGTTTTAGGTTTTACCCACATTTGTTTGGTAACATTGCTATCCATGTTCATTTGTTTCCTGCTGTTTTCTGCTTGGTAACAGTTATTTGCAGTTGCTGTAATCAACAATGTGTGATCAAAGTCCATATACTGTAGCATTGAACAAAGATTAGTTGTTGCGGTTTGGCTTCACGAAAGGTAACACTATGGACAGTATTAGAGCGACACATGTGACACCATGGAAAGCATTAAAGCGAAATTTACAGACCGCTTTGGTATTAATCCACCAAGAAAAGCAACAATGTTGGGATGAGAAAACGCATTTACTATGGGCAGTGTGAAAAACCTTCCCCGAGGCAGTCGATCGATAAAACGGAAGGAAAAGTGCCGTGAAGTGGAAGCATCAGTGCAGCAGTCGCCTTCAAAATCAACACGTAAAAGGTCTTCGGAGCTTGGTATTCCTTGGACCACCATGATGAGTCACATGAAAGAAGATCTAAAATTGAAGGTTTACCATCCAATGCATGTGAATGAACTGAGTGACGCCGACCATAGGTGTCCAAACTCGCGAGCCCGACGCTCGTGAGCTCGGCACTCACGCTCAACCGGACTCGGGCTCAATAATTGAGCCCGAGCCCCAATGAAATAAGTGAGCGCGAGCCCGAGTCCACTTGAGATTAGTGAGCGCGAGCCCCAGTGACCGCGAACCCAATCGAGAGAAGTGAGTGCGAGCCCGAGTGAGCGCGAGCTCAGTTAACAGAAGTGATCGCGAGCCCAGTTAAGAGAAATGAGCGCGAGTGCGAATGAGCGCGAGCCCAGTTCAGAGAAGTGATCGCGAGCCCGAGTGAGCGCGAGCCCAGTTGAGAGAAGTGATCGCGAGCGCGAGTGAGTGCGAGCTCAGTCGAGAGAGATGAGCGCGAGCCCGAGTGAGTGCGAGCCCAGATAAGATTAGTGAGTGCGAGCACGAGTGAGCGCGAGCCCAGTTGGGAGAAGTGATCGCGAGCGCGAGTGAGTGCGAGCCCGCGCTCACTTCACACTCACGTGGACTGATTTGCTTTAGAGTCAAAAAATAGGAAATTCATTCCATGTGCAGAATTGTAAAGGAAGAATTAAACAACTTTACAAAATGAAAAATCACATTCTTGAGGTCTGAGCTGTCATTTTATTGTCCAGAGAACTTCAAACACCTTTCGATAGAGAACTGACTTTTTCATTGCTATTATGAGAGGATGGTATTTGAGGCAGGTATTTGTTTTTGTTGTTTTAGTAACAACTTACATGACCCAAGCTTTTTGTGTGTGTGCGAGATCATAGAAAAAGGAAACTACTTGACCTTGCGAAGTAGGAAATTTATTTACTAACAACTAATGAAGCTGTGCGTTCATAGAAAAGTCGAGCGAAATAATTATGTATTATTTAATCATAGCTTCTTTAAATCCCAATAAACAAGAAGAATGTTGATAACTTGCATCATAATGGTTATTCAGCCCATTAATTTATATGAGGAAACAAAGAATTTAAGCCAGTTAATTTTACTGATTACTTCTTCTTGAGATCTTTAAATGTATTCTATGCGAAATTTAACCACTGTATTATGTAATTTTAATATATATAAATAAAAACTAAAACAATATAACATTGAATATTTTTAAAGCAAGGAACCCTTAAATAGGCCAGAAGAAGAAATTATTAAAATTGAATGAGTAAAATCTCGTCTATTTAAAAGAAAAATACTTCCTCATATAAGTCAATGGACTATTAAAAAAAGAAAGATAACAATTCAACACCCCCCCAAAAAAAATAAAAATAAAAATAAAATAAAATAACACACACACACACACACATCTCCTTTCATTAAAGTCTTTTTTCGAAAGCTACCGTACCCTGAAACGATGGCGTGTCGTTTGTTACAACCAGAGTTAAAAGTGAAGGAAAAAACGGGGGACGTCATCTCCCACTTCCAAAAATATCTATGGCGTCCCTCCACTTCCTAAAAAATATAGTGGACAAAGATAGGCACAAGGGATGACATGACGTCATGCGTTCCTCAACCTTTTCAGATCAATTTTTACCCCTGGTTACAACTCGATTTTGATGTTGTTTGACTTTTATTAAAAACAGACTCCAAATTGAACTGAACCCGCTTGATATAGACCGAGCTCACAGAATGGGTAAGGACAAAAATAGACCGATCATTGTTAAATTTGCATACTACAAAAGGAAAGAGGCCATACTGAAAAATGCATATCGTGCCAAGGGGACGACGCATACGGACACCTGTGCGTATAAGTCAGGATTTTTCCTATAGTATTAGAGCCATTAGAAGAGAGCTCAATGTATACCGGGTTCAAGCCAAGGCACGGGGACAAAGGGTGCGAATGCAATTCGATAAGTTGTATATTGATGGGAAATCTTATACTATCGAGGACCTACGAAACACAGATGACAAAAATCTAAGTGATACAGTTGGTGTGTGTTCAGTGAGTGTGAACAATGGAGACGCTTCAAAAAATTCAGCAGTTGCAGGTGCTTCTTGTAGTGTGTGGTCACCTGCAGAGCCTGTGGGGGTGAGTGATGAGTTTCCAGCTTTGAGACAAACAATGAATGCAGCTCGAAGGGGCAGAGGTCAACCACGCCCTGGAGGAAGAAGCATCCCTTGACAAACAAGGGAGAATGACCTTCAACAAGGTAAGACTTCTCAAAGTGAGTGCAGTGATGTGTTATGTAATAATGACAGCAAGTGTGTTGTAGATAACGCAAAAAATGATAATTTTCTAATGTATTATATGAATGCGAGATCATTTAGGAACAAAGCATGTGAGTTTTCCAGCAACATTTCATTGAACAATTATGATATCGTAGCAATAACAGAGACCTGGTTGTCTTGTGATTATTTTGATTCAGAGTATTTCGATAACAGATACCTAGTGTATCGTAAAGATAGGGACTATAATACAAGTGGTAAAGCAAGGGCGGGTGGGGTGTTGCTGGCAGTACAGAACCTGGAAGTGAGTCAAGTGACTGTTATTGACCAGAACCCAGAAGGCATTCTAGTGAAAACTATGGTTAATTACAAACCGCTTTATATCTGTGTTGTGTATTTTGAACCAAACTCACATTTATCATTATACGAATATTTTTTTCAGTTTATCGAAAGTAATTGTACGATAGGTAGCACTATTCTCCTTGTAGGTGATATGAATTTGCCTGAAATAACTGGAACAAACTTTGATTTTCTGCAGTCAACGAGTAAATCCCAAAGTCTCTATCATTTTATGTTATATCATGACATGGAATCACTCAATAATGTTACTAATAGCTTAGGGAGAGCATTAGATTTAGCAGGGCCGGCGCGAGGGGGGGTCGAGCCGTGCCATCGCCCAGGGCGGCAAAATTTGAAAAAGAAAAGTATACTATCAAAATATAATGCTTAGTAACAGGCCCACATGGAGAAATAAAATTGTGTTCATCTGAGAACGTAATTGAACTTACTTCACTCACATTCGAGATAATGCTCACTCAGGAAATTCGGAGCATTATCCTTCATTTTCAATTATCAAACCACTAGCCACAGGTATGTCGTTCAATATTTCCCTTGCAGTGGCGTAGATAAGTTTTTCAGCTAGGGTGGATAAGACTATCAAGGTTTCTTTTATATTGGTTTCCTATTCAGCAATGTTCTAACACTCCACTTCAGGTATGCAAAAGGTACACTCAACTTGAGACAGGCCGTTCTAGCCTACAGCTTCTAGAGACATTTAGGTTCTCGCAGCGATTTGTTAACCAATTTACTGAGCAAATAACAATAATCGTTCGTTTTGTATAAATTACATAAAGTAATGGAGAATGCCTTGTGGAAATTTGCGAACACTTTTCTTGGTTTCGTACCGGTAACAGACATCACTAGTCTAGGACTCACAGCAGTAATAATTAAACAGCTAAAGGAAATAAACATTCCTATCGAAGACATAAGGGATCAACGATACGACAATGGTTCCAATATGAAGGGCAAACATTAAGGTATTTACAAGACAATTTAAGAAATAAATTCCCGAGTCTTCTTATATTCCTTACGGTAGTCATTCACTAAATCTTGTCTCAACGATGCAGCCACAGCATCTCAATACGCAGTTTCATTTTTTGAATAGTTAAAAAAGTTTGACTTTTTTCATCGTCAGTTCAGCGTTGGACCATACTAAAGGAACATATTTGCAGTCTCACTTTAAAACCACTAAGCAACATAATGGGACAGCCGAATTGATGTTGTGACTCAACTTAGATATCGAATAGGGGAGGTTTATGATGCCTTACTTCAAATAAGTAACAACAATAGAACAGATAGAATGGTCACCCACGATGCTCTGTTTGTAGCAAACCAGCTGCGTGGCTACTTTCCTTTGCTCACTCGTTATCTGGTATGACTTTTTACTACACACAAACATAGTAAGCAAAAGTCTCCAAAGCATCTTTTCTCATGTGTTGAATGCAGTCGGGTTTCTTGAAAATGAATTTGATTACTTGGAGAGAAGAAGAAATTATGCAAAGTTTCAATCTTACTTAGTTGATGCGATGGAGTTGGCATCAGCATTAGATATGAATGGTACAAGGCAATACAGTGGAAGCTCGAAGTCGAAAGAAAAGACATAGTTTCAGTACGAGGTAGAGGATGAAGCTATTGAAGATCCACAAACAAGATACAAGATCGATTTTTATTACAAAGTTCTAGACGTGATTGTGTTAGCTTTAAGAAACTTAGCAACTTAACAACTTGGCAATGTATCTGAGCAAGTTAAACATCACAGAGAGTATTTCGATTTTCTTTACGATATACTGTAAGTAATCTTAAATATATGTCACCTGAACTTTTGTCTGAAAAGTGTACTAAATTTCCAGCATTTTAACACACGAGTAATCTAAAGATATTAACCCCAGTAATTTGGAAGACGAACTGAAAGAAGTGTTATCCACTATAATTAAGCCTAAATGTTCACCCAAAGAGACTAAAATTAATTAAGGCACGTGACTTTGCTCCCAATGTTAGTGTTGCACTTAGGATTTTGTTAACCTTACCGGTAACAGTGGCAAGTGGAGAAAGAAGTTTTTCGAAACTTAAGCTTATTAAAAACTATATACGTTCTTTCATATCTGAAACACGCTTGAGTAATCTAACGATGATATCAACAGTACACGAATTGGCTGGAACATTGGGCTACGCGAATGTGATAAAGGAATTTGCTCATAACAAAGCAAGAAAAGTTTGTTTCAATTAAGTTGTGTTAAATTTATGTCTGTCTATTGTAGCGTTTCCCAACTTTTTCCAACTTGCGGTATACTACGGGTGTAGCTTGAATTTTCGCGACACACCCATAAATATCATTATTATTATTTGTAAATATAAAATACCGTGATATTTTTTTCTGTGATTACTGATCTTCCCGCAGAGAAGAAAGCTCGATCATTGGTTTTCCCCCGTGGTAAATCATTATTCTTATTTCTTATTCTAGTTTATAAATAGAAAACAAATTGCAGTGAAATGTTGGCCTCTTGTTTTTAAAAATATACTTTCTTTTTCGAAAACTGTATCTAACCTTTCACTAAGAAGGAAGACCATTAAATAACGAACAAAGAAACAAATCTCTTGTACTTTTAAAACACAAATGTAGGTAATTTGCTTCGTCGAAAGGATTGAATGATATTTTAAAATTTCAAGTTACGATATAGTCTGCAACAATAAAGAAGCAATGGTCATAATGATAACAAATACTTTTTTCAACATTAAAAGTGTACAGAAAAGTAACACAGTATGAAACTTAAAATTTATTAACAAGGTAATTATACGTTACATTTTTTAAATATTATATGAAGATTAGAATTGTTCAATAATATTAGTAATGTAACAATTTTTCAATATCTATTGAAGGTTACAATTGTTTTTATGAAGGTTACAAATTTTCAAAAATAAGTAAAACAAGTTGGTGCTCGAATCAAAATTAATGTACAACTTGAGCTTGATATTCTTTCATAATCTTCTTCAATTTTCCACGGATAGTTGATAAATACATCTTTATATCGTATTTTGGAGTTAACAGTTGTGATCTGTTCTTACACTTAATTGTGTTCATTACTGAAAATCCTGTTTTACTTAAGTAGGATGTAGAAAAGGGAATAAAAAGTAGGGATGGCCACAAAGTTCCGGTTCCGGCGGAACCGGTTCCGCGAGGAACCGGTTCTCGGAGATCCGGTTTTCAGAACCGGTTCTGGACCTGGATCCGAAAACCCGGTTCCAAAACCGGATCTTAGGAACCGGTTCCAGACCTGGATCCGAAAACCCGGTTCCAGAACCGGATCTTAGGAACCGGCTCCACATCTGGTTCTGAAAACCCGGTTCCAGAACCGGATCTTAGGAACCGGCTCCACATCTGGTTCTGAAAACCCGGTTCCAGAACCGGATCTTAGGAACCAGTTCCAGACCTGGATCCGAAAGCCCCCAAAGACCCGTAAAGGAGGCATAAAGTTCACCTTCAAAAATAATGCAAAGAGGACCATGCGCTTGTGCCTTCCCCGCCCAGACCCGTTTGTGCCCCCAGAAAAACAATTTTGGTCCACCAGTGGGTGTTTAGCCAAATGAGTTGGCCAGTTTGCCTGTTTAACCAATGAGTTTGCCAGTTACCCAGTTTATTTAGCCAAATGAGACAAGCTGCCGCCGCCTGGGCGCCTGCCTGTCGCTTCCACCATTTCATCTAGCATACTGTTCACAGCTTGCCAGCAGCTCGGGTTTAGCGTAGGGATGGTCAGAAAGTTTCGGTTCCAGCGGAACCGGTTCCGCGAGGAACCGGTTGTTTTCAGAACCGGTTCCAGACCTGGATCCGAAGAACCGGTTCCAGACCTGGATACGAAAAACCGGTTCCGGAACCGGATCTTCTAGAACCGGATCCGTTCAGACCCGAAAACCGGTTCCACCAGGAACCGGTTCTGGCCATCCCTAATAAAAAGTATGTAGAAATAGCTGAATATCTTCTCCGGAAAGAAATCTAGAATGATGCCATGTCTTGCTGTGAGTGCTGGAGCTTCAAACTTCGGTTATTCCTCATATCGACCAAATCACTTTATTCTTGGATATTTAATTCTGGTGACTATAGGACAAAGGGGTCACTCACCCAGTCAAATGAAGTCAACTGAAGCATAGGGAAATACTTATCAACATTGATGTGCATGAGGCTCCGAAAAATAAAATTCTGCTTATGAAATACTATCTGCTACATAGTATTATTGTATGTAGCCTCCAATAATATATTACAATTACAGTATTTTTCCCTTTGTGGAAGTTTATAGCATTTGTCATTTTCATTGTCATTTTAAAATTGTTTTAATTCATTTTATTACAGGATTTATTAATAAAGCTGGGGAAAAAAGCCTGATGTTAAAATAAGGTATCAGGCACGAATTTGTAAGCCCCACTCCCACCTTTTGGGATTGACTTGTAGAAACGAGAGCAGAGACATACATGAGAGAGATTGAACAGAAAAGGGGCAGTTGAGACTGCCAAAAACCGTAAGGAAACGGAAAGGCAGGGGAGTGTGGAGGGGGAAAAAAGTTCATAGCAATGCGAAATACAAATACATTTTTTTCCTATGTCTTGCAATTTGGTTGCTATAGTATTAATAATTCTGTTTCGATTTCCTCACGGCACACCAGCAGCTCATTTGCGGCACACCAGTGTGCCGCGGCGTACCGGTTAGGAAACGCTGGTCTATTGTGTTCTAGTACATTATAAGGTTTAGGCTAATCACTTAGTTTGCCTAATATCTGATTCACTTTATTATCTTCATACTCCATACTCTATTGGGAACACCTTTTGATATAAAATAAGCTTAAAAATTAAAAATCTTAGTTGTGAGTAAAGCATACGGTACTTCTTTTATTTTATTCTCTGCATGGGCTACTGTACATCACAGATATACAGCGAAATCGAGCATACTGAATATTGTGCCATGTATGGAGTCGTTTAAATATTATGTAAGCATTCGAGAGAAATAGTTCAATTTTTTCCGTCCAAATAAGGTTTGCGGATTAAAGGGGCGGCATTTGAAAGTATCGCCCAGGGCGGCAAAACTACTAGCGCCGGCCCTGGATTTAGTAATAAGTAATCTTTCCAATGTAACAGTAATAAGAGAACCACACCCATTAATTAAAGAAGATAATTACCACCCATCTATTTGTATAAGCTTTCCGCATGTTAAATCATCTAGAATAAAAAAACAAACGAAACATATTTGGTTTCAATTTTAAGAAAGGAAGTTATGATAATCTCTATAATGAGTTAGCGAGAATAGATTGGCAATATCTAAACGAATATACGGATCCAAATAAAGCAGTAGAAGAATTCTATAAAGTAATTTATGACATATTTGAGAAGTGCATTCCCATGAAAAGGCCAACGCAAAAAAGGTACCCTTGCTGGACTCAAACTGATGTTATGACGTAAATTTCATTCATAAACATCTTTATTGAGCTTTCATTTACTTCTAATTTTCTTTGGTGTTGTTTTAACAAAATACAGGCTATAATCAACGCATACTTTCAAATTTTCAGTTTTAATACTCTTAAACTTGGCCTAAATTAAGAAATATTCATATTTAATGTATTTTAGCAGGACAATATCCTTTCAAATACATAATTAAAAGTAGTGGTTGCTCCTGAGGGAAGTCACAAAGTTAAAAAATTAAAGTTTTCTTGCTTCAAGGTAAGGGGAAAAAGTAATCTAATGGACTTAGAAGATGCAGGCCCGAATGGGAACACTATTGTGGGACTCCCGGTTCCAGAAAAAAACAAGTAAAGAAATCTAATTAAGACTATATCATCCTGGTATTCATTGAGGTGTCATCTCTCTTAATGGGCCTATTTTTTCATCGGAAGTTGGAAACGTAAAGAAATAAAGAAACTACTCCAGAATTAACTTTAGAAAATATTGCTTGTTTGTTAATACAAACTATTCACTCCCTGAAATTCTAGATAGAGGCCAACAGGCTATACGCTCCCTTGTTTATGTTCATGGATGTACATGTATTACAATATGTTATTGTATTTCACAAGCCAAGAGTAACAGAGCCATCTAACAGTCTGATGATCACTTGGCAGAGGGACCCGCGAGCAGAATGTATTAATTGCATGCAGTGGCGTATTTACGATTTTGTTTCGGGAGGGGCTTTGCTAACTTTTGGGGGGGGGGCTTTGCCTGAAAATGTGAAAATTCTGTAAGATATTTCATATACTTTACTATAGTAAGTAAGAATTCGGGGGGGGGGCTTAAGCAAGGAAGCCTCCCCCCTAAATACGCCACTGATTGCATGTATTACTTGCAGAATTTAGTCATAGGAGCCACACTGGTTTCCACAGGGGAACATTATGCTGCTAAGACGGCACTAAATAGTAGATTACACTCTAGCGCGGGACCCAACTGGGAACAATCGGTCCAATCCGCTGAAGTCCGGCCCTGATTGTTGTATACAACAATTAATATAGTAGGGAAGTTTTCTTCTTTTAGTTTGAAGCAACAAAAAGTCTTTTAATTTTTATCGGTGTTACTTCTCTTACAAGCCCCCTCCGATTAAAAGTACATTTTAAAAAATTTAGAAAATATTTTTCTACTTTTCCTTTTCTCTCTATATAAAAGTTATTGCTCTGGAGGTATACACTACCAACATTTCTCAAAAATCTCTAATTTTTAGTGCTTTGATTAGCACATCCCTGTAGGATAGGCCGGAACTCCTGCTAGTATTACTGGAGTCTATGAGACCATTGACATTTCAATACCCTCTGAAGTACTATCATTTCGTTGTGTTACATTCAAACCGATATAAAGGGATCAGATAAAGTTCCCTTTTACCTTTTGGTTTGCTTTTAGCTTCCGCAGAGGTAGCTGTTTTATTATAAAATGGTTTTAACAAACACTTAGAGTCACTGATATCAGATCCTGTTACTTCCTTTACCAAACGTTTAGCAGATTTTCGGGAAACGTTTAGCTCTTGTTATTATAAGTTCTGTAATTTCACGAATGTTGAATACCTGTAATGTCTCCCTAAATTTCTACTTCTAATTTTACTTCTAAAGCTGTCTTCTCACAAATATAAATAAATAAAAAATTAAAACCTAAGAATCTTTGTGTTAGTTAAAAACAAGAGATATCTATGCGTAATGTGGGTGTTGGACATAAGCTCACCGGCAAAAAGCTCACCGACAGTCTCATATTACAGTGATGGACAAAAGCTCACCGATAGCAAACATAAGCTTCCTTGAAGGACTTGTAATAAAATTCACCGAATATTGAAATTCAGGTGTTAGTTACTTCCTAAGCAGAAAATGGAGCTACTATCTTATATGACTTATCTATCAGGTATAAAATAATAATAATAATAATAATAATAATAATAATAATAATAATAATAATAATAATAATAATAATAATAATAATAATAATAATAAGGACGTTGCGGAGTTGCGTTGTATTAAACGTGGGCAGACCTTGAGGAACTTGTAATAAAATGCCCTGGATATTAAAATCTAGCTTTTGACTACAATTACAAATAGGCCAAATAACTCGGTACAAAGTAGAGCTACTAATGTCGTATAGCAGTTATCAGATATCAGAATAAAATAGGGATGTTGCAAGTTTAATGTGTGAAGCATGGGCGACAGTAAGCATAATTTTGGTCCTGGAAATTTTCGAACCAAATTTTTCTTATAAGCCTGACAATTCATCAACTGCATTAAAATAATTTCATGATAAGGCATGAGTACTTACATAATAGAATTTTCTTGCTAACAGGACTGGTGATTTTTTTTTTTTTTTTTTTTAATTTTACGAAATCATAATACTCAGATAGGCTTTGCTTCTTAATGCTGCCGTCGTGCTTGCAGATAAACACTCAAACAAGTTTCTTTCGTATTTACTAACACTAAGCTTTTTTTTTTGTTGTTGTTCATAAGTTGTTTTGATCTTAGTAAATAAGAAAGAGATTCATTTAATGAGTATTGGTCTGCAAGTGTGATCACAGCCTTAAGACTTGAAGTCTGCAACACTCTTAATATTTATTCTGATGTCTGATAACTCCTATATGACGTTAGTCATATAGCCTATTTTCTATTGAGGAACTAGGCCTACTAGTAGTCAAAGCCCAGATTTAAATATCTGGAGCATTTTATTTCAAGTTCCTCAAGGTCCGCCCACGTTTAATACATTAAACCCTGCAACATCTTTATTATTTTATTTTCATATCTGACAACTGATATATAGCATTAATAGCTCTATTTTCTACTGAATTAGGCCTACTGCTAGTCAAAGTCTAGATTTTAATACCTCTTTATACCCATCATATACCCGCGAGCCCAACTGAGGCAAGTGAGCGTGAGCCCGGGTGAGCGCAAGCCTAGTTGGGAGAAGTGAGCGCGAGCGCGAGTGAGTGCGAGCCCAGTCGAGAGACATGAGCGCGAGCCCGAGTGAGTGCGAGCTCAGTCGAGAGAGATGAGCGCGAGCCCGAGTGAGTGCGAGCCCAGTTGGGAGAAGTGATCGCGAGCGCTAGTGATCGCGAGTCCAGTTGAGACTAGTGAGCGCGAGCGCGAGTGAGCGCGAGCCCAGTCCAGAGAGATGAGCGCGAGCCCAGGTGAGACAGGTGAGCGCGAGCGCGAGTGAGTGCGAGCCCAGTCCAAGGAGATGAGCGCGAGCCCGAGTGAGTGCGAGCTCAGTTGAGAGAAGTGAGCGCGAGCGCGAGTGAGCGCGTGCCCAGCTGAGACAGATGAGCGCGAGCCCGAGCGAGCCCAGTGGAAAATGGTCACCTTTGACGCCGACACGGATGCGCGGAAAGTGGCATGCAGAATTCTCCTTAAGGCGTTCCCTTCTAAACGATCCCGTGGTGCAGTCCTCTTCACAGACGAGTGTGCTATCTGCCAGAGTATGCATTCTCGGAACGTTGTAATGTGGCATAGGGAAAAACCCCGGTTTTACAAAGAAATGGAGAGAAACCCACCACATGTAATGGTGTGGGCTGGAATGTGTGCAACACACATTTTTGAGCCTTACTTCTTCGAAGACAATGTTAATGGACACTCTTACCTGGAGATGCTTAATGAGTGGTTGGTGCCTCAACTGGAAGAAAATGGTACCAAAGACACTGTTGTGATACAGCAATGAAGAGCACCAGCGCACTTTGCGATTCACGTGCGCAATTACCTGAATCAGACGTTTCCTGACCGCTGGATTGGAAGAGGCTGTGCATCTTCACCAGCTCCCTTTGCCTGGCCTCCAAGAAGTCCCGATCTGACGACACCAGACAATGCTCTCTGGGGTTTTATAAAGCAACAAGTAAGAAACACTCGATATCACACAACGCAGGAATTACGAGCAGCTGTGGATCACGCCTTCACCCTCGTGACTCCGGAGTATTTCCGCAAAGCATATGCTAGAACCTGACGCAGAATTCAGCTGTGTTACGACACGAAGGGTCATACCGATGTTTATGACTCTTAAGACTCTTTGACACTTCAAGATAACTGTGTACAGACATTCTACCACAACTAACACTATACTGTTGAAACTAAAGAAGATTACACCCACTTCCGGGCCACCCTGTATTTTACTTTGAAAAAAATGTCAAGAATTTGACATTTCTAGCTTAAAGACCAAATATTTTATCTTTGGCTTTAAGATGCGAAGTGTCAAAATGGCATCTTGTGCGCGCTCTAGTGGTAATTTGTACGTATATCTAGGTAGATTTAACATATACGCTGCAACATTGGATACTACAGATTAAGCAATGAAGGAGGATAAATCACAATGATATTTGCGTTTCATTGAAATATTGTTCTGAGGTAATGCTAATAATAATAATAATAATAGCAATGGTTACGTTTCTTTGCCGATTCCTGTATGATTCCTACGACGCGTTCGCAAGTTCCAAAGTAGTTACATAAGTATGTGTATAGAAGTTCGATAATCTATAATAAGAAACTGCGCTGAGAAAAATTTGAGAAATGTGATCAGAAACCTCACTTTACCATTATTGGACTGCAACTAGATAAAGTGACAGATGATCACTTGAGGGAGTTTGGATTGTTCCTATGACAATATGGAGGTGTGAACCGTCTCACCTTGGAGAATTAATCTTCAAAATGACACGACCTGCAGCTTCCGTTCAAAGATTTACATTTTCTCTACAGAAAAATGTATCCAAATTGGTTAATTCACTTCACCTATATCCAGAATTGTTGTGTATATCCACCTGTGCCGGAACGCTTAATAGGCAATAAGAGAACCAAAAACTGAAATCAAATTATGTACTCCCATGCGCAAAAAATATTGCGCGTATACTGTAACTCACGATTTTTCGCAATTATTTCATTTTCCATATGTTTATGGGTAAAATTTAGTTATTAGTAAGTGGAGATAATAGAAAGCAATCCATCTAAGGAGATATTTCCAAAAAATATAATAAAATAATAAAAATATAAGCAAAAAACAAAATTATGTTCGGTTTTGTGTATACTGGCAATAATGTTTTCGAGGGAATTTTTGGAGTAGCACAGCACGATTGCAGAGGGAATAACAAGATTAGTAGGAGAAGACCTGAACCAAGGAATGGAAATTGGAGTAAAATATTGCATTTATTGGCTTAAATCTAGGGTGTAAATTGTCTGCCAAATATAAATTAGCTTCTGTAAGCAAGATGTTATGCGAAAATATATAAACAAAGAGAAAAACTGTTGTCTTAAGTTTGGAAGTGACATGCTCTATAGCCATGAGCATTTATTTCTTAAGAAAAAGATAGGCAACAAAAGAAAGTCTGTGTGGTCAAGTGGGTAGTGTGACGGACTAGTAATTCTTATACTGTTTTGACACCAGATCGAATCCCATCCGGTCCTGTTCAATTTTTTTTCTTTACAAAACATTGTAGAAAGTGTATAATTTTTATGTTGATAAAACTGAAACAATACAATTAGGAAATAACTTTTTGTTTCCTCTGATGACGTATTTATTTAGAATTAGTGTACTATTAGTAATACCGATTGCTTTCAGTTTATGGTGTTGTATAGCTTCCTTTATCATCCTCTTTTCTTGAAAAAAAAATTATCTCCAATAAAGTATGAAAAATATATATAGTCAGAAACAGACATCTTAGTATCAAACGTGATTTATCGTGATGAAATGAATAAGTTTCCCGTTATTAAAAAAGAAAACTATAGAAAATCATTGAATTTGGTCTTAAGGTTTTTATTGTGCTATATATATTCTTTATAAGACTATACTTTATAAGGGAAGATGAGCGATCATACCCTCAAATTTAGCTAGTGAGTGAAAGATGTTTTCGGCACAAATATTTTACAGGTTTAGGTGCATGAAACACCAATACGCCATGGTCTTGACCTTCGTTTATTTCACATTATTATCCGACATATCATAGCAGGTAAAAAGCAGCATCAATCGGCAAGAAGAACTGCAAGTTGTGGTCTTAGTCTCTTTTTGATGCTCCGGACTCGATCGCCTAGCACGCTCGTCTATACCTTGACTCATACGTCTATCATTCAGTGCAGGCACATATCCAACTTTTCTTTTCGGAGGGGACCCGACACGAATCCTCGTAAGCACGTAATTCTAATGTTTCAAAAATATCAATAATAATAATAATAATAATAATAATAATAATAATAATAATAATAATAATAATAATAATAATAATAATAATAATAATAATAATAATAATAATAATAATAATAATAATAATAATAATAATAATAATAATAATAATGCAACAGTTCTGTATTTCTCTTAAACGTTTCTTACTTGTCATTTATGAACCGGTCAAACTTAATTCTAACTCACACGAAATCGAAAAATATTTTCTAGAGACATGTAAGGAAAACTGTCTGCTACGTATATCACATAACAAAAATAGCAAATGGCAATGAGTGTATCGTTCTAATAAAGTAATGTTATAAACAGACCGGAAACGAAATTGTAATCCCATTTAAAAGTGTTCTTTAATTCCACCTGGTATCAATGGCATTACGGTATATTCTTACAAGTAACACTTCCCAAGTGTAACACTCCGATTTTGATAAAATTTGACAGTCAGATACTACACATAAAATAAACGAATACATGTTTTTTTATTTTCTGCGGAAAAACTGTTTTACGGGGGCAAAAGCACTCACCCAAAATTTTGAAAGTTGACGCCCGAAAGACAAAAACAACTGGACCAAAGTGTACGAAATTGTGCACAGATATGGCAGACGTAAAATGAAGGAATACGTGTTTTGTATTTTCCTGGAAAAAACGGTTAGGTGGGACGCAGACCCCTCCAAACCTTTGATCATGAAATATCAAAAGTGCTAGTAACAATATGTCTGATGTGTGTAAAGGACGAAGAATTCCGATGACACTTTGTGTATGGACAATACGCAAAAACTAAACGAATGCCTGTTTTAGGGGACAAAATCCCCTATCCAAAATGATGAAAGTTGACGCCCGAAAGGCAAGAAGAAGTGAACCGAAATGAATGAAATTGTGCACAGATATTGTAGACGAAAAATGAGGGAATATGGGTTCCGTATTTTCCTGAAAAAAAAAAAAACGTTTCGGTGGGACACAGACCCCTCCAAACAGTATGTCAGAAGTGCTTAAAGGATATGAAGAATTGGAACGACACATTGTGTAGGGACAATACGCAAAAAAAAAAAAAGGTTTATTTTCTGCGAAAAATTGGTTTTAGGGGGCAGAATTCCCCCCCCCCCCAATTTTGAAATCGTGCACAGATATTCTAGACGTAAATCGAGGTAATTGTGTTTCGTATTTTCCTGGAAAAAAGCGATTGAGTGGGGCTCGGACCTTCTAAGCTGTTGATTAGGAAATATCAAAAGTGCAAATAAGTATGTATACGTCAGAAGTTCCTAAAGAGTATGGAGAATTGCAACAAAACTTCGTATAGGGACAATTTGCAAAACAATAAATGAAATGCATTTTAATTTGTATGAAAAAACAGTGTTGGGGCCTAGAGCCCCTCCAAAAAAAAGTTAATATTACCGTAAAAGTGCAGGAAGGAGTGGACCGAAGAAAATGAAATTGTGTGTAGATATTGTATAGACTGTATGTAAAATAAGGACTTTCGTGTTTTAAAGATGTCCCTATCAATTTTGGCACATCAACAGCAAACAGGAAATTAATCGGCACGAGTTTTTGTTTATGCGGAAAAACATTGTAAGGGTTAAAGTTGCCTCGTGAAATACTACAAAATACGCTATACTGTTTGTGCTTGTTGTTGATCTGCCAAATTTGAAGAAATCTGATGGAGACACTTGTGAAACACGAGGGCTTTATTTTTCATATCCAATATCTACAGACAATTTCATTCGCTTCGGTCCAATCCTTCCGACATTCAACGCCTCGGTCCACTCAAAAGGTTTTTTTCTCTTTTCAGGAAAATACGAAGCACGTATTTCCTCATCTTACCTCTACAACATTTGTGAACAATTTCATTCAGTTCGGTACATTTTTTCTTGCCTTTCTTGCGTCAAATTTCAAAATTCATGGGGGGGACCTTTTGTCCTCTAAAACCGTTTTTTCGCAGGAAATAAAAAAGCCGAATTTGTTTATTTTTTGCTTATTGTCCTAACACAAAGTTTTGTTCCAATTCTTCATGTAAATTTAGGCACTTCTGACATACTGTTATTAGCACTTTTGATATTTCATGATCAAAGGTTTGGAGGGATCTGTGCCCCACCTAACCGTTTTTTCCAGGAAAATACAAAACACGTATTCTCTAATTTTATGTCCGCAATATCTGTTCACAATTTCGTTCACTTTGGTCCACTTGTTTTTGCCTTTCGAGCGTCAACTTTCAAATTTTGGGTGAGGGCTTTTGCCCCCTAAAACCGTTTTTCAGAAAAAAAATAAAAAATAAAAAAGCACTTATTTGTTTATTTTATGTATAGTATCTACCTGCCAAATTTTATCAAAATCGGAGTGTTACACTTGGGAAGTGTTACTTGTTAGAATTATAACAACAACGCATTGTCCACAGTTTGGACATTGACTCAAAGTAATCTGACATAAAAAAAAAACTCAAAAGGGAAAAAGTAGGTTTATTAAAAAGTGCTTGAGGTTTGGTAAGGGACAGCTTCCAGGACCTCACGCTGGATATCACTGAGTCAATGCATTATATTTGTTTCTTGCAAAGATGATAATTAGATGCGTAATGTGTAAAATTATATCATAGTTTGACTTTTTATAGGTCTTTCCTTAACACATCCATATTATCCGGCGTTCTGCCTGCCTGTTTTATGTCGGATAAGCGAAACTCTACTGTATTTTCAGATAGCATATACACAGGAGCTAGAGGTCTGCACGGGCCGGAATTTTTAGAACGGACTCGGCCCGTCCCCTTTAATTTATAATCTATAGGCATTAGCATTAAGGGCAGAGCCAATGGAGCCCAGGGCCCCCAGCTCAGGGGGCTCTTTAAAATCCCTCTGTTTAATACTTACGCTCGCGGTATCGCTAGATTTAAGTCTTTGCATCAGCAGCATTTACCTGTTAATAATGAATGCAATTATTTAATTGTTAATAATGAATTTAACTAAACTAATTATTGTAAACTTGGAGCACATTCAAATATTACACCATAGTTCTCGGTAGTTCCATAAGTAATTTCAGAGACCACGGTGTTTCAGTGGTAGAGCGTTCACCTTTGGTGCATGGAGTCCTTGGTTCGATCTATGCTCGCGCCAAGTGAACCTTGTGCTGGACAAACACTGTGTGCGTGGGATATCTCGAGGTTCTCCCGTTTTATCCCACTTTTTTCATTCCACCATTTCATTCATTTCTTATCATCACTGTCTCTTTTAGCCTATCCGGCATAATCGTGGGACGTAAAACTTAAAAATTTCATTTCAAATCATTTCAATCAAAAAACGGTTGCAGGAAGTACCGGTATGTAATTTCGAATAAAACCAACTACTATATACAATTCTGAGTATATTATTCTTTTATGAAATTCTCGCGAAACTTATTTCTAAATTGAAGGGTAAGAAGACTAAATTCATTCTCTTATTATTATAGATCCATTTCAATTGAAGCAGTTGGAATAGTTGAAAAAAAAAAAAAAACATACCCTATATTCCAGTGTGCCACAATCGGTATAACGCGCCACACTGGTGTGTCCAGCAAAGTGAACAGTGTGACGCAAACTTTTTCCTATTATTTGCAAGAATATTTGTCGAGTTCCTGTTATTTATTATTATTATTATTATTATTATTATTATTATTATTATTATTATTATTATTATTATTAACGATTTTTTCATGGATCAGCTGTCTGTATACGGTTAAGCAACCACAAGTATCACATTGAAGGAATGAGTGTAATTATTTACTTTAATAGTAATACAAAAGTCTATTTGCTTGTATATTCTACCGGTAATAACTGCATCCGTCTAGAAAGCTAGGACTAACAACAAAGGGATACCAAGTTGTGACCACACACCGCCCCAAATCGTGGGTGCCACAAGTTCTCTTCTACGCCTTAGAACAATAAGGGCTGTAGCGTTCAGGGAGAGAGAGAAACAACTTAATTCCATTGCAGTTATATGCTTATTAAATGTTAACTTATATTTATAAATTGTGTAAGTGATCGTATCGTTTTCTGTTTATTATTATTATTATTATTATTATTATTAATAATAATAATAATAATAATTCTTATTATTATACATTTCTTAATACGTTGATTGCCATGTGTATGGAATTCCATACACACGGCTGTCCTGTACAGTAGAGCGTGATTATTTTCCATACGCAAACAATGTAGATATTCCAAGTTTGTTGTGTTCGTTCTATAGGTGTGTATGTAATTAGATACATATGGCGTAGAAATCAAAATTTAATGGTGTATGGTTTTGCATGCCATGTATATGCAAAACCATACACAAAGACATTTATGAACAAAGACATTGAGTTTGAGTTTAACGTCTCGTTCAGCAACGAAGCTATATGAGACGTCGGCCTACTGATTAACGTGGACTCCGAACCACGTGAGCTCTCGCCAGGAATCGAAGCCGGGTCTTCCACGCCAAAGGCGCGTACGCTAGCCACTAAAGAGCTTATGACTGAGACATTTATGAGCTAAAACAAAGGCGAAAACAAAGATGTGTGATGTGATTTTGAGTTTATCGTCCCTTTCAGCAGCGAGGCTATATGAGACGTGGACCTACTGATTAACGTGAAATCCGAACCACATGAGCTCCCGCCGGACGAAAACAAAGACCTTTGGAATTGACAATTGTTTGGACATTCCAGTCGAACCTACCTAATATTAACAACGTTTCTACGATAATTTCGTAACTTGTATTATTTCTTTTGTTGATTAGCTTGGTTAGGCTTATTTAAACACTTGCTTCTTTGCACCGACGTGTCACATCTCTTGGATGAAGATACACTAGCTCTCACTGGAAATCTAATCCAGAACCAATGCACTTGAACCATTTGACCACAACAAGGCACATTTAAAAAGAAGTTTCGATTTTGTTCGGAAAATTGCGATTAGGTGTAACATTTAAAAATATATTTAAGAAAGGGTACGGAGTAAACGCACTGTACTTTCTCGCTCGAATTTTTTACACTGACTTATGTTAGGCTGCAACTGTTATTGAAACATTTATTTGGGAAATTGCGAATAAAATAATGTTTTGGAAAACTTTGCTAGAAGAAACTTCAGGCCCAAAAGTAAAGTACCCATTGGTCATATTTCCGTTAGAAATAATTTGATCCATATATTAGAATTATAAAGGATATAATTGTATGTGAACTATAAGCAAAAGCGTCTGAGTAATTTCTGAGAAAATTATGCAAAAAGTCATCCCCAAGAATAAATTATCCCTTGTGGATCTTTTCAGTACAAACGAGCTATGCTATATTGTTAGTGTTTTCATAAAACATTTATTTATGAAATACAAACACAATCGCCTGAGTCGTTCTTGAGAATATCGCAGGGTAAAACTTACTGTCAAAAGTAATATACCATTTCTAGATTTTCCGGATGAGGGAATTATACCATATAGCTAGGTTATTTATGTAACACGTATTTATAAAATATGAACAACAAACATCTCCTGAGTTGTTTTTAGGAAGGTCATCGGGAAAAGCTTACCCCCAAAGGTAAACTCTTCTATCTGTACTTTTGACAGTATATCGAGTAATTTTTAAGCAAATCGTCGGGAAAAATTTCACTGTCAAAGTAAACTCTCTCTTTTGGATTTTTCTTTTCGGAACAAGCGAGTTATACCATATTGTAAGATTATTACAGAAAATATTTTTACTGAAATTAGAACAAATTTGTCTCAGTTATTACTGAGACAATTGTCCTAAAAAAATCAACCCTTGAGAAAACCACTTCTTCTGTATGTTATCGGAATAAACTATTTATGCTCTATGTTAGTTTATTAATGAAATATTTCTTTACGAAATATGAACAAAATTGCCTGAGGCGTTAATGGGAAAACCATCGGGGGAAAACTCACCCTAAGATTAAGCTACTCCTTCGAACGAGTTGTCATATTGTTAGGTAATTAATGATACGTTTATTTATGAAATGTGGTTGAGAAAATTGTGCAAAAAGAACGCATCCCATACAGTAAATTACACCATATATATTTTTTCAGAAAAATTATTCATATGTGGTGGAGATTTGTTAATAAAATATATATTTATCAAAAGTAAATAAAATCGTCACAGCTTTTTTTTATTTGAGAAAATTGAATTATTTTAAATTTTAATCCTTCAGTAAATTACCCTTGCTTTTAGGTGTCAAAGGACATAAAATTCGAAAGATATTATGTTATTAAAATGTTATGTCTAGAATTCGGTGCAGATAAGTTGAACAGTATGGCCTCTATTTGAGTGCGTGTAAAAGCGTGACGAACCGAGAGACAAATAGATGGACAGACATCGAAAAATCATTTTTTTCGATATGTAGGAGCCATGTAACTTGAATTTATTGAAATCTAGTATTCGGTTTTTATAACTATCACCACACTTTCTTGTTTCGTCGCTCGAATGTGAAAACGAATAGGCCTACACCGACACGTACTGTGATAATTTGTAATCTCAAAAATTTAATTTGTTATGTTTAATGTGTGGTTACTCTAGAAAAAAAAGCTTATGCATGTTACATCATTTTATTATCAGTTTTTCATGCTACTGTATAATTTGGTACGATTATAGTTAATATTCATGGCATCTTTTGGAAGCATTCGCGTTCCTCACAAAGAGAGCTGTAAAATTTACTTTTGTTTAAAGAAAGCACTCTTGATTTTTTTTTCACACAGACTTGCATTTGTTGCACTTGTGGATATGAAACAAAAGGAGAGAGAGAGAGAGTCAATACTTTAAAAAGAAACACACACACAGAAACACTAGAACAGTTTTTTTTCTTCATGACAACGAGCTATCGCTGTGACTGTGTTCCTCACGCTGTGTGTAAGCTGCAGGTTGCTCTTGTTTTGTTTTTTTCTGTTCCTGACTCACAGACACTCGCAGTGAGTTGAAGCTGTGTAAAAACGGAGAGGGAACGGTTAAGCGTACCGTACCATAAACTAAAAACAATCGCTATTAGTAATAAATAGTAAGCTAATTCTGAAAAAATACGTCATCAGAAAAACAAAAAGTTATTTCATTATTATATTATTTCGTTTCTTATTAACATAAAAATTATACACTTTCTACAATGTTTTGTAAAGAAAAAAAATTGAACAGGACCGGATGGGATTCGATCTGGTGTCAAAACAGTATAACAATTACTGGTCCGTCACTCTACCCACTTGACCACACAGATTTTCTTTTATTGCCGATCTTTTTCTTAAGAAATAAATGCTCATGGCTATAGAGCATGTCATTTCCAAACTTAAGACAACAGTTTTTCTCTTTGTTTATATATTTTCGCATAACATCTTGCTTACAGAAGCTAATTTATATTTGGCAGACAATTTACACCCTAGATTTAAGCCAATAAATGCAATATTTTACTCCAATTTCCATTCCTTGGTTCAGGTCTTCTCCTACTAATCTTGTTATTCCCTCTGCAATCGTGCTGTGCTACTCCAAAAATTCCCTCGAAAACATTATTGCCAGTATACACAAAACCGAACATAATTTTGTTTTTTGCTTATATTTTTATTATTTTATTATATTTTTTGGAAATATCTCCTTAGATGGATTGCTTTCTATTATCTCCACGTACTAATAACTGAATTTTACCAATAAACATATGGAAAATGGAATAATTGCGAAAAAATGTGAGTTACAGTATACGCGCAATATTTTTTGCGCATGGGAGTACGTTTATTTATAAATGAACAAATATTTAAAACATAACTTTGAACATTTCCCGTGTACGTTTTTCGTTTTGTATTTTATCTTCCCTGAAATAAATTCGCATTTTTTTTTCTTGGCTGCACCGAAGTGTAGCTCCTTACTTAAAAGCTGTGCCGGAGTGTCGCCTGTTATTTCTCTCAGCGCCGGCTCCACTACATTTCTGCCTATAGAACAAGAAGGAAAGAAATGCATTTTTGTTGACGACTGTACCAAGAGTGAGGGGGAAAAAATTAAAACGTGCTAGCAGCACCTTCCTGAGGAGTCAAGAAATGACATGAAAAAGAAAAGTGGGAACTATATTTTACTTCCACTCTCTTGGTTTGTCTAAGCATTAGCTTAAAATGGACTTGAAAAAAAAAAAAAAAAAAAAAAGTAATTTTAATGAATTCTTCCACTGTATCAAGCCAAGCATAATTTGTAGTAAGATCCATTAACGCAATATGCGCCTATATAGAACTATTTGCTGAATCCAATGGCTTTATCTATTTAGAAAAGTATCAAATTTCTACAGTTCCAATTTTTAAAATGTGTTACAGAGTTCGTTAAAAACTGCATCATATGCTAAATATAAGTTAACACAAAAAGGAAGAAAAGGAAGTTAGTTCCACTGTCAGTGTATACAAAATCCATTCAAGTTGACTGTCACTGAATTATGAAACCTAACACCAGATTAAAATAAAATCAAAGTGGCACGCAATGAGATGTCACAAATGTTACTATCTAATTTTCGTACAATACATGTAGAGAACCCCGCAGCGCTGCGTGTGGTTCCGACCACAACATATAGTGCCACACTTGCTACCACAAATGCTATTAAACCAATATAACCAGAGTTTCTATTTTAGCAAATCAGAATTTCCTGTTATATGTAGCATAATTTTTAAAATGCGTGCTTGCAGAGTGGAAATATACTCTGTTAGATTCACATAAAATATTGTATTTGTTGCCTGTAATAAGCTACGCTCTAGCGGAATGTTATCGCACTCATACCATTTAGTAAGGCGAGGCTATTGCTTATGTTTTCTAAATGGGAGCACAACCTTCATTATTAATCTACAATGCAAGCAACATATCTTTCCATTGCACTGAAAATTAATCAAAAGTTTTGGATGATAGAATGTAATAAATATATCCTCATACTTTTAAAATACCAATATTTCATGTAAAACATAGATCTATGCATGGCGGTAAACATTACTAAACGGGACATAATTATTTCTACATAATCTCTATTTAGAAACCGAGCTCCCTCATGTCTATGTGGATAGCGTACCCCCCTTTGGCGTGAAAGACCCTGGTTCGATTTCCACCTGAGCTCATGTGATTCGGATTCCACGTTAACATGTAGGCCCACGTCTTATATAGCCTCGCTGGTGAACGGGACACTAATCTCAAATCCAATTCATTCTGAAACTACTGAAAACACAAACTTTGACCACCATCACAGATAGCAATAAGGTCTCTGTCTTAAATTAATGCGTCATCATGATATCTAATTCGCATTTCGTTCCCATGTAACGGCGAGATCGCGAACACCAAACAAGCGATTGTGACGTGTTGACACGTACTGAGATACGTACTATAGTGAGTTTGAAGTGTGCAAATCACAACGTAGTTCAGTTCTCACTTAACATTTGTATTGTCTGTTTCCCCTTCGTACTGAAGTGATTTTGTACACGTTTCAAATTGAAATGGACTGAGGGAGGCAGCGTAGAGGTAGAATTCTTCGTCGGAGATTAGCTGCATATCTTTTAAGTTTCAACCAGCTTCATTTGCAAGCCCAATGACTTATTGATACGCGTTGAATTGATTTTTTTAAAGGTGGATTTAAGAACGGAGGATTATGTTTTGTTCTAAAATTAAATTGTATGTAGTGGCTTCTGTGACATTCTCTATAAATGAAAATAATATTTCTCTGTTACGTACTAATTTCAAAATAAATTCAAGTTATGGTTGATACAATATTTGTTACGAAAAAATCAAATTATAATAAGGTTTTGATATATAGTAAAAAACAATGAATCGAAGTAGAATTAGTAGTTCACAAGGCGAAGAGTAATAGTGTCTTATTTGGAAAATTCTGAAAGATCCATACTGTGCTCAGACTTTTGACAATGACTGTATATACGCAAATATCAACAGGATGACATTATTTAACATACTCTACAATGCCACCAGAGTAACAATTGAGTTGAGTTGATTTGTAGTTTAGCGCCCCTTTTAGCAGCGAGGCTATATGAGACGGGAACTACTGATTAACGTGAAATCCGAACCACATGAGCTCCTGCCGGGAATCGAACCCGGATCTCCCACGCCAAAGACGCGTACAGTATTCATAATTCAACCAAGTTCTATTTTCTCAAATGGCATATGTCCGTTGAGTTGAGTTGATTTTGAGTTTAACGTCCCGTTCAGCAGCGAAGCTATATGAGACGTGGACCTACTGATTAACGTGGAATCCGAACCACATGAGCTCCCGCCGGGAATCGAACCCGGGTCTCCCACGCCAAAGGCATTATGTCAGGTTACTACATATTTCACATCCATATATTACAATACATACTAATCGGAATCTTAGGACAAGTATACTTATAATGACACTTAAACCAAACTAAGTACTGCACTATCCTCTGAACTATCAATTCTACTTAGATTCACTATTTTTTAAACTATATTATAATTTGGTTTATTCATAACTTTAATGTTGTTCAGCCATAACCTAAATTTACTTTGAAAATTAGTACATAACTGAGAGCAATAATATTTTTCATTTATTGAGAATGTCAAAGACACCACTATATACGATTTAATTTTAGAACAAAACACAGTCCTCCGTTCTTAAATCCCTTTTCTTAATTTCCATTTGACGCATACCAATAAGTCATTGGAATTGTAAATGAAGCTGGTTGAAACTTAGAAAGATATGCAGCTAATCTAAAAGAATTCTACGAACAGAGAAACACACAGCTCATTCCATTAGCATTTATTCGCCCTCCATAGTAAAGCCAAATTGAAAATGTCAATTAAACATTCAAGAGACGGGAAAGTATCATTTTCCAAACAAAATATGTATAATAATAGGTATCTTAGTTCCTCTTTGCTTCATTATTGAATATTTATTACGCAACACATATTTAATTTTTGGTTGTGTAGTAATGGTTATATCAGAAGTGTAATAAATGTTAGAAATAAATATTGACAACCTAATACTGTGCCTAATTGGGGATGCAAATCGAGTGCTACTAGGCGCCTACCACTCACCATCTAGAATGAGTGGGACAAACTATAAAATTAACTTGCGAGAGGTTTCTCATTTGGGGATTAGACAAATAAAGATACGTCCACTTCATTTAAAATAAAACACTGTATTTCGGTAATCTTATGAATGAACTGTAAGATCTATGAATGTTAGCTATAACGGATATTCGGATTCATTTGCCAGACAGGTACAGAACGATCAAGTATTGAGCTTTGAATTCTGACTCGGTGCCACACATACCTGGATTAAACTGGTGTATTCCCTCGTCGTTCTGGTGTTGAACTCTGCTCCTTAAGCTGAAACTCCTTGTTGGTGGACGACGAAAATGGGCATTGAGGAATGGCTCCTCTCAATGCAAATCTCTGCCTAAGTTCTGCGTCGTTAGAATATGTTGAAGTACAACGTACTGTCTTCTCTTGTCATCTCGCTGATATTCAAATGAAACTCGATTCTCCAAAATCGAACCCAAGAATGATCACGGTAAATTGATCATGAACTTCTAAGAATTATTCGCTGTCGTAACTCGGCAAACTCTCCAAGAACTCATCCAAGAACTGTCCGTGAACTGTCAAGAACTGATCTCAAAACCTTCTCGTCCTCCGGTTTTGTTTGGCGGGGTCCAACTACCATCGTCTGCTTTTTCGTCTGCTGCGGCACGTGTAACACCGTTTTCACATGGAGAGACAAATTCCTTCCATGTGTCAAAACTCAAAATTGCAATCCTCGACACGCTCTGATTTCCCGGTTCTAAGCAATTCTCCGTACATCCGTAATCTCATGAAATTCATAAAATCCTACAGATTCAGTTTATACAATTTCTAGAATCTGGCTAATGTGAGGAAAGACACATTGTCAACATTTCCTTCCTACATTGCCAGACTCTTAACGATGACATTCTTATACACAAGTGTTTACAATAAATTGCTGACACAAACGTTAACAAGACTGTGCAGCTTGCATTTACTTCACATTTACAACATTAAATTCCCATAACCTTATTAACAATTCCGCGACATAAACATAAAAATAAAATCAAAATATACAACTTATTATCCTCGAAAATCGAGTACTTCCACATGTCCCCCCTTAAAAAATTGGTTGCTCCGCAAACCAAATTCGACATCGTAAGAGGGCGATTTTCTATAAACACCCTGTACATGATATATACTAACACCATAGTAAAGATAAATATAAACTTGAAATGAAATAAAATATGTATTATTATGCAAAATAAATTATATAAATAGTAATCGATATTCCTTCACCTAACATGTATTCATAATATATATATCTTTGAATTTTTAATTTTTCTCTTACTTCCTAAAATTATAAAATACAATATTTGAAATGTAATGTAGCAAAGTATATCCTCGCGACATCTAGCGAGTTTTTGCTGAAATACTTGCACATCACGTTTTGTCAAGAGTGATTGTGCATGAATACATATATATTAGTTTGCAAGTACTCTTGAGTTATCTCCTCTTAGCGACAACGCTTTTATAGTGTCGTATTACCAAAAACTTCCATTACTCTGACTGTCCATACGTGCCAACCAATAAATTTATTGGCCGTATCAGTAATGTTTTAACTTCATTTATTTCCACCTCTCTGTGAATGGAAATCTAAAACAAAAACTTGTAATATAGTTTTTAGAACATGGTTAATTAACATATTCACAATCGCACTGTAAAACTTGAACATATTAATGTTTTATTTTCATGAAAATTTTATTCACTGACATTTTAATCTGAACAGAAAGAAAATCCTAACGCAGGGCATTGGATATCCTGAATGTACTTCCCGCATAGTTACTGCAAGATCATCAGTTTTTCAATCAAGCTTTGTCAAGGTTAATTCAACTTCCTGCCTTCTGTTCACGCGTCACCGTTGACTGGATAACATCGAGTGCTAATATTCCGTCGCACTTATTACATTATTAGTTTTAAAACACTTTATTTTACAAAACCACTATGTCACATGATGTACGTGAATGTTTTTATCTACGTCGAATGTTTATTGGAATTCACTAAAATGTTCCAATTCTTGACCTCTATTCGTGGGATTGCGTGCGGGATCTCTTGCACTTCAGTAGTGTTACCGATATTCAAAATTCATACTAATACTCAATCATTACTCTACCAATCTGGCATATCCGTTCGTGATTAAAATATTCAAAATGTGATATATTAAAAATTAAAAATATTATAAAGTGATAAAATGTTTAAAAGTGAAAATGTTATTGATTAATATGTGATATATACTTAAATGGATATAATTCCTTTATGGACATTACACAGGATTACACAATGGACTATTTACTGGATTATCTATATGGGTAAGTACCAAAAATTTACACGCGAATATATTTAAATACTATAAATATTTATTTATTCTTAACCTATAATTATTATTATCCCTAATACTTGTTAACTGCATACAAAAATTGATTGCGATTAAGAAAAATGATGGATTTTCCATTTCCTAAAAATCCTGAAGGCTTTGGTTGTTAAATACGGCAGCCTGACTTGCCGTATCATCTCAATCAACAATTGGCTACAGTTAGCATATTTATAACTATCTATATACATGGTTTTACAAAATCTGACCGGTTTTCAAATTTAAAACGTAATTCTTCTTCATACCTAAATTTTGATCAACTTTCGTGACGTGAATCTCTTTTTTTTTCATCAATATCGAAGACGTGACTATTTATTTTCCTAGATCATAACCATAGACTATTTATTTATTTATTATTATTTACTTATTTGCCTAGTTACGTTGTTTAGGATGGCCTTTCCCTAACAATTTCACTAAGTCAACAATTCATATTATTATTTATTACTATTAAACTTCTTATCACATTTATTAAGTTATTACACTATACTTATCTCTACATTAAATTATTAAATTGTTACATTATTTTAAAAATTGCCGACAGGGCCTATAGCGTGTGAGAAGGACTACTATCGAAGAAAGTCTAAAACTACTTCATATTTCCAACTCGAATAAGTTCTATATCTGTTCAGGGCTTCTCTTCTGCAGGAAAAATCCTCTGCATGTCCCCGATAACATTTCTCCATTTTCTTCTTTTCTTGCGCTTTATTCATATATATATCTATATCTACTTCTTATATTCTCATGGAGTACTCCTAGCGCTAATATATGCATACATATTCATCTATATCTCTATTCGTTGATGCATGCTTAAATCTATAAACTCATTATTTACTTCTATCTTCTTCTCTTATTTACTTATTAAACATTATTCATTATTTATTATTTCTCTCTTCTTCTCTCTATCCACATTTTATTATTATTCTTAGTCTATGTTATAGATCTACTGGTGGTTATTTCTTTACGTCTTACGTCTTTAATTATTTACTTTCTAACTCTATCTTCTACTAAAATTTCCTTCTTCTCAATAATCACATTCCTAAATCCACCTCTTTTCCTCTTTCTTCCTAACCAATACAACTGAATCGATTAATCTAGACTATTTTTATTATAACTAGAAGAATATAACTATATTCTATTTCTACTATATTCTAGATGCTCTACTAACATCTATCTCTCTTCTGACTATCCTAGACTTCCCTAGAATGTCAAATAATTTACTTGCTAATTATTTCTATCTTAATTTTAATCTTACGCTAAGGGATTAGCTAAAAATGAAGGATATCTCCACCAAAAAAAATTTGCACGGCTTTCACGTGATGTACGAGTCAACTCCTGTGTCTCTTTTCAACAATCACGGAAGACTTATGTTGCATAATAAATAAAATATTCTCATCGACGTTCGGTAATCGCCCAATTTTAACTCGAAGAGAATGGGATTTCCTTCCTGATTAGAGTTTCCCCTAATGAAAGGTTTGGCCTAATTATCAGGGTTTCTTAATTTTAAACTTATGTCTAGATTAAATCTACTTCAATTGCATCATTCATTTCTGTTTTTTTTTTCATTCTTGCCTTTTCTTACATCTAATATCCTAATGCAAAACTAATCACAAAATCATTCATATTTCATTTTCTTTGTTTTGCTTTTCTTTCTCCATAGTCTTTTCCTACTTTTATTCTTTTATTACGTCACTATTAAAATTACATTAAAACTATATGCCATAAAGACATACTGCAATAAAACCAATTGATAGTCAGATTTTCCTCTTCCAATATTAATAATACTACTATAACTACCCATATACTTATGTCCTCTATTACTAAACAAAATATCTTATAATCAAATTATTATCCTAACTAAATACTTAAAACATTAATAATTACTAATAATATATCCTTATCCTATTCATATATCTAACTAATAATAATAATACTAATATCTATACACAAAACTCTTCTACTTTCTTGGTCATCTCTAGGCTAATAACCAAGGTGTCCGTTGTTTAAAGAACAACGCAAAAGCTACTAAGTCTAGCAACGATTTATCGCTTGCCACTACTATTTTTGCTTGTTTCTCATATAACGCTACTGTACTAATAAACTCTGAAATTTTTACTGCCTGAGTGCAGACAAATCTATTCCTAAAACGATCAAGCCATTGGTTCACTAGTTCTTGACTAGCACCACTAGTGAATAACGCACATACTTTGTATTTAAGTTGATCTTCTTTGATTGCAAAAAATATAGCGTTGCGTATTAACGTATTTGTCTCTGAAATACCAGTAATTATAGACAAGAAATGTCTCCTGAATCCTAATTCTACCAAATCATCAACGCTGAAATTCTTCTCTGAGAATTCAATCATGTAATAGTTTTTGTATCTGCGACCCAGAACGTTATCTCTAAACGTCTGTTCCTTTGTTTCATTATATGTCGGATAATATTCCGCAAAATATTTTAAAACTCCTAAATCTAATGAATAGTACCTAGATTTACTGAACATCGTCGCAGGTTTTCCATTGTCTTTAAGAACAGGATAGTGCACCCTGTGATTGTTCTTTAGAGACAACATTGTGACGCTTATTACTATTTACTTCAAAATAAATACTAAATAGTTCACTTCTAGGATTAATGTAGGTTATATTTAATGTATTATACAACAACTGGTTCGTCTTAGTTATTCCGCCTACTCTGCTCGTAACTACGATACGGAGCAAATTTTTCGTGCGGCTCTCGACGTAATCGTGTGCCTTCGTGTCCACTCGGCCCCACTCGTGCTTAAACGCTTGAGCGACAATCGTCTTCCACTCAGCATAACCTGCCTGATTCATGCATCCCAGTGATGCCAATTGAAGGGAAATTTCCCTTGGCGCAGGGAAATTTTGAGTAAATTTTGGAGAAAAGAGAAAAAGGGAAATTGCTTGTAATCTCTCAATATTGCAGGGAAATTTGAACCTCTCTTCAATCAATTATAGATTGAATGTATCTACGTATCTGATTAAACTCATTAAAATGCAGTATAAATTCAACACCCTATTTGTTCCAAACATAATCCGTTGCACATATTTCACATAAATTCTCACAAGTTATCTTGCTTTGCATTCGTTAATATTTATCAACATTACACAACGATCAACATATTCAGTTAAATTCGAAACATTACAACAATGCTTATTTAAAATCTTTTATCAAAATTAGTCTTCCCATTCTTGAATTAAATGCAATAAGATGAAATATTTCTCAATTAAATTATCACTCCAACTATTATATCAATTTGGTTTCCCAACCAGAAAATTGATTATGAAGAGGATTAATCGATGTAAGAGAAGAAAATCTACGTGTCGTGAATATAAATATGTATATATGGGCGAATACTGGGTCATTAGTGTATGTGTGTTTGTGTAAGTTTACACATTTTCTGGTGACTGTGCGCACAGAATGATAAATTCTTAAGAATTCCGCATCTCTAAACATTGATTTAGTTTGTATTGTGCTTACGAACATTCCTCGTGTACACCCAAAGACAGTAGCAGCTAGAGTTTTCTTTGTAACTGTTCTTTTCAGTAAATATGGGAATGCTGCTCTTAAGTAAGTACATATCAAATATATAATTAATATTTTCTTTGTACCTTAGGCTACATTAATATTAAAATCTATCATGATATCTAGGATAAAAATTAAATTTACATAATATTTATTTTATATTGTTTATGATTTATTTAGGTTGTCCATCCTCACCGAGTTATTTATAGGGTTTTTCCTCAGTTACACCAGGCAAATGCAGAGATTGCACCTTTAACATAGGTCCTAGCCTACACCTTTCCATATCCTTTCCCCTCCTCTATCGCGACGCCTTAGATGCTTAAAAAACAAATCAAGTTCAAATTCTGCGTAAGCTAAAAGGAAGGCTGTCAGATATCTGCTTGTATGTGGTTATAAGATTGGGGTGAGTGGGTGGAAGCGAAAACGATTAAAAATTCGTTTACTAAATACAGTACTTGAACGGTTTGGATGAAGGGAAATTTTGACCGGAAAAGGGAAATTCTGAAGCTTGTGAAGGGAAAACGGGTCTGAAGGAATTGGCATCACTGATGCATCCGTTCTGTGTATCCAGAACAACAACAAAAATTATTTCACTTTCTTTTATCTTATTATTCTTATTGTAAACTTGTAATATTATCACTTTATGTGTTATTGTTATTAACCTTAATATTCTAACATAAACTACCATTTAATTACTAAGTTTGATGAACGTAATCCGTTATTTACTTTAAAAATATCACTAATGCACATTTCTGTTATTCAATCGAGAATCGAACTCAGTCGTCGCACTTTTTTACTGTCATGCTGAATCGAAGCGAGGGTGGGATGGGTGGGTTTCATTCACAAATACATAAGTTACTAATTTAACAAACTTTACCATGAATGGGTGGGTAGGGAGGGTTTTTAAATTTACTAATGTTTTAAATTTTACGAACGCTTAAACTCTTTAACTGGGAAATTAACCCAACGCATCTGCACCATGTTAATATACTGCACCGGGAACCGAACCCGAAGCATCTCGACCATGCTGTCTAATTACTAGGATCGTTACACTAGTCAAAATGACTCACAGCATCTCCATCATGACAACCTAGCCACTCTGTGCCTAATTGGGGATGCAAATCGAGTGCTACTAGGCGCCTACCACTCACCATCTAGAATGAGTGGGACAAACTATAAAATTAACTTGCGAGAGGTTTCTCATTTGGGGATTAGACAAATAAAGATACGTCCACTTCATTTAAAATAAAACACTGTATTTCGGTAATCTTATGAATGAACTGTAAGATCTATGAATGTTAGCTATAACGGATATTCGGATTCATTTGCCAGACAGGTACAGAACGATCAAGTATTGAGCTTTGAATTCTGACTCGGTGCCACACATACCTGGATTAAACTGGTGTATTCCCTCGTCGTTCTGGTGTTGAACTCTGCTCCTTAAGCTGAAACTCCTTGTTGGTGGACGACGAAAATGGGCATTGAGGAATGGCTCCTCTCAATGCAAATCTCTGCCTAAGTTCTGCGTCGTTAGAATATGTTGAAGTACAACGTACTGTCTTCTCTTGTCATCTCGCTGATATTCAAATGAAACTCGATTCTCCAAAATCGAACCCAAGAATGATCACGGTAAATTGATCATGAACTTCTAAGAATTATTCGCTGTCGTAACTCGGCAAACTCTCCAAGAACTCATCCAAGAACTGTCCGTGAACTGTCAAGAACTGATCTCAAAACCTTCTCGTCCTCCGGTTTTGTTTGGCGGGGTCCAACTACCATCGTCTGCTTTTTCGTCTGCTGCGGCACGTGTAACACCGTTTTCACATGGAGAGACAAATTCCTTCCATGTGTCAAAACTCAAAATTGCAATCCTCGACACGCTCTGATTTCCCGGTTCTAAGCAATTCTCCGTACATCCGTAATCTCATGAAATTCATAAAATCCTACAGATTCAGTTTATACAATTTCTAGAATCTGGCTAATGTGAGGAAAGACACATTGTCAACATTTCCTTCCTACATTGCCAGACTCTTAACGATGACATTCTTATACACAAGTGTTTACAATAAATTGCTGACACAAACGTTAACAAGACTGTGCAGCTTGCATTTACTTCACATTTACAACATTAAATTCCCATAACCTTATTAACAATTCCGCGACATAAACATAAAAATAAAATCAAAATATACAACTTATTATCCTCGAAAATCGAGTACTTCCACAATATTGTAAAATAATTATTACGCATGATAATAATGCAGTAAATATTAAGACACTATACGATAAAATAATTCAATGGATAACTTTGTGAAAGGTCAAATAAAACCATCCTATGCAGTACCAGGAGATACGAACAAAGTTTCAAACATGTTAGTTACAATCACATCCAGTACTTCTATAATTTGTCAGAAGCCTCCGCTCAGCCCACATCAAGCAAGTCATCATTCTTATACTCGAACTATTTCGGATTAGGAAACAATCCAGCTGAGTATCTTACATTAATAATCTGTGGGTGAAAACCTAACAATGCAGACTTCCACTGACTAAATCTTTAACATACAGTATATTCAGGGCTATATAGTTTGGAGCTCAGATAATCAGAGTAATCATGTCCTTAGAAAGACATGGCGTACCAAAATTATTGTGGACAGATGTGAGAGACTTTCATTCATTACTAGAAGTACATATATTACAGTAAAACCTGTCTTCAACGGATTCTTTATTAAATGGAAAATTATCATAAACGGAAATATTTTACGGTCTCAAATTTAGGAGTGAAATACGTATTGAATTTCCTTCATTAAACGAAAACTGTGTTATAGTACAACGGCAATCAAAATAAGTTTTATTAATGAAAAACTTCATGTTCGGAAGGCAAAGTTTAGAATTTTTAAAAGCTATTCTATATATTATGTCTCTGTGAAAGGTTTCTGACCTAGGTGCCCTAACTGACGGAAAGTTCGAAAGCAGAAGAAGTAAAGCAAAAAAAAAAACGAGTAACATCACATTGCATTGGAAAAAAAAATGTAGACTAAAAGACTTACCAAGATGCTGTCAAAAGTTTAAAAGGAATTGCAACAATATGTCTTAGGGCGAAAAGACACTGCTATACTTAGTGTGGTTACTCACGCTAAAGTGTGCTAATTCGGGAAGACAAGGAATAATGTACACAGAAAATCCTCCTTGATTATTGGAAAAAATAAGAAAACGTGTTCACAATATTTTTTCCTGCTCTCAGTCTGTTTGTATTAGATTTAGTATATCAAATCTAGATTCGTTTTAAACTCGCAATTTAATAAGGTAGAGCATTTTAGTATATCTCTGCATGTGTATTGTATGCATGTACTGAATATGGTTTATTATTTTCTTTTAGCACAGAGGGTTGTTTAACAACATTTTTAGAAAAGGTGCTGCACCTTAAAATCCGTTCTCTAGCCATGACTCTTTATGTTCTATCTGTATCGACCAATAAGATCAGAGGACACCTGAAACGCTTGGGATCCCCAAATATGCCTTGGAACTTTTTTTTTTCACGCGCTACCCTACGCAACTGTTTTAAATTGGTCACAAGGAAACAGGTGAGGTTAGATTTACATTGAAGTTTTACCACCCGAGTGTGACGTATTATAACAGGGTCAAGGTGGAACAAAACGAGCCCTGCGGAGCTTCTAACCCTCTTCGCTTGCCCAGCTATATTTCGTAATGTAAGTAAATTACTATTGATAGTTATTGTTAGTTATTTGTAACGTAAGTAAGTCAATATTGTTAGTTTATTCTCTATATTATGCTTAATATAAATTATTGTAAATCATTGTTAATAGAATTAAAAGTTTCTATTCTTGAACTCACTGTTATCGTTACTAAGAGCTGAAAAATTCAGTGCAGCGAAGAAGGATTTGAAGATAACACGTGTTGATACTTTGCTCTTTAAAAGCGACAAAATGCTCTATAAGCGCAAAAATAAGACCTGTTGTGGAAAGTGGGAAAAATGGGACAATACCTCTTTCCTTCAGAAATATAAGCAGAAGTTTCCCTTTATAGATGATCCTTTGTCTACAATAAGTTGCGAGCGAAGGTGTCGAGAGTACCAGAGTCGTGATACCAATGGAAATCTGGTATACACATATAGATTTGATGAAGAAGTAGTAAGAACAGCTGTCATTTACACTTTACAAGGATTCGCTGTCTTTTGCTATTCACTTGAAGAAAGGCGTCTGAAAGGACTGCTTCCTTATGTGAGTGTAAGGACTGATCTACGCGTCTTTAGGGAGATTCACAAGGATCCATCATTACAATTACTAGCATTAGAAGAATACCTGAATTCCCTCGACAGCGAAAGCAATTATTCATCAAATCTCTCTTGTAACCTTAATTCAGAAAAAGACGAGGAAGAATTTAATATATTCGATTTGCAAGAGTTATTTAAAGGTACCGGTATACATACGCACAATTCTTGCATCACACTCGCATCTGATGATGATGCTCGAAGCGAATTATCTGATCATTACGTCCTTGAAGACATATCAGAGTCTGAGTTGGAGCGAATCTTTCTCAATGGCAGTACAGCTAGTTTAGCAGATTCAAAAACGCCAAAGAGATCTTGGTGGAAAAAGTTGTTGTGTTGCTGCTTCAACGGCGAGGACGATCTTCGAAGCGAATTATCCGAGCATAACATCCTTCAGGACATATTAAAGTCCGAGTTGGAGCGAATCTTTCTCAACGGCAGCACAGACGATTTACCGAAGTCAGAAACGCCAAAGAGACCTTGGTGGAAAAAAAATGTGTTGCAGCTTCAACGGTAATTAAATAAAGGGAATTCTGCGATTATATTTAGGACCTCTACTCAAACTACAGACGCCTACAACAGGGAACGCTTTTGGCTACCTAACAGCAACGCCGACACTGAGTAAGAGTTGATTTCCCTGATATTTCGAATCCTTATTGCACTTAAAACTGCTTTTGGAAATTAAAAAAGAAGAAGAAAAATTTCAGTTGTAGTTGCCGAGCCTTGGCACATAAAAGGAAGTTTGGAAGGAAAAATATATCTTAAACTAACATACCTGATATCATTTCGGCTTACCTGCAATAATAAAATAATATGATGGTCTTCTGGGGAAGCTATTAACTAATGAAGTGGAGAATTATCAGACATCGTCTTTGAAATTATTGAATTAGGTTCATCAGAAATGAATTAAACTATTACTGACTTCATGAATTGGCAATCACACGTGGATGTTATGCATTGTATTATTTTTAGTTGTACTCCTGTGTATGTGAAGGAGTATGTAAGCTTCTATTTCATTTATTGTATTTAAATATTATATTATTGTGAATGTACCGTTTAAAAACCATTGTAAACACTTGTGAGAGCCAGGCAATGAAGAAGTAATCTAATTTTAAAACGTGAAAAAATGTTTTGAAGAGAATCTGAAGCAGAAGATGGGACGATGCTGATAGGAAAACGAACGTTGGCATGAATGAAAAGTGGAAACAGTATTCACAAATACTTTGAATAATTATTGTATTGCATTGTTTTATTAGGCATATTTTGACGATAACTTAAAAAAAAAGAAACAAATTAGTTTCGTTTCCGTCGTATCATAATGTTACCTGGAAATACATCGAGAAATTTGTAATTATTTATTTTGGTTGAAAAAAGCTATTAAAAACCATACGTTGCCTTAACCTAACTTTATTCATAATACTTTTAAAACTGTAAGAACAAGGGGCATATACTTTACCAATTCACAGCATAACAGCGGTTCCCAACCTAGGGTTCTCAGTCTTAGTTTATAATGTGAACAGTTTATAATCATTAGAATTTGCTTAAGAGTTTTAAGGGCAAATGACAGACAAAAGTTTTGATATATCAAAAGCCCTCAACTTACTTAAATAGATCAATCTAGGGCTCTTTTCCAAACAAACTCACGAAAAGAACCCTAGATTTACGAAAAGTCGAATTTTCGCAATAAACATTTTCGTAATCAAATACGAAAAATAAGAAAAAATCGACAAATTATTCCAAATTAGTAGTAGTTCATGCCTCAGTCACTAGATGGCTTGCAACTTAGAATTTAGAAATTTAATAGGGTGGTCCAAAAGTGTGGAAACACCTAAATAACATCCAAACCGTTCAGAATTGGGAAAAAAGGAAAAAAGTGATGATAACAGACGGGGGGAAAATCTTTTGAGACATAATGGCGCCATCTGCCGCAGTCTTGAAATCCGCCATCTTGAAATGACAGGAACTTTTTTTAAAATGGGAATCCTATCATGTGAAACATCAAGTAGGACTGAAATTTTCCCAGGAAGCCAGTGGTGAAATGTTTTTGGATCTACGATCAACCGTTGTAAAGTTTTAACAGAATTTCTTCTGCTTCAGGTGACGAACACGGAATGGCACTAACAAGGGATAAGCAGATAGAGATCATGCTGATCTCAGGAGAGCGCAGCAGCAAACAGATCGCAGACGATTTCAACGCTCGTCACCCAGAACGGGAGCCCATTTCCCATAGCGCAGCGTGGAAAGTTATAACGAAATTTAAGGAAACCAAGTCGATGGAAAACAAACAATAATCAGGGAGGCCTCGCACAGCGACGGACGAAGCTACATCCACTGCTGTGTTGGCATCATTCGCGAAAAGTCCCACCTGCATTATCGTCGCCTACTCCAAGAATGTGGTGTATCTCGCCCTGCGAATCGTATCTGTGCATAAGTGGCACCCATGGGTCAATCCATCTGAAGTTGTCCAAAGATGGTGAAAATGGTTGCTCGACAATCCTTGAAAATTCAGCCCCTTGGAGCAAGATCACTGGCGTATCTGGCATGTAAAATTTGGGGGGGGGGGGACATAAAAGGAAGTAATTTAAATGGCAGTGCCTAGCCCAACCTGTTTATTATATTCGATTCCATTTGTTACCTTTCTGCTTACCTTCACGGAACCCCTGAGATATATCAAGAACTCTGCTATAATCGTTTCAGAGGCTAAATATTACATTCCAAATAAATATAATTATTATTATTTATATGTTATTCTGTCGTAAGTAAATAAATTGAATTAGAATAAAATATTGAATATTTTGTACTTCAAAATATTGGGGGGACGTGTCCTCCTCGTCCCCTCTCCAGAGACGCCCGTGGGCAAGATAATGGTAATCCTCAGTTATGCACTTTCGACAAAACGCGAATAACACTATGAAGCATGTGGGTTACTGTAGAGCAAAGCAATAAGTATACTATATTCGGAAGCCTCAACAGATATTCCAAAAATGTTGGTTACCATTATATTGCAAAAAGGGTGAGGTATATCATTTTATTGCAGAAAAAAAGATTAAATATGAAAATGAGCAAGGTATTTATTTCTTTACAAAAGTGTCATTGAAATCCAATCCCAGTTACGGAAGTTAATGTGTTCACAATGTTGTGTTACATCTATCTATCCTATATAACGCAACCTTGTGAACATATTAACTCCCGTAACTGGGATTGTATTTCAATGATACTTTACTGATATGGGCGCCCGAAGGTGGGGGTAGGGTGGGGCCCGGCTCCCCCTGGCTTACGAAAGTGGATACGTAATATAGCAAACTACGTATGGCACTCATTCTAGCTTTGGAACTTCTTGTATAAAATAACAGACAAATTCTGACCAAAGCATATATTAACTAATAAATAATAGCGTTACAGTTTCGGCAAATTAACTTTGCCTTCATCAGACACATTATGAAATACAATTTCTAAGATTACAGCTTATATACTTCTTAAAGTGAGAGGAGGTATTCCATGAACCAATCATATTCGTCCTTTCCTTTAACAATTATTCGAAGTCCGTGGGTTCCGCGGAGCGCCCCATTCTGCTTTCTCATGATGTCTAATGACTACTGAGATCGCTGATAATGCGTACCTGGCAGCAGGTGGCAGCACAATGCACCTAATATGAAAAACGTATGTTTTGGGAATGTCAGGATACTTTTGATCACAGTATATGTTACATTCTGTAACGCCGTGTTATAAGTTTGGGCGAAGATTAAGAATTTGTAAATTTCAGAATATGTGAACAGAATGTTTCTAAGGCACAAGCTACATCAAGTTTATAGGGGCAACAGTTTTTAGTTGTCCACATATTATATTCTCGAGACAATTATTTAAGGGAGTAGTTATAATTGACAGTTCATTTGAAGTACTGAACTAGGTGCGTGCAAAGAGCTTTCATTTTGTATATGCAACTCGCGACCGGATTACTGGCATCACAGATGTCGTTGTTTTGGTTTTAATTATTTGTTGGAAAGCGGAAAGCAGTAGAGCACAGACAGGTATTATCATAGTATCTTGTGCGCTGAACGAGGTAAAATAGCAAACATTAAGAATATACCAATTTCCCTGATTCTTTCGAGTCTGATAAAAGCAGTATTATGACTTGTTACAACTTTCGTCAAATGTATGGAGAGAAGGCATTTAACAATAGCACATTTCGCTGCTGGTTTCGAATATTTCGAGACGAAGACAGAAGCTGTACAGTTCAAGTATGCTCTGCATATTCACCAGAGGCTTCTGTAGAGTTCCTGAACGACATCACAACAAATAAACTCACACCCAGCCATCAACAAATACGTGGACATTTTTAAGATACAGAACAAGCAGATGTCTTTAAATGCTTAGAATCACAATCATCACAAAATTTAATGAGTGGGTCTCACACCAGCTTGCTGCGAAGCAACAACGAGACTGAATACTTGTGCTTTCTTTGCTTACTAGTCACAAACAAGAATCTTTTTTTGTAACAAACTCTAAGAGGAAAGCAGATCTAGGTAATATAACGTAATATGTAGCATCGAAAGGTCTGTCTCGTGTTGCACAACCTGCTCCATTAACCTGAAAAAGGCTACACCCCTATATGAACTTGCTCAGCGAAATCTGAAGGGAAAACCTACTAGAAGGTACGATAACTGCACATACAGTCAATAGTTGGAACAAACAGAGAAAAACTGATATCTATGTGGCCAGCGCTCGTCAATCGCAAGGGCATTATCTTCCATCATGATAATGTCAAGCATGTTTCAATCATACAGAGGATATCACTGAATTTTGGTTAGGAAGTATTATTTCACCTGATATTAAATCAATTAAAGGCATACGCAATGAGAGTTTTACGATTTTAACCCCTCCCTTGATCAAGATATACAAAAATAAATATTTACCATATTTAGATATGTGTATAATACAAACATTTGAAATTATATTAACGTGAGAAATTTGAACCTGCTTGATGAACTTCTGAGTATGTTTCTGCCCTACATTTCTGAGTATGTCTCTGCCCTACAGACTATCTTTCTCGCTCTTTGCAGATCATCGCTCACCAAATCTTGATGTTGTGGAGGATAAGAAAATAGCATTATATTCTTTCTTTCTTTCTTTCTCGCTCACTCACTCACTCATATTATATACCTTTATATATATTTAAACGGTATCGCATCGCAATTTGCTACGCAACATCCCAGAAATGAGATGCAAACAAAAATTTGTATCGCAAATTACAATGCATCTATGACCGTAGTATAGATATATTACAGAAGTCGGCTATTTCCTTTCGTTGTCGGTTAGGCTTTCAAAAACACAATCTACTCTGGACTACATATCAAATCACTGGAAACTATGTGCAGAATTGACGAATTGACAACAGATAGTTTATTGTATCTATAAAGAAAGTAACCCAATGCGCTCTCGAAATTAAGACCCGATATCGCTTACTTTTCACAAACTAGACTACTAGCTAAAACATGGGACCCTCTTCTGCCCATTTATCTTCTCATAGTGGTTTCATAGTATTGGCCCAGAAACATAATTCGTTTTTCTACCCTCTTCTGTTGCGCACTGAAATGACGAAACAATATTAGTGTCCGGTTTAAAACGTCTGAAAATTGGCAAAACTAACTAGATGCGAGTAGTAATTCGCTACAATATGAATTCGGAAATTAACATTTGTGTGCAATTAAACTATTTTGTTTTTACCATAATAATGAAGGTTTACTCCGTGGACTGCGTAATTCCATTTCTCCGTTTCTTGAGATAATTATGGATCCAGAACTTAATCAGCCCTATGCAGAGTTGTTTTGACATATGATTAGCGTCATACTAAAGGCCTGACTACTACAGGAAATATATGTTAGTGGAATTCTTTACTATGGAACTAATCACGCGTCAGAATGACTGCGTAAGGCCAATATGGTTATATTCAAAACCAGTTACTTACCAGCTTAGGTTAATTTTAAAATGACAATGTTGCAACATTTTAAAAATATAACTATTATTATTTTTTCCCTACTTTGCTTTTCATTATTACACTACTTTGTGGCACAAAAAATATTTATTACGTAAAATAAATAAATAATAATAATGTTTTCCTTCCTAATGAAAATGGGATAATTTTTTATCATACAAATGCCAAGAGATCGTGTATAATGGTGGCTTACATTTACACGTGTCCTCTGTGGTGTTTTCTATCTTTCTGTTTTACTTCCAAAAACGGGTAAATTTTTGCATGCACTAATATACAGAATCTCGGAAATAAATAAAGCAGTGATATATTTTGGTCTAGTATGTAGCAGTTGAACGGCCTCCCAAGGTTTACAATCATACTTCAGTTAGCACTAGATCAAGTCTAACATACATCGTGCAGAATTCTAACTTAACAGCTCAAAGCTTACAATTTCAACTCTATGGGTCCTCTACTTCCTTCAATTTTAAATTTATTTGTGTTGCTTTGATTTGTTTGAACTGTTTTCTTTGTAAGTTTTAGCTGAAGCTGTTCTCCATACTTGTCTAGTGGCTAGCGCATGCAAATTTGGTGCGCGGAGTCCTGTGTTCGATTCCCAATGGGAAATGACTGAACGTATTACGAGGTTCGAATTCCTCGTCTTATAGTAGCTTCTGTACTGAAAAGGGACATTAAACTTCAACAAGCAACGCCAATTTTAGCTTAACCTTCCAGACCACTACTGAAGTCCATTTATATTTTAATTACTAAAGCACTATTAGCATATACTGATGATATGGCATGAACGACTTTGATAATATTCTACTACATAACGTGCATTCTTGAAAGAATAATGTGAACAAACTTCTACCAATGAGATTTAAGCCTTTTTTCTTTCGCAATTAATACATGCAAGAGAACCATTCTATAGCATGTTAAAGAGCTCTTCAGTTTTCCACGCAGAGGTCCTGCTACTCTTCATTCATCAAAGTGTTGAAACCAACCATTTTTACATAAGTACACAAACAGAAGGACGCACTTAATATACACTTATCTTGTATGTTCAGCAAGTACAAAAAATAGATTGAATCTGTATGAAATGGTAAAAGTACTTGACATATTTTACGACTATCTTGAAAAGTGCCAGAATGTAAAATACGCTGTGTTCAAGAAGCAGTTTTCAAAAGTATAATGTATAGTAATATACCAAATAATTACGTCACCTTAAGGATAGAAATATTTTATTTTATTTTAATGAAGTTAATAGACGAACATAATAGATTTCAATCATGATTTTTTCACTTAACTAGTGAACACCTTTCTGAAATTAAGCTATCATCATCATATATTTCAAAGCAATTTTTTCCAATTCCACTTTCACAAGGAAGATATTTCTGCATTCCGTACCATTCGTCATGAATCTTGAAATGGTAATGAAAATATTTCGTGTACAAGATATTTAGTGCCTACTGTCTACTGATTACATGTGAGTATACCTAAAATTCGTTAAGCGCGAAAATGAAGCAACCTAAAATCAGTAGTGAGGTCCAATTACGAGAGCAGAAAGTATCAATTCAGGAAGAAAACAGCCGAAGAGAGCTGAAAGATTAAAAGAAAATATTTTATATATTTGCTCTAAATACAGAAGAATAAAGAAATAAAAATATCATTTCAAATTGACTGGCTGTCGATTCTTTGTTTGTTCTTTGGAAACAATTATCCCATACATATGTTACTTCATTTTGACCATGTTACTCCAATTATGTGAATATTTAAAAAAAATGCAACAGCTAAGATCATTCCTTTCGGGGGGCTGGGTTGCTATTAAGAGGGGCTGGGTTGCTATTAGTAAGTAGTATATAAAATTCTAGAATATGTAGCAGAAGAATATCTCTTCTTAATATCTATTATAGCAAATGTCTTTGAGTTTTGTAATTGAAAATATTCCCGAAAACTATTCTGATTAATAAATAGTTCCTTTTCAAGAAGCTCACATCTCGATAGTGTTTTTGCAATGAGGCAAAACATACAAGACCTGTCTGAAAATATCTGATCATGGTCCCGAAAAACAATACACTTACTTGGTGTTTTCGTTGTCCTAATCGTTGCCCTTCAATGGTCTTTGTACTGCCCAAAACAGGCCTGGAACCCCTTCTCCTCGGGAAATACTGTCATGGCAGACATCGAGTTATGCTAGATGTTCTTTCAGGTGCAAAAGGGAGTTTCTTTCAGCTGCCTTTCTCAGGAACGGCCAAAACTCGCACAGAGCAATATTAGAAGAGTAGGAAGCTTGATTAAATGTGCTGCACCGAAAAGAACAATGAGAAAAGCCTTATGAACGGGTTCATCGCTCTGGTACAGTTGCCCAGTCTGAGTTCCAAAGGTCTGGTCATCCTCGACGAAGAGCAGCACGTAGACGACTGAAAATGTCCAAAAAGTAATCCTTGGTAACTGTACGTCTTACTCTACTTAATTATGGCGCACTATGCAACGCCAGTCGAAGAACGCAATCAATTTTACCCATTGTTGTTGTTGTTGTTGTTGTTCCTACGCACATCGCAAGATTATTTGGGCCTTCGCGAGTCTTGGCGACTTTAGATGCTTCCATTGGGTAGATTGCGCCTTTGTTGTTGGGTCGTATCCATAAACCTACGTTTCCACCCTGTTAGACCGGTGCGAATGATCTTACAATAGTACCGAACATAATCACTCCTCCACAACAACAGACACAAGTGGAAATAACAACAACTTCAGGCTACGATGGACCCCTCTTCCACATCGCGCGTAGGGCCAACCAGCGCCATGTAGTTTTCCCGAAAACAAAGAAAATCGGGTACTTTTCAAAGAATGCTTGTACAGTGCCGAATCATTTTAAAGATGTCTGATTGTAAGCATAGTAAGTATTGTGATTTATATACTCGTATTGGGAGAAAACAACCGAACTAATTTCACTGAAAGATTGATATACGGATTAGGTATACACCGTATGTATATTTATACCAAAAAAGAAAGAAAAAATACACTGTTAAACTACGATAGATTTCCAAACTATAGGGATCCAATATTTTGATTAGAAGTGATGATTATTAGTTCCGGATTCAATATACGAATAACTGAAGAATCCTACTATTGGGACACTGAATCTGTATCAGAAAATAATTTCTCGCTATCTCTCATCGTCTTTTCTTTACAAGGATCTTTTTAAAACTATTTCTTGCTATTTATTATCGTTTCTACTCATGGAAGTAAATATTGAAATCGGAAGCTGCAATTTGTTTAAACCATTTCTGGTTTTACTAGAGTATAAACACGAGGAGTCTGACGGTGAATTTAGACCAGAAAAAACATTTCTCAACGTATCGTACCTTTCTCGTTCTACGGTGGTCGTGTAGAAGCGAGCTACACTCTACACTAAATAGTTTAATAGTTGCATATCCTATTTTGTCGTAGGTACTAACACAAGCGGTCTGATGTAAAACTTACAGCCAGAAAGCGCAGCGCAGCAAAATAGCCTGTTTATTGAAGACATGTACCAAAGATGAGGAAACAACAGATCAGGTTTCAAGTAGTGAGGGTAAAATCCAACAAACATTCAACAGATAATGAAGATACAGTTTGCGGGTTCCTAAGTGTTGCTTCAGCAGATGTACAAGTGACAGTTTGAAAATGGAATGTCAACGTTGACTAATGCAAAGCACTGCGGTCAACCACACACAGCAACCACACCAAACTGTCGCTGCCGTGGATCACGTAAAATCATTTCCGAGGAGCTACAGTAGTATAAAGTTTTCGCTAGGTGGGTAATAAAGTCACATCGAACCGAGGAAACACTGAAGATAGCTGCAATATTATGAAGCGAAAAAAAATGGCTTCCTGAAACGTACAGTAACTGGTGGTTATGTCTTTGGCCGCCTTAGAGGTACAACGTGCAGGAAAGGTCTACATGCATGAAATGACAAGATATACTGCATGGGTGGCTACACAACCAGTCGCAAAATGTGCTTTCTCGTGAAATCCAAGTACTAGTTAAACGATGACACAATTAAATTTCATGCTGAAGTAAGTACGTTGAAGTGATATGATACTTTCAATCCCATTGTAGATATTAAACGCACAAAATGATTAAGGCTGCTTTTTCACTCTTCCTCGTATAATACTGTTTAACACCACTACTTTTTTTTTTTTTTTTTTTTGCAAATGTCTCTATTATTAACTAAAATAGTAAATTCTAGCTCACTTGTACAACATTTATTAGAACTACATAACAATTTTCTCTCTGCGTTCTTACTTTAATCTTTCATCAACCCAAATTAAAAAAAAAAAAAAACTAATCACAGAATTGTATCCTGTCTGAAGGTGTCAAATCGGCTCCCACACACTGGAATGGTTGATTGGCTAATTGGCTAGTTGGCTTTGAGTTTAGCGATGCGCTGAGCACCGAGGCTGTATGAGACATGGATATACAGCTTAAAGTGAGATTGAAACACAGGAGTTCCCACTTGAAATCCAGATTCGATTTTAGATTGAAGCTCATGTAGTTTCGATCTCACTTTAAGCGGGTGCTTATTTCTATTTATTTTCACTATTCCCACTTTGCTTCATTGTTTCCATTCACATTTAGTTTGCGACAAAGTTTAACACGATAAAAAAAATAAGCAGAACCGTGGTACAATTTGAACACGGACTGCCTGGTTGCTAGACAAAAACGCTACCCTGCTCTACCCCAAATTGTAGTAGCAGTCCTCTGTTAGATATTTATTTTGTAAAGTGTCACACAGTGTTGCCACATTGTCATATCTTTAACGGGCCCTACCGCCGAAACAAAGTCCCGGAAGTTAAAGGTCATATTATTTTCTCGTCTTCTTTCTCCTTGTAGCATAACCGCCAGCTGAGCATCAGCGCGAGTTTTATACCATCCTATATATACACAAAGGAAGTAATTAAAAAGAGTGTAACAACGAATGCGGAAGTGAAAGGTAAGCATTTTATTCTAACCTATATATAAGCCTATATAATTATATTCAAAATTACAATAAATAGGTAAATGTATCCGTAGATAATAAATTTCCTATAAAATTAAACTGTTCCATGAATCTAGTTAAACACAGTTTCGACATACGCAAAAAGTTTGTAAATAATCAGCAAACTGCCAGCTCTTCTAATTTAAAAAATTCTGTTTTGAAATCACGACATAACAAATTAGGCTAAACACTGCATAATGCTAGTCACTTCAATATTTCTAGTGTGATCCAACGGAATGTTCCAATTTGGCAACGTCGCTGCAGGAACGACGGGAAGTCTGTACTCTGGAGACTAGGCGACTGTCGCGTGATATGTTTCTTCCCTTTCCCTTTAAACATTTTCCATTCGCGATTCTCCCTACCACAGAAAGTTTCTCTCTCTTGGATCTGGGACGCTGCCGAATCACGAAAACAGCCTGTAGTGTTAGTCTGTTGTTCGCTGTAGTGTACTAGAGCAAGGCACTGCTTTTATGAAGATCTGATATACTCTTAAATGACTGCTGAAACTCGAAATGATGGTGCTCTTCCACACACACACACACACACACACACAACACATGAATTGCTACCGATTCTACTAGCACCAACAGTACATTTACTCCCTCCCCTCCTTATTCATTCTTGTGTATTTACACTGAAGTGCTCGTCCTACTGTGCGAAATCTGCGATCAATATTTCATCTACAGCTGATAATCAACGGCCACACTAAGGTCAATTTTCTTAGTTTTTAACATTATTTAAATATGAACAGAAGAAAAAACACAATAAGGTTATCAGCCTGTTCTAGTTTTACTAATTGCAACAGTAAAATATTAAATTCTCGTGATTTTAAGAAGGTTATAGTAAAAGTTCACTTTCTTCAAGAAATATATATATGTGCGCGGATCCAAGGGGGTATAGGGGCTATAGCCAGGGGTGGACTGGCCATAATCAAGTACCGGCCCCATGGCCGCTGCGCCCTCCTCACATCAGTGCCTTTGCGCCCTCCTGGGGAGGGGCTACGACCCGTCTTAGCCTCGGAAAGGTGCACAGTTTCCTCTCTGAACACAATTAAAAAAAAAAAAAAGCTACATAATTATTTTATAAATTTGCTAGCCTTTGGCCAGCTAGGGCTCCACCCCAGACACCTGTATTTGCTCGGCCTGCGGCCAGGGGCGTCATTTAGGGAGGGCAGGAGGGGGCAATTGCCCCCCCCAAGAGTTTGAGGAATACATATACTTTAGTCGATTGTCTAATAATATACTAGTACAAAACGTGAAATTCTTATGTCGGTGGTGCTCTTGCCCCCCCCCCCAAGCAAAGTCTGAAATGACGCCCCTGCCTGCGGCCTCGCTCTTTCTGTTTTTGCCTTTGGAAATCATTATAACGATCTTAGGGACCCTGAAATTTATAGATTTGACTCTAATATCGATCATTTTGGATGATTTTTATATATCAACCCTACCACCCCCACTGCTCCACCCCCAGATCCAGTCTTTACTCGGCCTACGGCCTTGCCCTTTGGCCGAGTTTGGATGTTTATATATCTTTCTTTGAGCTTCTCCAGGAAATTCAGATATTTTTGAAAGAATCCCAGAAACGACTTGAGGTGTACTTGGAACAAAACCCAAGCATCCGTCTTGAGGCTATTGGGATAACTCTATGGAGAAGTAAAAGCAACGCTGCTGTAAAAATATTTGGACACTTTCATTACTGGGCATCCGACTCAAAGGATGCCAGACCAAGAAAATCAAAACCAGTATATGTGGAACTCGTAGCAGCTTTAAGTGTGATTGGCAACTCGCAAGAATTCAATTCCAAAGTCAGACATGATGCAATGTCTCTCATTCAAAAGTTGTGCTCCTTTGAGACTATCATTGTGGCTATGTTTTTATTGATTTTTCAGCATACCACACCTTTATCAGACTACTTGCAAACAGAAAACTTAGACTATGTCCAAGCATGGCGCCTGATATTCTCAACACAAAATAAGTTGAAAGAAGCTAGGGACCAGTTTGACAAAGTCTACAAAGCAGCCGAACACTTTGCAACAGAAATGTCAAATAGTATTGAAGGACTCATTACAGATGTTCCTAGTCTAGAACAAGTTATTATGGAAACAGAATTGCCTGAGGTGAGATGTAGAAAAAGAAAGAAAATGGCAGGGGAATCAGCTTCTGATGAAGAATTGAAGACAGTAAATACGGATTTGAAGTAACAGTTTTCAACTGTGTTCTAGACCAAATTTCTAACAGCATGCAGGAACGATTTGCTGAAAATCAAAGCTTATACTTAGATTTAGAATGTTTTGATCCTAAGAAGTTCAAGAGTTTAAGTCTGGCTTCGTTGTCACTGAAAAGAATCACTGAATTAATTTCTGATTGTGAAGAGGGAAAACTTAAAGAAGAGCTTTTTTCGTTTTCATCAATGAGGGAAGAGTTTTCAAAATCCCCTTATGAGAACCAAGAAAAGAATCAAGAAGCTGTTGAGGTTCGTACGATTGAAGATTTGATTGAAGAGGACAAGTTTTCTGAATATTTCATGGAGAATGAGGAGGAATATTTGGGGCCAACTGACGATATTGTAGATTTAAGGTCTATAAAATGTGATGGAATGAAGTGCAATTCTTGCTTTAAGTGCGCCTTCGATGTGATTCTGCAGTACAATATGTACTCAAGACTCTACACAGAATTATTCAAAGTTTATAAGTATCTTCTTACAATACAATACCGGCAACACAAGTGTCCTGTAAGCGAGCATTTTCGAAGCTCAAAAAAACAAGACTCCGTTCAAGACTTACAGATGAACATCTGGAATCATTGTTCTTGATGAACTCAGAAAGAGACATTCTGACCAAAATAGACAACAATCTTATTATTGACAAAATGTGTGAGAAAAGCAAGGAGATGCGAAGGCTCCTTCAAGCATAAAGCAGTGACTTTACTTTCATTTTCCAGTTTTGTTTTTGAATTTCTTTTTTCACTAGGTAGGTATATAATTCTAAATTTACTTTTGTTAATTTGTAGTAAATGTTTCATGTATACTTTTAATCAACGGTTTTAAAAATAGATGAAAAATAAGTCAATGTTATGATGATCATAGCTTTAAAAGGACGGAAGTATGAAAAATAGCATAAGCCCCAAACTTAACTCAAATCTTCAGTTATAATTAGGCTGTTAACAAATGTAGCCGAAGAAATTAAACAACTGGTGTGATTTTTGTAGTCTCAGTTAAAGTGTGCAGATTTATATAGGCCTAATATATTTAGTACTCAAAGTCTCTTTGTTTGTTTACGAAAATATTGAATTTGTATAATTCTATCGTGATTAACTGCAATATCTACTTAATCTTTTGTTGTATTTTATGTACTAATTTTCCGGGGGAAGCCCCCCGGGACTTCCTGTTATTAGGAGGGGTTATTAGGGAGGCTTTCGCTCGTATGGACAGCGCCCTCCCAGAGTATGTGACCGCGCCCTTTTTACATATCCAGTCCACCTCTGGCTATAGCGCCTCCTTGACGGTCAGATATACACTGGATAAAATGGGCTTCAATCCTGCTTTACACTGGATGAAGCGGCAAACTGTGGTTTAGCTCCTCCCTTGACAATATCTTGGATCCGCCACTGTATGTATATAAATGTATATGTGGGTGTTCGTCAAATAGAAAAAAATTGCAGGTTGTTTTGCTAGATAATCAGTTATCTACTGTTCTGTATTACATACTAAACGAAAGACTGTTTTCTTCTAGGTCTACTTATCGATCGTATTAGACCCTCTCTACAGTAACTTATATATATGGAAAATTAATCAAAATTTTAACGGATTAAAATTAAAAACTAAAGCTAATGAAAAAATAATTAATCAAATTAAAAATTAACACTATAAAATTAAAATTAACAATTTGCGCTACTATGTAATGAGAACTGCCCCAAGTTGTGAGTTGTGAAAGTTGATGTAAAATTATGAAACTTCAAGACGTGGGGAAACTGTTATTATGAAAAGTTACTGTTTAGGTATAGTATTAAAATATAGCAACAGTAATTATGTGTATCGTGTCAGTATCACATCTTTGCAGAATATACATTTCACATGTTTTGAGAAAAAATATATAATGATTAACATTTTAACTGTTCAATTCTTTAACTGTTATCAATGGAGACCAGATGTTAGGCAAAATATCTATTCTTTAATATTAAAGATCTGTTCAAAAATAACGTTTTGAAGTTTATATACGAGGTTATAGTTTCAATTTAAGCCAATTTTATTTTCCCTTACTGTCTAAATAATTGCTTTACTGCCTAATGTTGCCTATTCTATGCATTTTCTTCAAATATGACTTCATTGGAAAAATATACAATATAAATAATATACAGGACTTGAAATATCTTGTTTGAAAGTACTAGCCAAAAAAAAAGAACTACTAGCCAGGCCATTTTGCAGTCACAGTGTTTATACAAATAAACAAAAAATGAAAAATGAAAATGAAATGAAATCTGTAAGTTTTACGTCCCACGGTTATGCCGGTTAGGCTAAAGGAGACGGTGATAACGAGAGATGAGTGAAATGGTGGAATGAAGAAAGTGGGAGGAAACGGGAGTACCCCGAGAAAACCCACGAGCACGGTGTTTGTCCACCACAAAGTTCACTTGGCGGGGGCTGGGATCGAACCCGGGACCCCAAAACAAAACAAAAAATCAGTACACAGTAAACATATCATTACATTTTTTATTGGCATGTCTCTTACAAATAAAAAAAAAAAGGAGTGATTACTGTTCTTTATTCTTGAATTTCTTGTGGATATGTCCAGCTGCATGGAAGCCACTGCTTTTGATTGATCAGACTTTACTCGCCAAATGTAAAAAAAGTACTCGCCACTGGCAAGCAGGTAAGTGGATTTTTGAAGCCCTGATAATATAAAAATATATACATGAAATGTACGTCAAGCTTCGTTTTTAAATAGAGAGTGAAAGAATATATTAACAAATAGATATATTTCTACGTTCTTTGAGCATTATCTAAGACGATTTTTTTAAAATTGTATTGAATATTTATCTTCATTATTTCGAGTTACATTTTAGTGTCTTGTTCATATACGGACTACGGACAATATTTTGCCCAGAGTATTTACCACGGTCTCGAATTTTAAACATCTTTCGTATATATATATCCTGTCTATTTTCACCAGATTGCCATGTTCATTGTCCCCAAACATCTCAAAATTATTATGCAACCTCCTCTGTGTCTAATTGTTGACAAAGCACATTCCAGGTGGCTTCTCGTTTGATGAGTAGCGTACCATCATCACTCTATAAAGAGCCTGCTTCCATTGGGTCTATAGTTCATTTCTTGTGTATATTTGCCTAGCTTAATCTATTTCTCTTATATTTAGCTGTTAATTTTAGTTTCTTAGCGGCTACACATCCTCCTAGATCAACGGACTGTAAACTTTTCTACCGTAGGACTTCATACTTGAGCTTCGCGTGCCTCATTTAAAGCAGCGGTGAGTTGTGGAGCAGTCAGCTATCATTCCTTTTAGATAAAAACTAATGAAGTGTGCAAGCTTCGTTTGGTGGATCTGGACCTCCCAATTCCATTTTATTCTACATTTGTACGAATCTCTCGAACATGAGTGTGATAAACATCTTACAACGATAGACTGAGCTTGTTCACAATTTACCAATTACTACACATCTCCTCACGTAGAATATAGACACTAGACTCTTGCTCAACAGTACGCAGCTCTCGCCTTGCCACTATAAATGCAGTCTTTTATACTGCATTAATAAAATTATTTGAAGAGCACCGAAGGACAAATGTTCGCTACGTAGGTTTAATATAGCTCGCTCACGAATGTTTCAACTTATGATACCCGATATGTAAAACAATTTGCAATTTCATCGACTTTTGACAACATATATGACCGTGACTTACAATCGGTGATGGTAATAAAACACATGAAAGCCAAATCAAGAATATTGTAAGGATCCACACATTCTAGTATATGCTAGTTCTACAAACACATGTCTCAGTTTAAACATGTGTTATTGCATATAAACAGTCACCAGCAGACGATAGTACGACACCTGGAAGACACGAAGTTGATGCGGATAGGAACCGAAAACAGACTACCCTCTTCTCACTATGCCTCTTCCAAGAGGGCACTCATAAAAGAAGACCACACCAGAGCAGAGGCATCAGCTAATAGCTGATCTTTAACCTAACAACACTTTCTTTGGGGGTCGCACTGGGCTAAGGAGAATCCTTTCCAAACCTTATCTCTAAAGGCCACTGTGGGCGAAGAGATATCCTAACAACCTACCTCTCGAGGCAGCTATGGGCGACGAAGGATCCCTATAACTGTCTCCCGAGGTCGATGTTGGCAACGGAGACTCCTTCAAATAAACATACTCCGGTGACTGCAATGAGCGAAGGGGTTCCTGTACCAGGGTGGCTACTAAACTTCTAAAATGAAATTTCGTGACTCTTTTGTGACCTTTTTTTTACCAACTATAAAATTTCTTAACATTCTCAGGAGCGAATTTGGGTGCGAATTAGGAGCGAATTTGGGTGCGAATTCCCATGCATGCGATAGAAGCGTGCTTTGCTTCCTTTGGTAGCGTCTAAAGCCGACCACAGACACTTTTGGTGGTGAATTTTGACGTTTTATAGAACAAAATTTTCCAGTCTGTACTTATATTTGAACAGATTTTTTTAAAAACGTGACTCTAAAACTAAATTTCTTGACTTTCATGACCGTTTTCTAATTTCGTGACTTTTTCGGGACTTTCGCGACCGATAGACGTCCTGTGTACAAACCTAAATCTAAATTGAATCATATTATCCGTAGCCACTACTGTGTGCTAACGAAAACACTTTTTATTGTACTAGAAAGAAACTGTAAATTAACTACAGATATTTATTTTTAAAATAAAATATGTAGGGCTTATCCCGGATCGTTTTATTTGACTCTACTGAAAAACATTTAATATTTAAAAATTTATAAGAAACACGCAAAGAAACTTCTTGTCTTCGATTTTGTTTAGTGTAGAAACATGAATCAATACAAATATTTTTTTAATAGTTTATCGTAAATTAATATTGACATGTAAAAATGTGACTGCTCCTACATTTTTCGGACGGTAATGTATTTACAGCAGGGTTGGCAAAAACCATGGTTTTTATTGAAAAACCAAAACAACAGGTTTTTTGGTTTAAACAATTTTTTTTGGTTGAAACCAGGTTTTTTTTGGTTTAAATAATTTACTCTATGTATTTATATTAGATATGGACAGAAATTAGCTTGTTTCGCCTTGGTGTTATTATGCAACAACAAGGTTATGCTGGAAGGGGTCACGTAAGGTGAAAGCGGAATCCAAACCGTTTCTCGGCTTACATCCAAGAGAAATTGTCCATTTGGACACGAAACCGGGACTAATTGGTCACAAATGCGATTGCCGACTCACTCACGAAGGACTCCTGATAAAAACACGTTGTACTGATCTCTACATAGGCCTACTTGTTAATATAATTGTCAAGAGTAATTTCAGAAGGACAAAGAGATAAACAGTTAAACAAGTAAAAACGTTATACAGAATTATATACAAATCTCGAAACTCCCGCCTTAGCCACTAGGAAAATCCTATTATTACTTTAAATGTATTTGTATGTAAAATTTTAAGGTCAACGTATCATAATCACTACGCTAAAATTGAGGTATTAAATTACAAACTTGGTATATAGATATCATTCAATAACATAAAAACCAAGTCAAATCCAAGCTGCTGATGGAAGCTATGTAGGCAGTTGATAAATTTTGCCAATTTCTATCAATATATTTAAGCAACCTTGGCTTCTTTATAAAACAACACGCATTCATTCAAGTCAGGGGTGTAGCCAAGGGGGGCCCATCGGGGCCCGGCCCCCTGAAATGGTTTCCTGGCCCCCCCAAATGACCAACTTTTAAAACATCATAGTAAACTTATCTCGCTTCATTCATATAAAAGTAACAAAGTTTATTGACAATTAATAATTTATGGTAAAATAGTGTGGAGAAATATTGTTTTTCCATACCGATCTAAAAATAGTATAGTATATCTTCCTTATACCGATCGAAAAATAGGATACTTTTTTGTGACAGCATATTACACAATTTACTGCGATTTATATTTGGCAGTTTGAAAACAAACTTTTTCACAAGGTACTACAAATACAGCCATAAAACAAAGGTACTAAACTGATTTGTAAGTACAGTATATTTTATATGCTTTAACAAGCGTTTTAAAAGACATAGAGGATGGAAAATTTGGTGAGAAACAATGCTTTTATTCCATTTGGATTTCATTCGCTCTCTTTTATTTCTACTCAGTGTAATAAAATAATTCTGTTTTGTTTTAGTCACGAATAATAAATAAATATTTTTGTCAGGAAACCATAAAGAAATTAAGTGAAATTTCAAAGAGAATCAATCTTGTGGTTCTCTTGTAGATACCTTGTACCTTGTAGATAGGTTCTGTATACAAGGTATTAAATTTAAATATAAAGGTAACCAAGAAAAGTTTTGTTGCTTTTTCACCCACCACCTTCGAACATCGATATGTCACCTAACCTGGAAGATCAAAAATAGTCCCCATCAGCATCGACGACCTTCTGAAAACGTTCTAAAAGGCCATGCAATCCATCGCGGTAGAACTTGGTGGGCCGTGAAACGAAGAAAGTATGAGGTGCATTTTGACTTTTACTAGGGATTTGAACTGGCGTCCTCTAAAATGATTCTACAAGGAATGGAACAGATGATAATCGGATGGTGCAATACCCGGGGAATATAGTGGTTGCAATATTGTTTTCCATCCACGGCGGAAAATGGTGTCCTGAGTCATCCTAGCCACGTGGGACTTAGCGTTGTCCCGTAAACGAGGACCCATTTGCAATTGATGAGTTTTTGTTGAGTGATGGCTCCAGTTTTGAGTTTTTGTTGAGCACAGCTCAACTGCTGACAGTACACAGTTGAACTGATACTCTGACCAGCTGGTAGCAGTTCCCGATGTACGATGCACCAAACACACAGAAGGACCTTCTTCTGGTACAGTACTGGTTTTTGCTGTTTTGAAATCGGTTCATGGGATGCTAACCAATGATGACAGCGCAGTGGAGCTTCGTATAGGACACACTTTTTATCACATGTCAACGCCCTGTCCAGAAATGGCTCCGAAACAGTAAATAAACACAGGCGACTGCCGCGTTGCCTTCTGGCCCGTAGTCAAAATATGAGAGACCCATCGACCCAACTTATAGTGCTTCACAAGTTGATGGATGTGCTGCCGAATGGTTTCACCACATACTGAATTGTAGTCCCAGTTCCTCTTTGTACATGTGTTGGTCTTCTGGCACGTGGTGTTTTCGGGTGTTTCGTCACCGTTTTTAAACTTGTTAAACCACCACTGCACTGTCCGCGTCGTCACGACACCCTCACTAAAGGCCTGGCATATCTTCTGTCCCGCTACAGCGGCGTTTGGCCTCCATTTGACTTTGACTTTGAGTTTTACGTCCCGTTCAGCAGCGAGGCTATATGAGACGTGGACCTACTGATTAACGTGGAATCCGAACCACATGAGTGGCCTCCATTTGAACTCGTTCAGCATACATGCTCTTATGACGCTCTGTGGATATCCCGTGTTCCCTCTGTCTTTACGCAAGTTCACGGTGTGTCTGAATTGCCACAACCAGGTAGTATGTTGGATATACCCAAATCAACAACTGACGCTCGCCTTATCTCCACTTGCATTCAACTCAGAACTTTCTTGGTTACCTTTATAGTTATGCACAAAAGTATAGCGTTTGGTCCCGGGCAGTAGTTCTTGATTAAGCACAATAAAAACTATATTGAATATAATTTATGGATAATAATAATAATAATAATAATAATAATAATAATAATAATAATAATAATAATAATAATAATAATAATAATAATAATAATAATAATAACAAGAAGAAGCTAAAATAGTGTTTTTAGTCTTCCAGAAGGAAACAAAAAAATTCCTTTCTTTCAGGCCTCAAAAACACTAGCAGCAACACATTTTTTTTTGCTTTGTACATTGTAGCTGCCCCCCCCTCAAAAACGACGGGCCCCCCCTACACAAACCTGCTGGCTACACCCCTGATTCAAGTAGAAATATATAATTTGATTTCATTTCGTATGTTTAGGCTTAACATACTTATGAAATACCAAGGTTATCAAGCTTAAGGAAGACTTTCGCTTAGACGGACACCTCGAATCGCTACTTGGTTTACACTTGAAAGATGGGTTGTGGTTCAACCGAGAACTGAACACGGGACCCCTTGATTAAAAGGTGAAAAGTAGATAAACGTAATGCGGATGGTTTAATATGTGGAAACGTCACCATGAAGCTCACACGATTTAAAGATTTTTTTTTGTGTGTTTGTTTGTTTGTTTGTTTGTGGTTTAAACCAGCCAACCCTGATTTACAGTAATCAGCAGAGCCCGGATTTCCATGCACAAACCAACCCTGAGATATGCATGCAAATATGCACGAAAAATATCAAAAATATGGATTAAAAACTGAAATATACATTTAAAAAATAAAATCTCAATTTCGTACAAAACTATATTACCTTTATTGAAATGAACTGTGAATGTGTTTCTTACTTTTTCTTCTGTAAACTCTCGGCGTTTATCAGTGAGAAATGTTTTGTAGATCGAAAGAGCATTTCTACATCAGCAGAAGTCAATGGTGCATGTGAGAAATACCAAATGTCTTCATATGTTAGGTCTTCTTAGAATCTCTTGTTTTCAAAGTTAAGTACATTTGCAATGTCACAGATTGTTTTCTATCCGGGATTTTTGCCTTTGGCAAAGTTTATCTGACTCTATTTTCGCAACACCCTGAATTTCACCGAACAAAATCTGCGATAATTCGCCCAACAAGGAGAGTGAATGATGCAAACCATTGTTGCGGGATTCCAACTGTCTGATAATTTCGGTTTTTGAAAACTGGTTGTGTTGCCACTTGTACAGAAACATTTTTCTGACATAAATAGCGGCTGCATCATCGGGATTTAGTGAGTTTACAACTGTCTTCAACACAACACAGGCGGGGAAGAATTACTGAACATGCGTGTGAATGACGACATCTTCACTTCGCTAAGTACAAGCTCAGAAAATTTTAAATAAGGGTTTTGCAAATAAGAAAGTCAAATGTAACTTAGCTATTAACTAAAAAGTATCGAAAAATGTTGTCATGTGTCCAATACAACATTGGTGGAAATATACTATACTAAACTTATTATGATGATTTTCAAATGGTATTTGAGATTTATTAGGAACATGTGAAACACCATAATTCCTAAAATATTTCTCTTGATTCTAAACGTTTATTCTTTTACTACTAATCCATCAACCCAGCTCAACATTATGTAACTATCATGATTATTCTTTCTTTAAAGAATCCTTTTTCTGCTGGAGATCACATATTATGAGTGTGGTTCAACACATTATTGAAAAAAAAAAACAAAAAAAAAACGTCGACATACATACACACAAATGTTAATGAGTGTTCCCAACATACAAGAACATGTTTTTTTTTTAACTATTTATGACTATGCGACAGGCACTGTATTATTATTTTTTAAAACATTCTATGTCTCAAATGAATAAGGTAATTATCAAGAAGATTTACGTTAAAAAATGTTCCCATAATGATAATTCACTGTGTTATTAAATTGTAAAAGCACTGCTTCATCACCAACGCAGCGTGGAGCTGACGTAACAGAACTGTTCAGCACCCATAAGCTTATTAATATACGGAAGAACAACCTGTAATTCGTTGAATTTATTTCCGCATATAAGACCAAATCTTCATAACCCAAACATAAAAAAATACTTCATTCCTGTAAATCCTCGCATATAACGATTGTGTTTTTTCTTATGTACACTATGTATAATTTTGCAACTTAAATTTATTATTATATGGATTTACACATTGCTAAATTCTATTTATTCTGAATTAAACATTTGCTAACTAAACTATACTTTGACACAATTTCTACTTGATGTTTATTTCATTCCGATTAGTTTACACCTTTACATGTCATAAATGAAATTGAGATAACAAATCGCTCCCAGAAAGTAAAAAGATAAGAGCAAAAATACAAATTTCTCAGGAGAGCATAAAAACGAATGAAACACTAATTAATTCCGATTCTTTCTTTCTTCTAGAATTCAATTTTCACTGAAGACCTTTCATATTGTCTCCGCCACTTGTCTCCTTTCTGCACAACATTAAACATGAAATGGGTAATCAGGATATGCACTTAATTGGAAATCAAGGAAAGTGGCGCTTAGAACCTTTTTAGAGCTTCCTCGTGGCTAAGCAGTTAGCGTACGCGCCTTTGGCGTGAGACCCGGGTCGATTCCCGGCGGGATCTCATATAGTTCAAATTCCACGTTAATCAGTACGTCTACATCTCATATAGCCTCGCTGCTGAAAGGGACGCTAAACTAAAAATCAACTCATCAACTAGAACCTTTCTGCTTTCTGGGGACGAAATATGCATAATACGGACGTTATTTGAGAAGTTCTCGGGATCAAGTACAAAACATGGACAAATATATTAAAACGTGTTCTTATATTTCAAATTCCTCTTGCTATACACTAATGCACATGGCTCAATGATGTTTTAAAATTTTCGTACTATCATTAACATTAGAATTGGCTACGACTGAATAATTCTCCTCAACTAACGATTTAAGTGCTTTGTCTAGTAGAAATCAATGTACACCAAGGATTTTTTTTTTTTTACACCGCCAGAATGAGGAAAATCGACATAAATCGCAATTTAAATTAGGACGATTTTTTAAAGCAAGTTTATTTTGCTTAAAACAGAAATTAAATGGAATATTTCCGACCATTCTTGGACATTAATCGAATGTCAGTCTGAAATTAGCATCTTAATCCGTATTATGTGATGATAGGATCTTAATAATGCAAGTTGAAACAAAATATCTTCTTTTTTAAGTTAATGACCCATGAATATTTGACAATGTATTTAATTTGATAATTTCATACTGCACAGGAAACTTACGGAGAAAGCTTGTATCCATTTAACATTCAATACTCAAAATTTTTAGTTCAAAATTTCACATATCATGGTAATGCATATTACAGCTTTCTTTTCTTTTTACTGTAATTGAAACATCTACAAATTAACCCAAAAATATACTATTATAGTGTTTTTTGCCAACAAATCGAATTATTAGAACGTGGTAGTACCGCAATAACATTTTAACCTCGTAAGGTCATAAGAATTAACCAGTCTTAATTCTTCGAAACTGCATACTGTCGTTTTCCCAAGGAGATCGTAACCATTCTTTTAGTCGCCGATGATAGGCAAGGAGGAAATACTGCCGGAAGATTCAGGTGAAACAAGATCTAAAGAATTGACATCGATCCAGGATGCTTCGTATATTTGAAGTTTGCAAGTGTAGACGATGCAAAGTTCTCTTCCTCGTCGACCACAGATTGGAAGTGGCTGTACACGTGAAGCAGGGACATATAGTTTGCGAACAAGTTTTCAAGCATCATCTTTGGATTTCAGTTCACCCCTTTTCAAATTATTCTTGTCCTAAATTAGGGCCAGGATGCGAAAAACTCGAATACTCCAGAAATATTCAAATCTAATTTTTTAAAAAAAAAAATCAGTACCCGACGAATTAGGTTTTTAATATCTTGTTTTGCTCTGCAAATCGTGGATCGCTCTGTCGCGAAAAATATTAATTGACGAAAAAGAGTTTTTTTCTGTTTCACATGCAAAACCCCTTACAAGAATAGAGTGGCTAATGATTCAAATCAAAAGTTTTAAATAATATCATCAGAAAGAGTGGGAACGCGAAAAAAAATTTCAAATAATGGTTACGATCACTAACAACTAACTCCAGAAAAGTGTGTGCCGTAAATGCAATCCTGCGATAGCTACAAAGCGGAGTTTTATTGTACTGTAATACACGAAGTGTTCGTCACCAGTCATGCTGGTGTCTAAGCGTTTTCGAGTTGAGTTGATTTTGAGTTTAACGTCCCGTTCAGGAGCAAGGCTATATGAGACGTGGACCTACTGATTAACGTGGAATCCGAACCACATGAGCTCCCACGGGGAATCGAACCCGGGACTCCCACGCCAAAGGCGCGTACGCTAACCGCTTAGCCACGAAGGAGCTCTAAGCTAAGCGTTTTCGAGTCCCTTCTGCAAGAATCAATTTATATAAACTGTATATTCGCAATTTCCCAAACAATAGAAATATTTATTTATTTATAAAAACAACAGAATTGAATAAAATTATCTGTTTAAAACGTTGCATATAAACCTGAGAATAAGAATAAAAATTATAGCAAAACACATGCGTTATGTAACGAAGACGCCCTCCTCACTCTTGTCAACTTCGTAACGCAAGCCCGAACCCCTCCCCGCTTTGGTGCATTACGTAATATGTGTACAGCCCCTTACCATCACTTGAGTTTTTCGCATAAATATTTGGAGAAGTTTAGCCTTATAGCCTTAATTGACCCTATCCCTCCTTTAGACTGAGACGCATCCCTTTTATAATAAGGACATAACATCCAAAAATATAATTTCAACCAAATAAAAGCGCAGGTGTACTTTACAGCGAAAGTAACTTGCATTCCTTAAAAATACAAATGCTTGCCTCTCCTCTCTCTCTCGTTTTATCCTTAGAAAAAGGAAGAAAATGGAAATAAAAAAAGAAATCAAATGCTTACAATGCACATGTATGGAATGCAATGTGTCTGTGAGTATATATACGTGTGTGTCTATAGGTGTGTGTGTATGTGTGCGTGCAAAAATGAACTACATTCTTTCATCCCAATTTACACAAACCCGCACGATCTTGTCGCACGCACTTACAAAGGCAAAAGTATCTTTACAAAGTGTGACAGAGAAAATGATAAAAGATCACTGAGAGAAAATACCACCTCGCAAAAAAGGGATTATCTCTTTCATTACAGTTCAAGTACATACAGGGTACACATGTCACGTGCTGAGAGATCAAAGAATAAAATTTCCAAAGGAATGACTTAAAGTATTTAATTATTCTCAAAAAAGAGATTATATAAAAGCCTTGTGTCCTTTAAACATTCCTAGAAATATCTAAAACCACACCTGACAGCAGAAATGGTAATATGAAGAATATTTCAAACACAAGGAAAAATCAGATTATAGCAGAAGTGTGCTGGCACATGTCTAGTAAAGAACTAGTAAAAAGCGCTCACGCTTCAATACATTTCTAATTACATTTTTTATACTAATCTGAGGAGTTGAATCTACTGAAACTATTTCTAAACGTATCCGTCTATGGAGTCACGGGGAAAATAACCTTGCCGTTACGATCTTCGAAGTACTGCTTACGCCGATAGTAAAAGTGCCCACTTTTAAATACATGTTTAACTGCACTTTTTACATTTATTTGCGAACACTTTACAACGACTTATCACTGGATAGTCGTTAACTTGGTTCGGCTAAGTAAGATATACAAATTTCGAGTGGTAGTATTTCTTTGCATGTAAAAATTAGCTTCAATAATTATATACTATTAATCTCACCTTTTTTATAAGAATGATAACGTCTATGAACGGTGCTAAAAATGGTTTATTAGTTGATATACTTTATAATATCTTTTCCTTAAAACTGTCAAGCACACAAACTTGCTGACTAGGTATCCATAAACATGTACATAGCAACAACTATCCCATAATAATAATTTACATATCTTAAAAACATTCTTCTTCTGTTAATATGATATTAACATTCTATGAAGTATAGTGCATATGTATGAGCACTTTCTGCCCAAGGTACAGGTAATTATTAACCTATCCAAAGTATTTTGTTATATAAAATGTCGCCCGACAAATGGACTGAATATAAAAGTCATAAGCGAGTTTGGCTTTTATGTTCAAGAACCACTGGTCCGTTTACAATAGTGTTCTTAAATTACATATGTACTTTATATTTTGATCGCACCTCGTATATATCTTCATTACATTTCATATATATATATACATTTATAACAAATATTACACTTCATCAATACTTATTTTTAATTACATTCATTATATTATTATTATATTTTCTTATTAAAAAATGTCGTCGCTCATTTATTTAATCGTTGAAGGGTGCGAATTCAAAAATCGTAAGGGACAAACATGAGTTACAAATAGTCAGGGCGCATTATATAATAAATAAGTTAGATGTTTTAAAATAAACATTGGATTCCTAAGGTATCAAAACATAGAAGAATCTCATTCAAGATAGTCGTTGAATAATTAGTTTTATAGAATGGATCTTATTCTTAACATAATCTTTGACAATTAAGTTTTCAACACAAATCAATCTAATATAAATAATCTTTGCTTTTAATCATTTATGAATTAAATTATAATTCTTACATATATTAAAAACATTTGAGAATTATCATTGATTAATGAGAATTAAAGAGAATTAAATTGAATAAAAATAAAATAAATGTTCATGAAAATCTATAGCTGATATGGGTTTAACCAAATTTCATTAACGGTAATCAGGTTACATTCGTACTTGCATACGATTCTAATAAAGTACATTGTACTGCGCAATCATGATTAGGTTCTGTACTATTTTGTACATGTATTACGTCGTGATTCTGATTTTGATATGAAATGCCATCTCTTGTTCTCCAATTACGTCTATCCACGTAGTTCGTTGTATTCCTGTAATTTCGCTCAGTACTTCGATTGTTTTTATATCTACTTGTGTTGGGTGATCTGACATCATGATTACCATGATTAGTTAGGTTAGGCGGATTCCCTACATAACTTTGCCTATTTTGCGCGTTTTGATTGCTAGAATTTACTCGGCTTAGGTTATGTTCCGTATTATTCACACTTCGGATATCTAAATTCCGAACTGGCACAAAATGATCTGAATTATTCTTATTTTTACCCATTCCGGCTTGTTGATTCATAGCATGGTATTGAGTTTCATAGCATTGGACAAGCATTAATAAATGGTTGAAACTCATACACTGGGTGGAAAATAAGATCTGTTGTAACTTAAATGGAAGCAAATTTCGAATCGATGCTATTATTCTCGATTCCGATTGCAATGGATTAACGACCTTTAATTCGTTGTATGTATTTACAACAAACTCTACAACAGATTTATGCAATCGAGGATTGAAGTGTTGATTTCTAATGGTGGCATCTCTATTTGCCAGCAAAAAGTCATTTTCATAATTTGCGATTCGTGCCGCTTTGAATTCCTCATATGTACTGATGTGATCACGTACTGCTTTAAACCATAATGAACAAGGTGGGAGTAATACATGAGGGATTAATTTCATATATTGTGATCTATCTATACACATAATATTGCACTCGTCCTGGAATTTTTCTAAGAAAGAAGTAGCATTCTCGTTACACTTACCACTGAATTTGCTCATAGCTCGTATTTCACTCATCTTAACACTTAATTTTACCTTCCTTTTATCATTCCGTGTACTTGTTGAGTGATAGTTCCTATCCATTACGTGATGTGTTGTTACACCATCTATGTTTCGCCCATCTGTACTCTTCGGATGTATTTCGTCCAATATAATATCCTCATCAGACCCCGGCGAAGGTGAGTTCATCACTGGTGAGTGGGGAAACTCCAAGCGATCACTACCCAAGTTATTACGGTATGTGTTGTCCTTAACCTGTAGCGTTCTAATCTCTTCCTGTATAGTAGCTAACAATTGCGTATTTACACGTATGTTGTTAGAATTGTTGATGACCTGGATCTTTTGCTGTTGAACGGAAGATTCTATTACTTCTAAATCTTTTTTTACAGCACTGATTTCTTGGTTTTGGTGATTGTGCTTCTCCTGACAATCATCGGATATTCTTTTTAACTTTTCCTCGAACTGTGAGGATATGTCATTCACCACCTGGACAATTGTCTGTTTCGTTTCATCTGACTTCTGTTCTATCCGTCTACTTAATTCTTCATATTGCTTGTTAGATTCGTCGAACTTCTGTTCCATTCGTCTACTTAATTCTTCATATTGCTTGTTAGATTCATCAGACTTCTGTTCTATTCGTCTACTTAATTCTTCATATTGCTTGTTAGATTCATCAGACTTCTGTTCTATTCGTCTACTTAATTCTTCAGAGTTATGTTCTATCGTCTGCTTTAATTCTTCGTATTGCTTATTGGATTTTTCGGAGTTCTGTTCTATGGTCTGCTTTATCTCGGTAGACATCTGAATCAATTGTCGCTGTAAAGCTAACAAGATTCGGTCTTCCGATGTCAATCCTGGTGTTACACTAGTTTCACCGTTGTCACTATTATTTGATTTATGCTCCATTATTTCATTGTCCATTTTTCTTACAATTATTCTACCACTTCTCAATATGGTGAAATTCGTATTCATTAACTAAGAAAGTAAATTCACTCCTACTATGCTTCGGGATGAGAATTTACAGTATATCCCGGGTGAGGTAAACCAAAATTTTTACAACGACTTATCACTGGATAGTCGTTAACCTGGTTCGGCTAAGTAAGATATACAAATTTCGAGTGGTAGTATTTCTTTGCATGTAAAAATTAGCTTCAATAATTATATACTATTAATCTCACCTTTTTTATAAGAATGATAACGTCTATGAACGGTGCTAAAAATGGTTTATTAGTTGATATACTTTATAATATCTTTTCCTTAAAACTGTCAAGCACACAAACTTGCTGACTAGGTATCCATAAACATGTACATAGCAACAACTATCCCATAATAATAATTTACATATCTTAAAAACATTCTTCTTCTGTTAATATGATATTAACATTCTATGAAGTATAGTGCATATGTATGAGCACTTTCTGCCCAAGGTACAGGTAATTATTAACCTATCCAAAGTATTTTGTTATAACTTTAACTGAGCTTTTTTAAACATACAAGTCCATGGGGTGCCTACAAAAGTGATCTCAATTTGGGATATAAATAAATACGAATATCCGAATTTTGAGTCACTTTTTAGTAACTCCATGCACTGTTAAGTTTGAAAATCGTTTCATTGGATTCAGGACCTCAAATTAATTCACAAATTGCAATTAGAAATGTATCCAACCGTGGGCACTTTTACTATTGACATAAGTGGTATCTCAAAAATTACTCATTTCTTGTGACTCTATGGACGAATATGTTTTAAAATAGTTTCTCTAGATTCAGCAAAATGAAATGAAATCTTTGAGTTTTACGTCCCACGGTTATGCCGGTTAGGCTAAAGGAGACGGTTATGAGTAATGAATGAAATGGTGGAATGAAGTGGGAGGAAACGGGAGAACTCCGAGAAAACCCACGCACACGGTGTTTGTCCACCACAAAGTTCACTTAGCGGGGCTGGGACCGAACTCGGGACCCCAAGCACCAGAGGTGAACGCTCTACCACTGAGCCACCGTGGCCCCACTCTCTAGATTCAGCATCCTCAAATTTGTACAAAAGGCACAATTAGAAATTATCCAAGAGTGAGCATGTTTCGTAGTGGCATGATCGTTAGTTCTTGAAAACAACTGTTTAGTAGCTGCGCTACCATTACTCTCCATTTTCGCCAATCAAGTTTAGTATCTGTTCCTTTGTGGTACAATCTACTGTGGATCGGAAATTTCATTTCCTTCCAACACAGGTCTGCTGCACCATTCATTGGTATCTCTACACGTGTTAACCGTGTCTTCTCAGTGACACACTGTTCTTAATTTAAAACCTTTCTGTTACTGACTAGTATATATTTATCTACGATTCCTGGTATACTCCTATTCAATTAGTAAGGCATTCACCATACAAGATCCACAATCTGGTATGCAGCAATATACACTACATATGCAGCTCACCTCTAGTCTTCATTCAGTGGAATATGGTTAATGCAGTACATTCGCGATGCCATAAATTGTCTTCTAAGTGTATTTGCATATTTTGCATAACTTCTAGCAGAGTAATATGTATCTTCATACCGTCAGGACAACGTATTTGGTCTCAGATTGCTAAAGCTCCTTACCTAAGCCCTTTCGGTGCTCCTTCATGGCCAAGTAAGTAACACGTGTGTTCTTGAGTTCGATTCTCGGCTGAGGTACTTGCTACGGATACAAACTCAAGTAGTGTTCGGATCGCTAAAACTTGACACAATATGTCCTGTCTCATGTATCTTCAGTACTCAAAGGGACGCTGAGCTCCACCGTTCATCAAGTACATATGGGACATGGTGGAACGGTTCCTGACTGTTGTAAGATCTACAGTGGCCCAATAAAGAAGTCGGACATATACATATTCACACATTCCAAGAGAGAATAAACATTCTAAGAGTACGCTTTAGAGAACAAAAAATATATTTTAATTACTCTATATTATTTACTTATGAAAAGAAGAAACACCAATAACGAAACTCAATTTCATGACTATAAAAGATACAAAATGTGAAAACATAGCGTAAATCCATGTCAAAAAGAACTCGGACACCTAATTTGTAAGAAAAGTTTAAATGTTATTAGATATTTTTAATATTTGATTGGCAATGCTTTATTTTTCATGATGGCTTTTAATATTTCGGACATGTATTTTACAAGTGTTTTGCAGAAGGAAGGATCAATTTTTGACCATTCAGTCTGAAGTGTTGATTCCAAGTCTTCCTTTGTTCTAATAGTAGATTTTTTAACTGGTTTTCCAAATGAGCCAATAAGTGCTCAATCACGTTAATTTCAGGAGACTACGAAGGTGTTTCCAGCACATTCGGGCAATTATATGGGAGCTACAAACGCACATTGAGTGCTTTGTGATTGGGATCGTTATCCTGGTAGTACTGGAAGTAATCTTTTATTCAAAATGTTTCAGCACTTTGTACCAAATTTTGCTTCGAATGTTTAAATACTTTGTTTGGTCTATAATTCCATCGATTACACAAAGTTTACATAGACCAACAGCTCCAAATCATTACCGAGTCACCTTCATATTCCACAGTAGATCGTAGATTACGCTCTCGGGGTTCTTCGTTAGGTTTTAACCAGACATAACATAGACCATCTCAGCGGAAAAATTAAATTTGCTTTCGTCCGCGAATTACACAATGCTCCAAAACGAAAAATCTTTTATTTTTATAATTTTTTGCAAAACTGAGTCTCTTTTTCTATTGCATTTGCTCACGAACTTTTTTTTTCTATTTTTACGGGCTACTCTTCCATGTAAATTACTTCTTCTTAAAACCAATCTTATTGTTTCGGGATGCACATTTTTTATTAAGGTGTTCTGATACTTCTTTGGCCAGTTTAGGAGCACTTATCTTGGAGTTTTTATTAACCTCCGTCGCTCATCTGACTTTGAAAACACACTAAGTCTTCCACTTTTTTATTTATTTTCCACTGCTTTTGTTGATTTAAAACATCTAATAATGTCATGAACTGTAGAATGTGCTCTATTTACTATTACCCCAATATCACGAACTGATTTTTCCCTCTTTATAATATTTTAAAATAAGTTCTCTTAACCCTAAAGACGTTTAATCACGTCGCCTTTCCACGTTAAATTTTAAACACATAATTTTACCCACGTACAAACAGTACGGCTCCAACTCGTTTCACTTGGACACCTAAAACTGTCAAGTAGACACAATCTTGGAAATTCCTCTATTACGCCCAAAAACAGAGAGATTGCTGCCAACCGTCCGAGTTCTTTTTTGACGTGGATTTTAGGTGTATTTTCACTTTTTGCAATTTTTTACCCATGAAATTGAGTTTTGTTATTGCTGTTTCTATTTTCCATAAGTAAATAATATAGAATAATATATTTTTTCCTCTGAAACATACTCTTAGAATGTTTATTCTGTTTTGCAATATGTAAGTAGGTATATGTCCGACTTCTTTATTGGGCCACTGTATAGTGAGACTGGTACACCGTATCCCATACAGATACTTCGGATCTGTACAACAATTGCTTCTACGGCCACACAGGATGTTTTCACGTGCTATTAATATACACTGATTCCTGCAAGCGTATTATTTTCCTCTTGGGTGTCAATCATGGATCATATCCCTGAATTTCTACTGGGTGTCATTAAATTCCTATCAATCACTGCATAAAATCATAAATATGCAGTTAAATAAAAGAAATATCAATACAATAAATTAGGAAACAGTAAAAATTTTACATCTAAAATAGTCACAAAACAAGGAAGTCACACTAAAATAAGCTCACGTGTAGGTTTTATGCTATTAAAGGTAGTTTTAATAGGTTCTGCTTCATCAGACGGTCATTTTTTCTCTTTCATTTCATTTTAGGCATACGTCCACATTTTTCAGATGTGTACTACTATTTTATTTTATTTTATTAATATAGTTGAGGCATTCTTTGCAAAGCTAGGTTACACAACACTAATTCTCTACCTAAGCGGAAATCATAATATATTATTTCCGACATATTACTTATCTATCTATTAAAATGCTACAAAAGCAATAAAAGCGCCACAGCTCCAACCTCCAACTTTTTATTTCAAACCTTTGGTTTACGGTTATTTGTGATTTCACGTTTAACATAACAAATATTTGGAAATGTGTGTACTTTAAATAAATAATTTAAATAATCTTTTTCATGAAGTTTATCTTTTTTTAAATTATTGTTCAAAGCCTTTGCATTTTAATAAATTTTCTCCAAAATCAATGCAAATTAACTGTGCTGCCATCTTTGGAGTTCTTTTAAACTATACGTTTGTGGACGTTTATATGTTTGTGGCCAATCCTTTCGACAATTAGATCTCGGAAACTACAAGCTCTAGAAAGATGACGTATTCACTGATCAATTGCAAATTTTCCGTAGACTGTCCAGTTCTAACTGAATATTAAAAAAAAAAAAAAAAACATGGCTATTATTTCTTTATTACATTTTTATGGTTACACTAGAAGTGTTGAAATTAAAAAAAAACGCATCATATCCTACGCATTATACATTTCAACACCCCATGATTGTATGCAGGGGTGCATATCCCTCGGGCGTTTGTTTCAAGGCCACATTATAAAGAAAAACTAAGTATAACCATTTCTCCGGATCTCTGCCATTCTGAAACTCCTGCAAACAGCGTTGCCAACATGTACGATAATTATCGAGTCATACGATAATTTTGATTCCTATACGATGTACGATAGAAGCTGTGCGATAATAGGAAGATATAGGATAATTTAAGAAGTCCTGGTAAGAAGTAAAGATAATTCTGGAGATTTGAGATTCGGAAAAAAATCTTTCATTACATGGAAAAGAATGCAATATACGAGATGTGGCAAAATTACTCAAAACATTACAAAGACGATCAACGTGTCGAGAAGGTAAATAATGAAGACAAATTAAAGTTAATCGGGTGATAATTTAAATATTTTTGTTGCACTGTTAGCCAGTTATAGACTGTATGAGATGGAACATGGAACATGGAACATATTCTAGAATTGATCCAAACCATTACTAGCATACTGCAGACATATCAAACCGGGGACCACTAATATGCACACGGGTAATTAATCAAGAAGAAGTTAGCTACTTAATGTATATGTTTTCACTGGTAAACACATAAAGTGTTGAAGGAAAACCAGATTCTTTTTTTTTCGATATACTAGTAAAGAATTAAGCTTCGATCTTGTTCCCTAGCTGTAAATGTTCATGTTAGTTCCTTGTTAATAATAATAATAATAATAATAATAATAATAATAATAATAATAATAATAAAGGTCCATGTTCCGTTAAGGGGTCCAAAACTACACTGGACCTCCTTACGCTAAGCTAAGCTAAGCTAACCTAACCTAACCTAACCTAACCTGACCTAACTTAACCTAACCTAACCTAATATAACGTTATATTATGTAATCAAACGAAAATCAATAGAAAGAAGTGGCGTCAAAGGCACTGGACCCCCTTAACGGAACATTGACCAATAATAATAATAATAATAATAATAATAATAATAAAACTTGATACTGAGACTGAAAACAAAAGATACGATAATTTTACGACAAAAACGATAATTTTAACTGCTACGTACGATAATATCTTCTTATCAGGTTGGCAACGCTGCCTGCAAATCAGTGCACAATTTGTCTACTGCACCATCCAGCGATACAAAGAAACGGGAAATGTTAATGACCGGCAGTGTAGTGGCAGACAGCGCACAGTGAAGACATCACAGGCAGCTAAAGCCGTAGCTACAAGGATTTAGCGAAATTCCGTCAAGAGTCAATCCGTGATGTCCAGAGAGGTATTCATTTCGACACCAAGCATGTCACGAGTGCTTAATCAGAACGTACAAACAACATACAGGTCACTTCCTGACTGATGCGTTACGCCAGCAGAGCGGTGAAAGCCATTAGTAGGTGCATAATAATCTTTCAATACTAGTTGATTTGATTGGGCAATAGGGGACATGATGGCTCAGTGGTAGCGCTTACCTCTGGTGTGTGGAATCCCTGGTTCGAAACTTGGCCAAATAAGTGTGTGGCGGACAATATCGTGTCAATGCGTTCTCCCGCTTCCTTCCACATGTTTATTCCATAATTCTTCCATCATCATTCGCTTGTCTTAATCATCCATCTCTCTTAAGGTTAAAGGGCATAATCGTGGGACGTTCAACTGAAAGATTATTTCGTTTTATTCTGGATTGGTCAATATTTGTACAATGGCAAGAAATTCCGGCATCTGACAAGGGTTTACTGATACCGGACACTTACTGATTGAATGACTCAATCCTTCTCAATTCTGAATTTAAGTTGAGCACCTTATTTCATTTTTCTTCAGGTCTTTTTATTAATTTCGCTTGGGTCAAAACCTAAAGAAGTTTTCACACCAAGTTCGAATAACTTATAGAGGTATGCACTTGAGTTTTCAGACGCTCGATTGTTTTAATAATTGTCTGAAAGTGGGACAATATATTTTTAATGCAAGAAAGAAGTAGTGATGATAGAAAAAGTACTTCTAAAGGGAGTTGAATACCGATTCAGGATGTTAAGAATATTAAAACTATTCGTATGCAGAAATATGTGAATACCGGTACCTTAGAATATGCAGTATGCACTAACCTGGGATCGAACAAAGTAGTAGGTCAGAATGGGGTTGATTACAATCAAAAGAATTCATCATGAGGTTTCGAATGAACCCACAGCAAAAAAATTCAGTTGACCAGGAAAACACAATTTAACACTGACGCAGTGTAAACAGTTTCACGCTCACTTGATGACCATTCAATTTTCGGAAAAGCTTAACATTGAAAATTATCCAGCAAATAATGTGCTATACTTGCACAGAAAATCATGCATTTGTTCCCAGTGGTTCCCGAAGGAAACGGTGACATTATGTTTGCGGCTTATTACGTAAGTTATGAAGAGTCCATGTGCCTGCTTAGCAAAACATGTTGAAAACATCGAATATAGTTTTCAACGCCTCAAAATCGGATATAACGAACAAAATAGGTCTAATCAAATTTATTCAAGAAATCTTTGCTGAAGCAGCGAAAGAATGATAATCTCTTGCTACTTGATCAGTGGGTTCCGTTCATAGACATGACTGGTATAGGCGAGGGCATTTGAAGTAGTCATTGTTAAGAATCTGCAGGCTATAACGGCCAGACTAGTACACCTGTAGGATGTCTGAATTTCGACCGTTGAATCGTTACATGAAGACTTTTCAGCACCATTTGAAGCTGACAATGAAAGATTTCCGAGTATTCCAGAGAAACTTGGGTTCAGTAAATTACCCACAACCAATTTAAGTGTTCTCCAATACATCGGCTTGTTTCATTATTCAATTACTCCAAAGCTACATATTGAAGACGTGACAAGTATATTTCGTTCGAAAACTCTGTGAAGTTTGGTTTCCGGATTGGTGTCACAAAGTAGGCTTCATGTAGTCGCTTGCTCGTATACGTTATTGCTGGTGCAAACAAATACCTGTTGTTTAAAGCACTTCGTCGTCGGAAGTTATTTCACTAACTTTGGTATAATCTTTATACTAACTTTATTAAAGATTCTCAATATCGGTTCAATAAATTCATAGTTCGTTATCATACAAATGTGAAACTGTACTTACCTTTAATAATTTGCCGAGATTAGGTATCTGATCCTGTACGAAAATCATATTCACGAAGAAATTAAATGTCGACTAAAAGCAGGGAATTCGTGTTACTATTCGGTTCAAAATCTCTTGTCGTCGCGAATTCTGTCGAGGAATTTGAAGCTTAAAATATATAAAATGATAATCATGCCTGTTGTTCTGTATGGTTGTGAAACATGGTTGCTTACTCTGAGGGAAGAACATAGACTGAAAGTATTTGAGAACAGGATCCTGAGAAGAATATTCGGACCCAAGAGGAACGAGGATGGGGAATGGCGGAAGCTTCATAACGAGGAACTACATAGTTTATACGGTTTACCCAACATTGTTAGGGTCGTCAAGTCTAGGAGGCTTAGGTGGGCAGGTCATGTAGCTAGAATGGAAGAAAGTAGAAACGCTTTCAAAGTCTTGGCTGGTACACCCATAGGAAAACGACCATTAGGAAGACCTAGGCGCAGATGGGAGGACAATATTAAGATGGATCTCGCAGAGATAGGAATACAAAGTAGAAACTGGATGCAATTAGCTAAGGATAGAAGTCAGTGGAGAGCTTTTGTGAACGCGGCACTGAACCTCCGGGTTCCATAGGCCATAGAGTTAGAGTTAGTTAGTTAGGTATCTGATCCGATGTACCAGGTTAAGATTTCACGTGCTGATTTCGAAAAAAATTGAAATCTTTCAGATTTACGTCCCACGTTAAGCCAGGTAGGCTAAGAGATGGTGATGATGAGAGATGAATGAAATGGTGAAATGAAGAAAGTGGGGAAAAAACGGGAGAACCCTGAGAAAACCCACGCACAGGTATTTGTCCACCACAAAGCTCACCTGGCGCGAGCTGAAATCGAACCCAGGACCCAATACACCAGAGGTGAGCGCTCTACCACTGAGCCACAGCGTCCCCTGCTGATTTCGAGTAATACCTAGGTACATATTGCATGTTGCTAAAAATCAAAATCAATGAAAGGCAGATTGACTGCTTTCTGAAGGTATTTCTTCTTTCTCGTAAATTTATCAGAGTAAAACGTGGTATTCTCGGTGAATTATGACTTTTATTTTGGGTTCAATCAAAAGCTCATGATGAGTAGTTCTTTTCACTGCAATCGCTAAATCAACCCTATTCTGACCTACTACTCTATCCAATCCCTGGTAAGTTTCAAAATATGCATTTGAATATACGCAAACGTATTTTCTTAAAAGATTCGGACCTTACTTATAATTAGCTGGACATTATTTTTTTAAATTATTTCCTTGATGATGTTCATAGTATTACAATAAGTCCCGAAAATTACGTAGAAGTACAGGTATTTTGTTCTGGAAACTATAATTTTCACAACAGTTCAAAGAAGGTATAACTGTACATAATAAGAGAAAACTGTTAGAGATTGGAATATTCAACAAATCAACATCTAAGATTAAACTTACGTCACATGCTGGTGGTGGTGATGAGGAGAGTCCGCCAAGCCAGGACGACAAGACCGACTCCTGACACCTGAAAAAAATAAAATTAATAAAACATCAATCAATCAAATAATGAACTTCATGATCAAATAACGAGACGTCTCGAATTCGAGTCGAGACAAAATATTCGAGTTAAAATATACGCACACATCAGCCAGAACATTATGACTACCTACCTAATTGTCAGTATGTCCACCTTTGATACGGATAACGACGGCGACGCGTCTTGGCATGGACGCAATGATCCTTGGTACATAGCTGGAGAGAGTTGGCATTACATGTGCGCACACAGGTCACGTAGTTCCCCTAAATTTCGGGGAGGGGGCGATGCGCTCTGACGTCACGTTTAATCACATCCCAGATGTGTTCGATTGGGTTCAGATCCGGCGAGTTGGGGGGCCAGCACATCACTTGAAACTTGCCCCTGTGTTCCTCGAACCAGTCCATCACACTTCTGGCCTTGTGACATGGTGCATTATCTTGTCGAAAAATGTTACTCCGTTGGGAAACATGGTCGTCATGAAGGGGTGTGCGTAATTTGCAAGCAGTGTGCAATACGCCTCGGCCGTCATGGTGCCTTGCTCGAGCTCCACTAGACACATAAATACTCACATTCCCCAGAGCATAATTAAGCCGCCGCCAGCTTGTCTCCGTTTCGAAGTACAGGTGTCAAGGAGCTGTTTTCTTGGAACAGAGATTCGCACCCTCCCTTCGTCATGATGAAAAAGGTATCGGGATTCATCAGACAATGCAACGCTCTGCCACTGCGCCAACCTGTATGTAGTTTATTGTTTTATAATTTAGTGTTTACAAAAATCTTTTTAAAAAACATCTATCTAGATACAGATATAGAAGTGAAAGGTACTAATTCTTGGCATCGAAGCAGTCCATTTATTATAATATACTATGTAAAATAGTTTCGTATCATAATGTGTGATGTACAACAAATGTTACATTATATATTATCCGTAACTCGTGATATGCTGCAACATATTAAAGCCTCAGTCCGGGAAGCGAATAATCCAGAAGTTATGTAGCCCTATTGCGTTCATGGGAACGAAAACTCAATAATTATATCTACGGTAATTACTGTAGACTGCTAATTGCTCATTCAGAGAATTTATGAAGTTCACTTTATCGCAATAGTTTTATACAAACTAGATAATCTTTATTATTATTATTATTATATTTGAAGTACAATCAAATATCACGACATTAATTATTAGTTTTAATTAACTGAATTGAGCTGATAATTAAATCTTGAACTCGAAAGATTAACTATTTTAAGTTTATACGTTCTGTACCTTTCTACAGTAATAAATGCTGAAATTGGTTTCAACACTGTTTCTGAGTAAATACTTTCTTCAAAATATTAAAAATTATAGAAAGATTTTCGAAACACTCGAGTCGAGTCGAGATGTTTACGAGCAGTCTCGACTCCACTCGTGTCTCGACTCGAAAATTCCAGTCCAGAAATACGTTTGTTTCGACTCGTCTCGAATTTTACAAAGTGTGTCTCGACTCGTGTCATCCTCAGTCGATTCACCATGTCGAAGAATAGCTGGCTTGTGTGTTAAAAGGGGGTTGGAAAGAGGAGGAGTGAGGCTATCTCTGTACAGCAACTTTCCATTCTGATATGAGCCGTACACCAGCTACTATCCGGAAAGTGCAGGCAATCATTAAAACAGACAAACAATTACATAGAGAGATGTTGAACATCCCCCAAATCAATTCACATCATGATTCATCATAATTTTGAGTTGGAGAAACATCGAAAAGGATATGTTCGGAAACTTTTGTCGAAACATTATTGCAGAACGCAGTACTCATTGTTGACAGCTCAATGAATATCATCTAGCACAATACAGGGAAAACACGTCACACTGGACAAGCCATATCTGTACCTCAATTACTGTAACAGGCTGCATGCAATTTTGTAAAAGGGGACTTGCAAAGATGGTGTTGTGAATAAAGGCAATGGATTCACGTCATTGCTGGTTTATATTACAATGTGTAACGATATTTGAATAGAAATGATTAGGCAGAGAAAAGGATTCTTTAAAAAAAGCTTTAAGAGACCTTATAATTTCAGTGCAGTTCCGCAGCGCCGTTGTGCCAGGAAAGGAAACTACGCTGCCTGTTGGTGGCTGGTTTGGATACGGGTGTCCATAGCTACTTCAAATGCCATGTGGATTACTTCTAACGCTAGCTGCATTAACATCGTGAAGTTAGATACAAGGTTAAGTGCAACTTTATATAACAGGCAATGAATAGTTGTTATTGTGCATTATTCTTTTTACAAAGGTCTCGTCGTTATAACCAAGTTTTACGAAATGGAGTAGTGTTCCGTGTTGCTCAAAAAATCTTTCGAGTGATTTGGTGATTAGTTGGCCAATTTGGCAAATACAAATGGTCGTTAGATTGATCTTCCGTGATATATAGAAAAGGATTTTCTCTCTGGTTCTCTTAAACATATTAAGTTTTCCGTGAAGAAGTTTTTGGCTGTATATATATTATATGGAAGATTATTCATTCAAATTGAAGCACCTATACTTGTGTTGTAAAAGGAATGAGTAATTTTATACTTTTGGTACGTTACCCATTTATATACATTGAATATACAGTATTATATTTGATAAGTAAATCGACTAAGACAGTAAGTTGTTCATTGATAGATATCTTCAAGTTTTGGCATATATAAAAATTTTGAATCATATGCAGCCTTTCCTTTCTCAGAAAATAAAAATCAGTAAATTCATTTTATATAGTAACCAGAAATATGATGAGTTATATCTATTTGAATCCCTTCCTAGTTTATTTAGCTTTACAAAATCTGAATTGCATTACTCTAATGACTTTCAGTCGATTAACGTTTCCAGTGTAGTGAGTTCTGTAGGACCATTTTACTTGTACCGAATTCACTTCCACACAACAATTCCTCTACTCCTATTCATTAGGACGGGGTACGTTGCAAATGGGAAGTTTGTTCCTCATTCGACGGTTTTCTTAGTTCAACAAATGGCAGAAGAAACTGGTATTCGTGCCATTCTATTCACCCACATTCCAATGAATTTCCGAATGGATCACCTATGGAAAATGCTTCTTTTTGATCTTCTCGAAAAGGCTTTGTCACAGCAGAGACGGACAGTGGAAAGTATGTGAAAAGTAACGGTTCGACTGGACACGTGTACACTGTGTGTCAGCCTTCAATAGGAAGTTCAGTGACGGGTAATGGCGAGAATTCAGGATCAGGATGAAGTACAGTATCTACCATTAACTTGGGCTCCAAACTACGAAATGCACTTGATGAATGCATAGACGATTATGTAAGATCAACCTTCACAGTACAAGTAATTCCCAACACAACCTTGTCTCCAAGAGATCACGCTGCCGGCCACAGCTGAATCATCTCTACACAAAATATAATGTATTTGCTATGTTAAAATATGAAAATTAATGTAGTTGATTGTATTCTAGGAAGAAAGGGAAAAAGAAGGAGAATAAGAGAAATTTTATATAATAACAATTTTATAAGATGCTGTCCATATAATGCCGAGAGTATTTGGTATGAGCAGGCCCGTGCTGGGACACCGGGACGTGTCCCGGTGCGCCCTCCGAAATATCACAGTATAAATAAAGGTACAAGTTTTTAGTAATAAATTATTACAGTTTTATTGGTAAAGAACCCGTAAAAGGTGCAGTGCGCCCTTTACATTAGGCGCCCTTCCGAGATCACATCAAATATGAACGATTTTATTTACTCTTCTGGTATAGCACTGTTCTGTACAATAAATACACACAGTTACTTTTGGCGAAGAACCCGTGAAAGGCACAGTGCGCCCTTTACATAAGACGCCCTACGAAACATCACATTATAGATAAGTGGTTTTAGTTATCCTGTATACCAGCTTTGTTTAATAAATTCAAATACTGACTGCTAGTACAGAACCTGTGAAGAATACAAGGCGCCCTTTACATAAGATGCCCTGCGAAATATCACTTTTTATTTTATTTTATTCTTCTGTATTTCAGTTTTGTATTATAAATTCATACAGTTGCTATTGGCAGAGAACAAGTAAACAGTATAATCACTTACAAAAATATTATAAAGTTATATAGCTATAAAACGAAACAATGTGATACATCAAGAATAGTTCGGATAGTCAAACGTACAATGCATTTATGTAATACTACACTGACATTAGTCTCTAATTTACGATTTTTACGGCATCGAAGCTTTCACAGTTTTAATATGCATCCATATATCCGAGCATATTCATTGTTCCTGTGTGTTTTAAAGCAGTGTTCGGATAATCAGTACCTGTTGTATTTCTGAAATATAGCTGTATTAATTTCCGTAAAATGTGGTCTTCCTGTCACCACGGCACGGCGCGTCTTTAGGTTGTGGATCGAGAAGGCCTCTGGGATATAGAGGTTAGCTGCGAATATACTGAGTAAGCAGTCGCGGACAGACAAGGGGTGATAATCCAGCTTGAGAATTTGGTATAAGGCAAAAAAAAAAAAAAAAGTAGATAAGTTCGCAGAATCATCGGATCAGAACTGATAACTTGGGCACGAATTCCGCAAAGTAAAATCGACATGAGATTTGGAACATGAAATATAAGAAGTCTCTATAGGGCAGGCGCGTTAAAATTTGTAAAAAAATGAGTTTAGAAATAGAGGTTGGACCTATTGGGATATCAGGAAGTTAGATGAGAAGGAAATGGAGGAGTCAAGTCGGGAAATTTTACGTTCTTTTACGGTGAACAAATTTAAAATTACCAACTAGAAACAGGGCTTTCCGTTCACAAACGAATACGTAATATCAGCAATTACATAGGTTGAATTTGTAAATGATAGATTTTCTTTTACTTTCCTTAAGGGTCGGTTGTGTAATATTATTGTTTTAAATGCACATGCCCCAACAGAAAATAACGATGGCGATTTAAAAAATACAGTTTTTATGAAAGAAAAGAACGGGTATTTGATCATCTTCTGCAATACCATATGAAAATTCTGTTAGGTGGTTTCAATGCGAAGGTAGGACGAGAGGGTATTTTAAAACCGATTATAGGGAATAAATGTTTGCATAAGGAAGGTTGTGACAACGGCGTTAGACTCGTGAACTGTGCAATATCCAGAAACCTTATCGTGAAGATTACAAAATTCCAACATCGCGACATTCATAAATATACTTGGACTTCATCAGATGGAAAAACACATATTCAAACTGATCATGTTTTAGTAGACATAAAAGAACAGTCTAGCACAACTGATGTTCGGTCGTTCAGAGGAGTTGATTGTGATAGTAAGAGAGAGACTATCGTTGAATAAAGGAAATATTCAATATCTGAAAACGGAGAGTTTTTTTTTTTTTTTTTTAACAGAGGAGAGTCAGGTGAGAGGGGAGCCACATTGAAGTGTCGAATAGATTCTCGGTTTTAGAAGATTCGGAGTGCACTAGTGTTCAAGATACTTGGTTGAAATTAGAGATAACATTAAAATTTCAGCAGAAGAAATATTGGAGCACGCAGAAATACGTAGGAACAAACCATGGTTCAACTAGAAATGTACTAAAGTAGCAGAGAAGAGAAAACAGAAGAAACTGCGTCGGCTAAAAAATCCGAACGAAATAACTACATAAAATTTCATTGCCATCTGGCAGAAAACTTCTAAAACTTTTAGAAAAAGAAACGCGACTTTTGAAAGTTAAAATTAATTAACTTGAAGATAATATTGAAAACAAAAACATTCGGGACATGTATAAATGCATCAACGAACTTAAGAAAGGCTATCAACTTCGTGCTTATATATTAAAGAAACCTAAAGGAACAGTTCTCACTGATACAGATAGCATCTTAAATAGATGGAAAGATTTCTTTGGCGATTTGCTTAACACACAGCCAAAAACTAATGCGCGTGGAGAAAGTGAAACGCATGCAGCATAACCGTATATTCCATAACCTAACCAGACAGAAATAGAAATCGCTATTTAAAAAAGTTAAACACACATCTCTGGATGTAGACGAAATTCTGGTTGACTTAATTTTAGCTGGAGGTGAAAAATTGTAGAGCAAGATACACTAACTCATTCTCATTATCTGGAACAAGGAGGAATTACCACAAGAGTGAAGAGAATAAATCATTGTTCCAGTTCAGAAGATAAGCAACAAAACAGACTTAATAATTATCGAGGCATCTCTTTTCTGTCAACATTCAATAAATCCTCTTAAACATTGTATTAGCAAGATTGACTCCATACGCAGATGAAATTATTGGAGATTATCAGAACGGATTTAGGTAAAATCGATCAACTATCGACCAGATATTTACCATTCGACTAATACTTGAAAAGAAATGAGAGAATACAACATCCTGGCATATCAATTATTGACTTTAGACTCTAGTAGGAAGGAAACATTGTACAACATGCTTACAGAATTTGCAATACCGAAAAAGGTAGATTAATTATGATATGTTTAGATGAATCCCAAAGTAAGGTTGGAGTAGAGAAATTCTTGTTCACGAGCTTTCAAGTTGAGAATGACCTGAAACAAAGAGATGCGTTGTCGTCATTATTATTTACTTTGTTCTGGAGAACACGATAAGGAAAATCAAACACAGCAATCAAGTCCTAGAGCTGAATAATTGTATTTGCCAGGTTATGGCGTATGCTGATGATGTAAATTTAATAGGTAATGATAGAATAATAGAGAGGAATGCAGAAATCTTAATTAACGCCTGCAGGGATATAGGCTTAAAAGTAAATGCAGAGAAAACTAAGTAAATTGAAGTTTGTCGAGATCGTAATCTGCATTTTATGGATGCGTTGAAATTCCAAATAATATTTTCTTTCGACAAAGTGTATACTTTCAAATATCTAGGATCATTATTAACAGACCAAAACCATAATCACTAAAAAAATTGATGTCAACTGAAAGCAGGGATTTCGTGCTATTATTCAGTTAAGAATCTTTTGCTGTCACTAATTCTGTTGAGGAATTTGTAGCTCAAAATATAAAACGATAATCATGTCTGTTGTGCTATGTGGTTGCGAAACATGGTCACTGACTGAGTGAAAATCGCAGACTGAAAGTATTTGAAAACAAGATTCTTAAACCAATATTCGAACTCCAAAAGGAACGGGAATGGGGAAAGGCGGAAACTTCATAAGGAGAACCTGCATAATTTTATACCGTTTACCAAACATTGTTAGGGTCATCAAGACTAGGAGGCTCAAATAGTCAGTTTATGTAGCCAGAATGCAAGAAATTAGAAACGCTTTCGAAGTTGTAATTGGAAATCCAAATAGGAAAATGACCGTTACGAAGACCGAGGCGCAGATGGGAGGACAATATTAAAATGGTTCTCGCAGAGATTGAAATATAAAGTAGAAACTGGGTTCAGTTTTCTAAGGACAGAAATCAATGGAGATCTTTTGTAAACGCGGCAATGAGCCTCCTGCGTCCATAGGCGTGCTATATTAAGTTGTTGATACATTTAGCTCCTTTTTGACAGAAATGTTATTACACGAACTAAAAAGTTTTTCTGTAGTAAAGAGGATTTCGATTCGAGATTAAAATGGCACCCATACGTTCTTTCAAAGTCTCTCTTTCTCTCTCTCTCTCTCTCTCTCTCTCTCTATATATATATATATATATATATATATATATATATATATATATATATATATATATATATATATATATATATATATATATATATATATATTCCCGTTTGTATGGGCACCCTTTTAGTAGACTTGTCCACCGCCCTCATTAGTATCTCAGCACGGCCCTGGGTATGAGTACGCTTTGTACCGTCCAATTATAATTTGAACCTTCTTGCAGGCATGCACATCATTCTCTCGAATTGTGCAATTTTTCTCCGTTGGTTAATATCTGTGTAACTACATATAATTTTATCACCTTGGAACAGCAAGTTGTATTTATTTGGATTGAACTAAATTCAGTCAGAGATAGCGGCGGTTCTTGAGGGAATAGTAATAATAATAATCTACCGCTACACTCTAAAGGAAGAAAGCTTCATACAGTTTCAGAAAGCTATGTACAAGAAATAGCTATTTTCCCTTAACCTGTAGCGACAGTTAAAATTTTCATGATGTAACTTTACTTAAGAGCCGCCACTGGATCAGAGACGACTTCAAACTCTGAGAGGAAGTAGACCATTGAATATTTAAAATCCACTCATTTCTTCAAACTATCTCCACAACTTATAGGATGAAGGTCTACATACCAGAAATTTGGATTTTATTTACTTAATATAGAACTGACATTAAAATACGAAGGCAAAAAGTAACAAAATTGAAAGAATAGATTTAAATACTATCTCTTCTTACAATCACATACTACATATAAAATCTAGTTTGTCACATGAATATGTTCTGATTCTAGGGGAGACTGTGATGATGTTAATGAACTAAGTGGTGGAAGCAAACGGGACAATTCTGAGAAAATCTATGCACAAGGTGTTTGTCCACCAAGAAACCCACTTGGCGACAACTTGGAACGAGTCAGGAATCTCACGCACCTGAGGTGAGCGTTCTACCAGCGAGCCACCGCCCCATTCCACCCCAAAAAATGAAATTAAAGCTGACATAAAGCGTATAAAACTTTATGATAAATAAATTTACGAATGACCCTAAGAAAAAAAAAACGTTTTAAATGTTTGTAGTGCGTTATTTGTAGTTAAAATAGAAAGAAGATATGAATTTTCGTATTAAGTGAAATGCGCTATGCAATTTTTGTCAAAATAAAATACCCAATGTCATATTAGACACACAGTTATCTACAGGAAATATTTTTCATTATTATGAACGATCGCGAAAAATCTAAGAGCGTCGTATAGCATAAAGTAAGGTTTTGGAGAAAAATTACCATGAATTACTGGAATATATGCTGTCATTTCAACGTTATTATAATTGATTATGCTTATCACAAAGTATATGGTTCATGATAAACAATTATTGATCCTTATTACTATTGATCTTTTTTTCTTCAACCATTACTGTTCTAACATCAAAACAACATTTGCAAGCGATTTCTTATAACTGTATTGGAAAATCGTAGTGCACCTAGGTAACGAAAACTAATCTAATAATAACTAAACTCCTAGTGCATGAGGGTCTACCAGCTTGTAGCACTCACGCCTTTTAGGTGATGTGTGGTCAGTACATCGGCTTCCCTCGCCGTTAATGCTGGCATTCTAGACCAGTTTGCTAATTCTTTTTTTCAAGTAGCTCCCCAATTGTCTTGACGACGCTGGGTGGATGTTACAATGCCACCGCCATCTGGTGAGTACAGTCATCTTTTTTTCCGCTCTCATCATACCATTGACTGCTTAACTTATGAGAAGTGATATTCCAGTACAGCTAGCGAGTTAGCTACAGAAAACTAATCGTATTTTCTTCCCTCCTAGTTAATATATAGTTCACCTCTCTGCGATTCCCGTACTAGGAATAACCTACACCTCCACGACAAGAACCATTCCTTTACTAACGTAGTAGAAATTAATTTTATAATTCTAGGTATCCGTTGACAAGACATGCTTGTAAAACGACTTGAATGCCCGAACCTCCCAACGACTAATATATCAGGGATATAATGGTTCAACGAACTTCGATACGTTTTTAACATCCTTTGTTCCTTCGTAGTAAAACTTTGCACTTTACATGCTTTCTACAACGTACACGCTTACCTGTTACATGTGACAGTTTCCATTCCCTTTTACTAAATATCTATATGTGTTTCAACATAACTGAAACATTCTATCAGAGGTCTACCAGGAGAGGTCTGTTTAAACTCTCATTTTTTTTTATTTAAAAAAAGGAAAAGAGACAAATTACATGCCCTGATGTTAAAATCTGCTTGTGTAGGCATACATGAAAGATAGTTCATGTTTCAATTCTAAAAAGCAAGCTTTATACTTCTTTCTTCCTCGATGGAGAGCTCCATTCCGGAAAGAAACGAGCTCCTCACACTGTTCTGTATGATGAACGGCTCTCATCTTAAGCTATGTGCTCCAAAAGTGTGAATATGTGTATGTGTGCGTCAAGCAAGAAAATTAATGAGGGGTGGGTGACATGAGAGCAAGATAAGCTGAAGCGCAAATACCCTTTTAAGAGGGAACGTGCCTTAAAATACTATATCCTTAAAATGAGTAACGGCAAAATGATTGAATTTCCATCACAAAAATGGAAGAATATATTTACGGACGACCTGAATAGTAGTAGTTAGTGCCATTATGAAAATGAATGGTTATTATACTTGAATTATATTTTTCTCTTTTTCATTCTTATCTCCAATAGAAAGCAAAGTGGTTACAGAACAAGTAATAGGAATTAATTTAATCTCTTCCTATGTATGCAGTTCAAGTTTAAATTACATGAGCCGTTTGATTCGCTATTACCAACTTTGTATTTATTATTATTTACGAATAATTATTTAATGAGAATTTTCTGAGGTTATGTGTAACATTTTTCAGGATATGACACAGCTTCCTCAAGCATCAAATATGAAAGATTAGGTTTATCGCTTTGAGTTTACTTCCAAAGATAGGAAGAATTAAGAGTTTGCCGATGCGGTTTCTAATCAACCAAGCCTATGTCTACGACAAGAACGAACAATTTTTCTAATATTACATTCATTAACTGGCTAATTAATTCTATTCCTAATTGTGTAATCAGGGTAGTCAATATTAATAAAACTGCTGTTTGAAGCAATGAACACATGAAGAAACAAGTAAGGTTTGTTTCACATTGAGAAACTGCAACGAACTTCCAAAAATGAGAATCCGATATTGAAATCGGAAGTATGGTACATCTACCAGTTCTGGTTTAAATAGCGGGATAAGGACGGAGGTGTAAGCTCGTCTTGGGACCTCAATCCATAGATCAACAAATAATGCAAAATAAAAAATTCTCGCTTTACGAAATGTAAATATAATTGCATTACGTAACAAAAAATAAATTTCCTGGATTTCCAATTCGTGCCAATCCATGAGCTTCCGTTCGTTTCGAAGTGTAAACAGAATGGAAGATAACAAGTAGGTAAGCGATTTGTTTCCTCTTGTGGCCTGTTGGCTGTAATAATAACAGTTAGATAATTAGATCAAACATGTATTCCTAACAATGTTATACGGGCCTATTTGCAGAATTTGTTGTCCTACTGGCAGAAAAGTGTTACATTCTTGGATTAAATCGTCGCAGAAGACGAATCATGATAGTACTATCACTGATTCAAAAATCAAGTGCATCATACTGTAATGGTAACCTCCTGTATCACAACCATCCACAAAACCACGCTCTGCCCCAATGTTCGAACAGTTATCTTGATCCTTTTCTTTGATTGTCATGGACCTATCCTCATCGACTGGTTGGCGAAAGGTGCCCCAGTAAACGTTGTCCGCTTCTGCGAAACATTCGAACGTTTAATGCGGAATATTAAGGAAACTGACCTGAAATAATATCTCGAGAAATCGTTCTTCTGCATAAGAAGGCAAATGCATGCATAGCACCTGACACCGTGAAAAACTTTGAACAATTCGGCTGGAATCTGCTATCTTAAGCTTTGTTCAGATCCAATATATCACCCAGTGATATTTACGTGTTCAGTCCAACAAGGACAAGCTATTGGCGTCGAGGCCTCAAAGTGCAAAACGTATTTCTTTTTTCATATTTTCAAACCCTGCCCTACAGAAAACAACAATCGATCAGTGTATCTGTGAGATCCCCAACAAGCATGTGGAGAATATGTGCAATAAAAAGCACTTCTGGAATCATAATGAGAAAAGTCCAGTTATTTATCGACTCTTATACAAGAAGAAATAAATTTATCTACATAATAATATAACAAAACTTTCGGATCGAGAATACAGAATATACACTAGACTCTCGCTAATCCAGCCATTCCTGGCACATATTGGTGCCGGATTATTGAGTGTCTGACATTTATTTGATTGATTTGTTTTTTTTTTTTATTTATTTATTTTGAAAACATAGGGGATATAGTGTGCTGTACTTTATTAAATTGAAGGATATAATTTTAAAACATAGAGGATATACTTTATTAAATCCAAATATACATTAATTTTCGAAGAAAACTTAGTCATTGAGTAGTATCACTCACTATGAAACATGTCCCTAATTTTTAACTGTCGCAATGATGATACGCGACGGTGGCATGCTTTATCACGCAACCGAACTGTGAAGAATGCTACAATTTCGAATACGTACAGTATATAAAGCATTGTTGCGCATGCGCACGATAATTCATTGTGCACGTGTTTTTGGTTGGATGTGCGCCGGATTACTGAGAAGCCGGACTACTGAGGGCCGGATTAGCGAGAGTCTAGTGTTCTTATTCTAGATATCTCCAACATCGCAGTTTAAAATAGCTAACCCAGACACCCAATATTTATATCCCGGATATCGCTAAACATCCTGCGAAAAACAAGCAAATTAACATTGCGTATAGTAGGTAGACGTATAAATTTGCATTACCGGAGAGCTAAAACAATAACAATAATTATTATTTATTGATAAACAGCCTATGGTAAATATACGAAGGATTAGTTTGAATACATACAAATATTTGGAATACCCAGTTCCAACAGAAAGAACAAATTATGTTGAAAAGTTACCAAACGATGGGAGTGTGAATGCAGATGGAATGAGTGAGTAAAACAATTTAAACAAATTAAATAAAAACTTTCGCAAGCTCACAATGTCTGACAAAATATACTATTCTTACCCGTTATTTATTGTGCTCACCATTTGCCGTAGGAAGAAATGTTAACTGCAATCTATGTACCAAAGACTGACAGTATCCAATCTTCTTGTCACTCAGTAGAACAAATGACATTCTCTCGACACCTGACTTTTAGACCTCAATGTTTTTAAAGATATCGATGTTTTGTCTGTTTTTCTTCTAACAGGCAAGAGTGAAACAATGAAATACGAATGAAATTACATGAAACCTTTTTTTATAATAATAAAAAAAAACTAAGTATACGAATCTCAAATTCGAAACTTCTGTTACTGAAAATTTGCTCTCCTATTTCTTCAAACATCACTCACTTTCGTTTTGCTATATGCAGTACTTAAGCAATGGAAACACAATGTCTGTTTAATAATCATTCGAAACTATTCAGCTATAATGCATCATACCGGCGTTTATCACTCAAAACGTATTATCTTCCCTCTTCCTTACTCATTCATTAAAAAAAATAGAATAAAATCTTTTGTTAATAAATCTAACCATTTAAATTAATTATACTAACAAAAATACTAATTGTTTTTTTAAAAATAGATGTTAAGAAAAAAATCATTAGTCCCATGACGTACCGACAGGCAGAATAGTTAATAATAACATAAGTAGTTTCGTTTTACAGTGTGAAACTATGATAGACTTCAAAACTATGCGAATTCAAACCTGAAGTAGAACATATGTTTCATTAGATTAATAAGATCAAGGACAGAAACTGTTTCTCGGACGCTGAATCCATTACTCGCTTTCCGTTATTGATTTCTTCTATGGCGATGGCGATCGGAAATAGTTAACTTGAACCACTTTCGGATTGAACAGGAGTTAAGAATGGAGATAGAAACTACTCTTGGGAAGCAGAATTGATTGCAAAAAACGGCATCTTGATATCTCTTACCGTTTTTGCTTTATGGAAATCAGCATTCAGGGCCGGATTTAGCATTTTGGCGCCCCCAGGCCCAATAATTTTTTCCGCCCCCTAGTCTGGTTGAAGTTACTTTCCTTAAAAAAAAAAAAAAAAAAAAACTTTATTAAAAAATTACAGCCAGTTCTCCCGTGTTTGAGATCAATGTTGTAACGAAGTTAATGCATAATGTTGAAAAATAGTTTAACTTTACCAACAATTATTTGTTCCAATGAACTTCAAAATCAGAATGCTTTATTAGCCTGATTTTTAAAATCAATTCAAAAAATATGTTAAATATGGCTATTTATTTTTATTTCTAGATATCTTTTAATTTTTTCTCTCAGCCGTGCGCCCCCTGGGAGCTTGCGCCCATAGGCCCGGGCCTACCGGGCCTATTGGGAAATCCGGCCCTGTCAGCATTAAAACCGTAAGTAGTAAACTTCAACACTTTTGGTTTGGTAGATTGTTGCGAGTTGAATATATTCTCTTTACACCCTGAATCGATTGCAGCAAACAGCTTCCGCTATCTATTACTATTTTTGTTGTCTGGCGATAAATATTGAAACAGGAAATAGTTAATTTGAACCACATCCGATTTGAATAAACGACTAACGAAGAAGGGGGAATCTATTCTTGGGAAGCTGGACCAATTGCGAAAAATTGGATCTTGATATCTCTTACCGTCTTAGCTCTGTGGAAGTCAGTAGGCCTACTGAAACCGGAATAGTAAAGTTGAACCACTTCCGATTTTGGTAGTGTTGCGAACAGTAATTGTATATAGCCTTGAGACGGTGGATCGTTGCAGAAAACAGCTTCCCGATATATCTTCTTGTTTTTGCTCTGATACCTGTCGACAGACGGACAAAGCCGTTCTATAAAACCTCCGATACTTATGCAATCCATAGTTTGGAAGTCTGATAATATATATAAGGTCGTTTAAGGTTTACGTTAACGAATTTGTTACTCTTGCTTGCCAGCTTACGAAATACTACGATGCCATCAGTGGTTTTTCTCGATGTGCAAATTCTGTTAGCTATCAACCTGCATCTCAATTTCCATTAAAGAAGACTGTGTTACAGGTGAAGTACAGTGCAATAAGTCTATTCCACTTCTATTGACAAACTTTTCAAAGGCTGTCGAGTGTGTGCGGCTGCTGACGATCCAACTCTCTTTCCAACAACGGGAACCACAAAACCATTTACATGGAAGATGAAATAAGAGATTTGATAGGAATGTCTGTAAAAAGGATTGTATGAACTTCCCTTTTACGTGCTATCGGATCCGTATATGTCACCGTTACTTTCGCCGTGTGATCGTACCCCTTGTTCTGGTGAATGTCAACGCAAGATATGTCATTGCTGTATATGGATGGAATATCATGGCGGTATAGTAGCTCCAAAATGATATTCTGGAATAACCTACATTGATTATACCCTTTTTGTCCACTTCTCGTAATGTAAGTTCATTAAAGAATAACCACCAACCATAATGCTCCGTGGAAAGCATTACGTACACTTACGTATCCTGTCAGACCACCTCTGGAAACACGGGACAAAAGATGGCCCGATTGTTATCACGTTCCTACAGATACTCATGCCTCGTCCAGCAGGGTTTGCCCAAGTGGGCCCAGCCGGAAAAAACCCACCGGGTTTTTTCGGGTTGGACCCACCTGAAAAAACCCACCTTAAAACCCACCTGGGTTTTTGAGCTTTTTGTTAATATATTATTGCTACAACTAAGTTGATCACATTGAAAGTGATTTTTATCAAATTTTGGACTCTCCTCCGGCGAATTAAATGCTTTCACGTTAAGATATACAACAACATTCTACATAAGACCTTTATAAAGTTCTGAATGCACTGAATAAATGAAAAAACCTTACCTTAGCTTGAGATAATTATATAACAAATTAATGTATTGATTATGCTTATAGCCTATTTGAAAACAATGCAGTTTTATATTTTAGAAAATACTTTCCGTAAATAGTGTGCTCGCCGACTCGGCCATACCGAGGGACGTTATCCCTCATAGGGGAGACCGGGGCACATTGTCACAATTTTCACGTTTTATTTTCTTGTAATGCTCGTGTAAGGCCGAAAATTATAATTTTTAGTATACACATACTTTGTTATCTTGTGCACAGCATATATTTCTCTGTCCAATGTAACTCGCTCTGAACTGGACTTATGTACTATGTTTTATGACCAATACAGTTGTGACAATGTACCCCATATGCGGGGTAAGTTGTCACAATATATGGGGCAAATTGTCACATGTTATTCTTGTGGCACTTTCCAGAAATTGGTAGATATTATTAATGCAACTATTACTAATGCAAAAAGACTGTAAATGTTACAAGCATTAAATACTTAGCGTCTGAAAGAGAATCAAAACATAATTAAATGAAAGGGGAAACTATATTAGTTAAATAGGAAAGAAAGTAGGATGACCTGTAGCTTATATTTTCTCAACCTAAAAGATTTATTGTTACATCAAGCTTTGTAGGAAAACCAAAACTGCCATGAAAACAGAACTAACTCATAGCTAAGGAATCAAAACTACAAACTAAAAGGTCATAACAAAATGACGAAATTATCAAGTCATAGCCTACATCTCCAATAGGCCAACACAAAATTAGCCAATTGCATTTAAGTTGTTTCTGATTGTAGTTTATGAACTGCAAAGAATTTATCTGATAGGACTACTGTATAGCTAGAAGAGGAGTAAATATTATTACGAAGTTTAGTTGCGTTCTATCAGTACGCACCGCAAACTAGTTTGAAAATGTTTATCCTTTTGCTTCTATAAAGCACCATACCTGGAGGTCATCGTCAGTCACAGTTAATATACACGTAAAACAAGTTCTGCTTCCCTCAGTTTTCGTAGGCCGATTCCGTACATCGAATGCACTGAATCCACTTCTCGCTACATGTATTCGCACTGTATGGATCGCCATAAACTAAACAAATGTATCGTCGTCCTCTGAGGAAGAATCGTCATCTTCTTTGGACCTTCGTTGACATTGTTTGTAGGTGCAAAACTATTTGCTTGGGGAATTCTTATAGCAAGATCACCATGTTTTTTTTCAGAAATACCGGATACCAGTCTGGGCCAGCAATGGCCTTTTCATTCCACGACTCTAGGCATTTCAATCTTAGCGCTTTTGCATAGTTGTAAGCCAAATCGCGAACCTCTTTTGTAGTGAGTCCAAATTATATGTGCGAAGCTTGTTTTGGTATGATACTAGTAATTCTTCCTGGTATTACGAAGAGTAACCTAATATAAATGAGCATTGGCCGAACTGTAGTTCGCCATCTGTAACACATGCACAAAATCTTGCCAATGTTCTGTAGTGGACATGAAATTCTTTAGCAGCTTTAGGCCTACGTATTGATATGGGGTTATTATTTCTTTTCATAGCTCTTGCTGCAACCGGTAGATCTTCCATTGGTGGTGCTTTCCTCTCTGTCTTTCTTTTGTATATTCTCACTGTCTGAGAAACAGAGATAACCCTATCGTCTGTATTATACAGAACACACAGTGGAGCACATTGTCACAGTGACAACATGCCCCACGCGTCGCCATTACTCTTTTTACAAAATATCTATACCAAACGACAAGATTAGGTGCATTCAAAGTAACACATTATGAAGCTCTATTTGTAACCTACATAACACACAAAAATATTTGTTTCTACCGCTTTCCCGAACACACAAAATAGCAATTTCAGGACTCGGAAAATTTACATTCCGGCACTGAAAACAAAGTTCAACTGACGCAGCACCGTTGTTGCCGCGTATCTCCAATCGAGTACAGTTAGTAGTGACATCTAGTAAGTAAAAAAGAAAGCAGCACCGGCGCGCTAATGTTTTCGCTTTTTTCAGAATTGCTACTTTGACAACATGCCCCTTGTGACAATGTGCCCCGGCCTCCCCTACGTTTGACGAGTTTAAAGCCATATGTGCCGGTACTACCAGTAAATATGTAGTGCATTAGTAAAACTATTAGTATTATTTCTTACCTTTGATGGTAGCACAAGTATTCTTCAGTAAAATTTAGTTGTCCAACAATAACAGTTTAGTTCAGTTATTTGTTGGTACTCTTCAAATAAGCGTTCTTTAGAATCAACACCAACAATAGCGTAAACATTCTTGTCAAATTTAAGAAGCTTAATGCTCAGAGTTCCGAAAACTACGTAACACCTACTACTTCAAGTGCTGAATTCAAACTTCCGTACTAGTGGAAGTTTCGATATACAGTAAAGAAAGCTGCATTTTCGAGGGAAAATAAGTCGCGAAAGAAATGCTCGGGAAATTCCCGCAATTGAACGCAGAAAGCATCGGAACTGAATACTTCAACAATAAAACTATTTTATTTTACGCTGGAAGATAAAATATGAATTACATCTTTGTTAATTGTTTTAAATTAATTTTCTGGAAAGAAACGTCATGCAACAATTGCTCGGGAATTTCACCTAATTGAACGCAAAAAATATCGAAAGTGACCTTCAAATAAAACCATTTATTTTACGCTGTTAAATTAATATATTTGGTGTTCATATTTGGCAAACGTCAGTAAGGCTTCTGGAATGATTCGATCGTCTGCCTGTACCACACATACTACAAGGTAGCACCTTCGATGTTTTAAGTTTAAATTTTCAGGGTACAAGCACGAGACACACTAAATTTCCTGTACAGATTTTGGCGGCATACCAACGTACAATTTCACAATGGTGGCTTTAAAAAATATAGCTGGTATCCACGCTACAAAGTGCAATTTTCGGTCTTTTAAGTTGAAATTTTTAGAATATAAGCACGAGACACTCTAAATTAGCTGTATATGTTTTGGCGGCGATCCAACGTAAAATTTCAAAATGGCGGCCATTTTTTCAAAACAGCAGTGAATAGAAAATTGTTGCAAGTTGTGACAATGATAATCTTGAAATATAAATCACATTTTAACACTTTTACCCCAAAGACATTGAAATATTTCGAAAAAACCCAATTAAACCCGAAAAAACCCGATTAAACCCGAAAATACCCGAAAAAACCCACATGGGCCCAGGTGGGTTGGGCTTTTTCAAAAAAACCCGGGTTTTTTCAAACCCTGTCGTCCAGACACTATAAGCTTTCACCTGTCCCCGTCAAGGTACGGTTCATGTAACTTTCTACTCTTCGACATGTGATGGAACGGAGCATATGGACTCGAGCTTTATGCTTCTTCACCAGACGTCAATCTTGCTCAATTATGCAATTTACGGTCGCGGTGGAACTTTGTGCTGCCTTAGTCGTTGTTCTTTGAGGCTGTGGGTTCTCGTGTTATAAATTTTTGATAATGTTTATGCAGTGACGACTTCGCAAGGACATTCAAATCTCATTTCTATGCTTACAGCAGGGCACTTACATCTGACCTCAAAAGGTTAATGAATCAAAGTTAAGCGAATAAGTTTAACGAATCTCAGCTTCATTCATAGTGTGAAATTACAAGAAATGTTCAGTAAATTTAGGGACTTGAGACACGTTAATGTAAGGGCAAATACGACGCGAGGAAGTAAGTAATTATTATTATGCAAAATGGAACAGTGCAAGATAGTTAATGCAATTAATTTAGCGAAAGACAGGCAATTTATCTAATCAATTTAACGACACTGATTGGAGACTTTGTCAACTCTCGTCTCGTCTCGATTCTCGAATAATTCTTTGTTGTCTCGATTCTTTGAAAGCTTTTCTCGTCTTGTTTGTAAATTTAGGGGAATTTATGCCCTGATTTTTTAAAATTTCATCTAGAAGCTATCAGAATCCTTCCGCGTCGCAAGAGGTCCAGGAAGGGTAAGATATAACATTTAAACCAAATGTATTATTAGAGTATATTATTTCTTTTCTATTTGGGGGGGGGATAATGACTTGCGTATCGTTAAACGTTGATAAATATTCTTCACTATGTTTGTACAATCACTTTCTCAATTTATAGTCTTCTACTATGAACCATGTAACATTAAAACAGTGTTTGAGATCTAAGATTTGGGTGAAGTAGTGTTGTCCACGAGATTCGTCTCGAATATGAAGATGTACTTTCTGTCTCGACTCTTCTCTTGTTCACCAGCCGAAAATCGAGACGAAACGAGAAATTTGATAAGGTAGGAGGAGGAATTTGGCGCTCGGGGTAATTGGACAGAAAACTTTTTTTAAAAAATATGTTTTTCATTTCAGTATATTTTTATGGAATTTAATTATACCAAAATTTTGGGTAGATAGATGTTGATCAGAAAAAAAAGCTTACATGAATTTTGAGAGGGTGCAATAGTGACAAAAAAACAAAAACTGATTTGGTTGAGAAATGACATTTGAAACCGAGTTTCAGGTTTGTGTATGTTTTGGTTTGAGACACAATAAATCATTCATCAATTTACTGCTGCCAGATTTTTTACTGCTGCTTAAAAATATCATAAGGATGGTGCCGCGAAGAGCAGCCATTTTCAATCCTCACTGTGAGGCAGTTAAGATTGTTAAAATTTGTACCTTCCCAATTACCTGCACGGGGTAATTGGGCGCAAGATGTGGGGGTAAATGAGTGGAATATATTAAGTGAACATTTTTTTCCTTAGAATTCATTTGAATGCTGTGCTACCTTTGTCTTTTGTGGTGTACACTTTTGTTTCACAGTGCATTCTGCTTATTAAACTATTTTTATGATTTATGATTTAGATTTCTGGGCTTCGGCATCTAAAGCCATTTAGCCCGTCACGTATGAGGGATGACGTCCCTCAACAAGCACACTATCCGGGGAAAGGAAGAAAGAAAGGAGTGGGGAGAGAAGGAAGCGGCCTGGGACCTGTAAGTTAGGTAACACCCTGGCATTTGTTTGGTGTGAATAAGAAAAACCCAGGAAAACTTTATTCAGAATAGCTGGGCTGAAAAGTTTTTTACACTTTTCATCCCAGTGCCCCCACCGGGAATCGAACCCGGGACTGCTCGCACCGAAGGATAGAGTTACATTTTGTTCATTTAGGCCTCCAGTGGCCGTTGCGTATGCTAATAGTGCTGATGCTATAAACAGGACCTGTCTATCAATCCAGAGCTCCAACACATGTTCTATCGTAATAATTCATAGTTATTTAGCATTAGTCTTATTACTTTCTCCTATGTTTGTTTGAATATCAGAGCCTCTTCTCTTGGTTTTTCTATTTCTTTACGGTTTCGGCCAAAGTTTTGACCTCTTACAGTTTTTTTTTTTCGTATGTGATATATTTTAGATTAATTTCACAGGACAATATATTGTGATATAAACAATAACTGGAAGGCTTGAAAGGGTATTCAAATGTCTTTGAAATTCAGAAATAAATTATTTCTAATTTTGCACAAAGGTATATTTTATTTTTTTTCTAAGCCACATAACACTATTAGTTTTCAAGTGGAATACAAGTTATATACACCAAATGAAAGCTTGAGTTTTCTTCATTTACACCCAATCATTCCAATGGGGGTTTATGTGCACTGGCAATGGCTTTAACCATTTTGCTCCACGATTTGCAATGATTTGCAAAGGGGGTAATTGGGTGGAAATCAGATCACAAAACTAAAAATGTTGCAGATGCCGAAAGCTTACCATTACCACAGTAGGTCCAGAAGAACCTGCGACATACAATCAGTTCTTAAAAACTAGAAAAACACCTATAACCTGTGAGGAAAAAGTTGACAAAAACATACCTCCCAATTCCCCCTTCTATCCTACTAATCCTTTCCATCTGTCTACGAGCTGATGCGTGCGCCATTGTGAACGCGAATCCGTTCGATTCCCGGTTGAAAGCATTGAAATTTGAACATATTACGGTGGTTCCGATTCCAACTTAGAGTGTTGACCAACGTCTCATATAGCCTCAATGCTGAAGACAAAATTTGAACTGACAATAACAAAAATTTACTATTATTAAATATTAAACTGTGTCTCAATGAATAGTACTTGCATGGCATATTATTATTATTACTAACAAGTTAAGAGGATTAATGGATAAATGTTTTTTTTCTCCTGTGAAGAGGGGGGAAACTGCATCGATAAACATTTATCTCTGCTACTGCTGCTGAAAAATTTCGAATGCTTGTTATTCGAAAATCTTTAGCAAATATTCGAAAAATGATTTAAGCACTCGTTAATTGCATAATCACTATTATATGATTATTACAAGCATATGTTGTTGGAGAACCCGAATTTTCACAGAACTAATCTGAACAATCACACCATGATCTCTCTCTTTAATTGTTTAATTCGATAACCATACTTATGTGATACGGTGCATCTTTCATCCTTGCTTCTATAACTGTTAGTACTAATTCTATGAATTATTAAGAACTCTGTCAAGCTCACAGACAAAAGCAAACTAGTATTTTTTTTCACATTACACCAGATTATACGAAAAGACGCCGCAGCCCATTTTTTTAAACTTCCTTTCTATGCCTTCTGAAAACCTGTGTAATTGTACCTTCATGAATAGGATTTTAACAACAAGTTCCTAGAATGTTACTTGAATCTCAGACCCAATTAACGAGAAAATTCGCTGAATACGTGGCTTCATGCTATTCGCAGTAAATGGAGAAGATACAAAAGCGAACGCTTTCAAACTGCAAGACGAAACATTTAAGTTAGAAAACGTTCAGAAAAGATTAAAACTACTGTTTCATTTGAATTAGTAAACTAAAACAAAATGTTCATTCTTGTCTATAGAGGAATACCTTTAACCATAGAATCCGTCGTTAATTTAAACATTAATTTTTAATTACTGTAACCCATCATCTTTCAGGATTCGTTGGGTACATACTAGAATCACATAAAATTTCTTTGAAGTTGTTCATTCCCAATAATTACCACGAAGACAGATACTATTTAATTTATAACTCACGAAGACGTTTGTATCTCAAAATACCTATTTCGAATCGATTAATATATCTACCAAAATTAATAGACAAATTCGTAGACAATTATATGGTTAAGCATGTCGTCGTAGGTATTCTGCCCTTATTGGCAGGTCACTTGCCGCTTCGATGCTCCACGGTCCTCCGCTAACCTCTTCGTCTTCACGTATGATCTTTCTGTTTTTATATAATCCATTAATTGTAGTCTCCTTCGCCCCCTCCCTCTTTTTCCCGCCACCGTACCATCTAGGACGTCCCTCATGATACAATTTCTTCTTAGGCAATGTCCCAACCAGTTTCTTTTACTCTTCTTAATATCTAAAAAGTGTTCTTTTCTCCCCCCACCATTTCTAACTCTCTCATTCGTTTTCCGGTCGACCCAACTAATTCTTTCCATTCTTCTCCACACCCACATTTCGAAGGCTTCCAGTCGATTTTCATCACTTTTACGTAATGTCCACGTTTCCGCCCCATACAGTACAACACTCCACACGAAGCATTTTATGAGTCTTTTTTTCAACTCTTTATTCAAAGTCCCACACAACAGATTTTACTTCCTCCTAAAGGCTTCTTTCGCCATACCTATCCTTGTTTTTATTTCACGTTTGCACTTCATGTGATTACCCAGATGAAGCATGGGTTATTTTCGGTAGGAGTTTATGTAGTTCGGATCTCTCACTAAATTGTAGATTCATGTCTCATGTAGTTTGTGCTGAGAAAAGGGAGTAAACTCCATAGTACGCTACCAACCGTCATAGGAAATCTCCCTTAAAAACATTCAAACATGTGAAAGTGGTATTAGTGGAAACAGAAATTCAAAAATTTTCAGCATCTGGTAAAATTGTCGCATAGTTATCATTTTCGCCGCTAGGACAATAGGAGAGGAAATGGCTGCAAATGAAGATAAAAAGGCATTTTGTGTATAGGATTTTCACGTCTGCCAGTCCAGTAGCGTAGCGTTAAGTTTCGCAATGGTAGACAAAACTATTTCTTCTCCTTGTAAACTTCAATTATTAGAGTTAGAATTCAATACATAATTACACATATGACATATATGAGGGAGAGTTCAGTGTCTCACGATTATGCACCAAGGTAAGGCAGATGGTGATGATGAGTTGAATGATATGAGTAAAAATAGCGGAAGTGAAAGGAAACTAACTGGGATCGAACCAGGGATCTACGCACCAGAGGTGACCGCTCTACCACTGAGCCAATGCGCCCCTACTTAAATATGTATATTGAATATAAATATTTATTACAAAAATATCCACTCACACTATTCCATAATAATAATAATAATAATAATAATAATAATAATAATAATAATAATAATAATAATAATAATAATAATAATAATAGTAGTTTTAGAATTGTCGGTTTAACTTCTTTTCTTCTTGGCAACTACTTATTTCCTTCAAATGCCACATTATTTACGGATTGAAACACACATTTTCCAAAACTGCGATTATGGTCGAAAATCGTAACTCACTATTTCATAAAATGATTTTACGCGCTTAAGAGTGTTAATGCTTCTTACCTTTGATGTTAGTCGATGGCGTTTTTAACTAGCGTACGCCATAGATGGTTTCAACAATAGCAGGTTTGAATTAAAGGCAACAATATAGCCAACATGAGTTCCTTCATGGTATGGTTAGCCAATAGAGATTCTTACCGTTTTCGTCTTTGGTACAAAAACACTGGGGAACTTCCTCATGTCTATGTGGATAGCGTACACCTCTTTGGTGTGGGAGGCCCAGGTTCGATTTCCACCGGGAGTTCGTGTTGTTCGAATCTTACGTGAAGCTGTAGCAACGTCCCATACAACCTCGCTGCTGAGCAGGACGCTAAAGTCAAATCAATTCAATTCAGGAGCAGAGTTTAATACCAGTGTGCTTCTGGTTCGGAACCAACATTAAGCTCTAGGTCCATGTCTCATATAGCTTCGGTGTTGGAAAGGAATATGAAACTCCTAAGGACATTTCGTCAGAAACTGATTTTTGCAAGGTTACACTCCTATATATAACATATGAGATCTAATTTTGATTAACGAGGTTCTTAATGATTAAACGAAACTAGCATATCAATATTAATTAATTCTGACAATGTATACTAAACACATTAAATTTAATTAATAATTTACTTCTTATGTATAATCTTCCTACTTGCTTTGCCTCTGTAAAATAAATTCGAATATGGGATACCCTACCGGGAGTATTTGCATGATGTCTAATTCATAAAGTAAACTTAGGTATTGGCTATTTTTTAAAACTTCAAACTAATTTTTAAACGACAATTTAGAATGTCATTTAATAACAATTAGTGCAATAAATCTATATCTAATCATTTGGTTTGCAGGTAATACATAATTAACCCAGCTGCCCAAATATACACAAATTTAGCTAAAGATTTAAAACGCAACATGAAAACAGCAGACTACAAATCCTTTCGTGTCAGTTTTCCCCTTTCGCAGTGTTAATACACTCTGGTATTGCGATTAAACAGAAGCCGAACCTAGATCGTGGAAGATTTATATGAATTACTGGTATCCATAAAACTTATAATTATTACATTGTTTTCTTCTATTTCTTAATGATTTTCCTTAAAAGAAAGAGTAAAAAGAATTTTGTTTTAAAGCATTGTGCTAAATATGGTATCACTGCTGCTGAAATATTTTCCAAATATCTCTGCCACGTTGTTTCAGTGCGCGCGTCCTTTCAAGTGGGAAATCCGCCGATTTGTTTCAGCCGCGTTGAGACATATTTCTTGAAGTCTGTCTGTAGCCTATTTGACGGAGATAAAACTTTTCTTCCTTAGTTTAAAAAAAAAATGTATTTACAAATTTGATTCTATCACTATTGCTATTAAACAAGCTATCGCCAACCCTAGTATTTCAACATTTTTCTACAACACGAAATGATAAGCGCATTATAAAACTTTGTTATTTTAATTTGAAAGGATAGGAATTGTCTCAATGTCTCATAGTACTCTAAGCTACTGTACTAGTCTGTTATCATTGTACAACGTAATTTTAGAAGGGAATTGGTGAAGATGCATTCAGTGGGCATAGTATTCGTGAGTAGTATTCTGACTTTAAAGCAAATGGACGCATCTGTACGCGAAAGTTAACTGATCAACCACCAGTAAGCGAGGCAACTGTGAAGCGTGTGAGAGTGTGTCTCCGTGAATTGGCCTTTACGTTCTTCCAATCTTACACCCTATGATTTTTTTTCTGGGGGTTTGACAAAACAACACGCGTGTCGTCTACCTTTAACCAAATATCACCCAGGAACTTAGTTTTTGCATCACAAAAGTCATTGCATTAGTGGATCGGCCAATGTTACAACCTGTATGACATGAAATGGACTACAAGCTAGATGTGTGTCGCGTAACAAAAGGAGCTCACACTTACCACATATTATGTGATGTTGTGAGCCAAATGTAAAATCAGGGCGCAAAATTTCTGGTCGCTAGGTCGCCATTGGCGACTAGAAATTTAGAGCTGACGACCAGTGTTCAGTAGGAATGGTTTCTGCCTAAGCTCACAGGGCTGCGGAATTTCTGTTTCGCACAAAAATAATTGATCTTAGTGAGAGAAAGCACGGAATGTGAAGTCTTCACAATGGACATGGAAAGTAGTCTTGTAAATCCTTGAATTTGGTGTGGAAGAAATACAACTGCTTTTTAAGAACTTGTAACCACGTTTATCCAGTGAAAAAGTGGATCTTGTCTTAACAGAGTGGACAGAATATAAACTTTTGTTTTCTTCATTGACGTTGAATCAGACACTGAAAAAGATTTAGACAATGAAAACTTCATTACGAGATTCACAAATCTGCCCCCAATTGTTACATTTTGTGCAGTTTTACATGTGAGTACTGCTTCATGTGAGAGAGGCTTCAACAGTCACAACAGCGTTAAGACTGCCTACAGGAATTCACTGAAGACTAACACACTGGATGATTTGCTGATAATTTCCATCAATGGCCCTTCACTTAATGACTTAATGAAAAATGGTACTTAAGTGCAGAGAGAGAATGTTACACAAACGTGAAGTCTTAACGTAAGATATTTTTTTTTTAACTTGTATATCCAATTCAAGACTGATTACCCTGAATCTAACTGACTGGTTTTGAAATTTATACCCTGATGTAACAGTATGCCAAAGACTCAAACCAAAGAGTCTGAAGGGGGGGGGGGCGTGAGAGATACTGGTGCCAATCATTTTTGGATTGCCGAGTGTGTCTGACTTTGGACTTTTGTGACCTGGTAAAACTTAACAAAAAAAAAAAAAAAAAAAGGTTTCCGTTTCCATTGATACCATTTCTTCGTTGTTAAGTGAGATTTGTTCAGGTTTGTAATCGCGAAGACCATCTGTAATAACACTATGAAAAACATGAAATTGTTGATGGTTCACCTCACTAATTACAATAAATTTATTACAAGCACAGTAAAACGTAGCCTGACACCAGAACAAATTGTTTTCTCTAACTCTGTCCCAATTACTAAAGTTGATCACTAGATTCGACTCAGTCGGTCTACGTTAACTGCCAGACTTGGCACCATATGATTACTTCGATTTAATCGGATTTTTATTTGTTTCATCTGTCGATGTACGAAGATCACACATTGAAATTTTCTGAATGACACAATCCTTGAATCTATCAGGTAGTAGTCTCTTGCCCTACAAGCAATATACAGTGTTTATTCATGCTCAAAACTGTTTCTGAAGCATCCTTCCAGTTCTCTAGAGAGATATCTTTGATTTCTGCATCGAATGCTTGCAACACTGGAAACAAAGGAGTCACCTCGTCGCATAGTGCCGAACGAAGCAAAGGTAAGTTTATGTGGTTCGGATCCCGCGGAAATAGGTCTATGTGGAATATAGCCTTGGTGTTGAAGAGGAGCATTAAATTCCTAGGTATGAACAAACACAGGGTCGTACACACAAAAGAGAAAGTGCGGTAACCATTTAGCGACCCCCCTCCCAAAAAAAACAGTGTAATACCGTTCATTTAAGTTAAATAAGTAAATATAATAATTAAATAAATCTTACGAACGATGATGAATCCCTCCAGACGTCCGCAAGTCACACACAACAAGGCACTCAAGGTGACTATTTTGGGCCCACTAATAGCCAAAAGCATTTAACTGAAGTGCAGAAATAATAAATATACATCTCCACCAGTTTACTAAATGGTATAAAGTGGGAAGGAGAGTTCTATACGAGTTGACTGCGGCTTAGAAAACGACACGAGCAAGTCAGTGTTTCTTTGTTGTCTCATCAGGTGAAGTATGTTTCAGAACAAAGTAGGATATGGAGTGAAAAGTGCATGTTTTACTATATACCACCATATAATGGACTACTAAGGGTATACATACTGAACTGCTGCCATCTGGTAGATGATCTATAGAAATGAATAAATGCTGCAATTAGAACGTACGCATTATAAACTGAAAACTGTGGTGACATTTCTTGTGAATATTAAATGTGTTACTAAGGTAATGTTACTAAGGTACGCATAACACCATTGTCCAACTTGATTCGGAAATGCTAATTCATCCACAATCCCCTGGCATCCCATTATTAGATTACTATTCTTTTCATTCGTTGAACAAATACATGCGACGACAATGGTTTCATATCCTCGACGGAATGACTAAGGCACTGGACGACTTTACTTTTGTATTCTACCACTGTGGGACCTATTGGATCTCCTGAACGTTGGAGACATGTTGTGCTGACAGGAACTTCATCTGATTTTTTCACGCAAGGGGACTTCATGTAATCACTTTTTTCCGAGGGTCAAAATCGAACAGAATATTTTGGATACCTAATCAATTCCAGCTATTTATTTAGACTGTTTCGTAAATTCTACATACAACTTCGTAGTAAGTTACGAGTGTTTCTCGTAATATTATTCCTTCCGTAATATTATAAGGCCTGCGTGAACGTTGCTTAACAGTAACTAAATTCCGCAATACTTTTATTTATTTCTTCTTTTTAATTCTCACTTAAGCAACTGGTATTCTACATCTCAAACACAATTCTAATGACCTTTCAAAGTACAACTGAACACGGCACGACTAGATTTTTAAAAAAATCAAATGCAACAAACATTCGGTCCACGTGGTATCATATTCACCTATAATTGATTTCGATTTTGATTCTAGATTTCACTTTGCATAAATAGTTAATGAAAATACAATACACACACGGCATACATGTAGAACTATGGAAGCTGTTCAAACACTTTTTCTCTCACTGCAAAATTTATAAATAGCATTCACGCTCTTATAGATGCTTGATACTTTTTATCTGATCATTTTTCTCTGATATTATTGCTAATATTTAATGAACAAGTCACACTTAACGAACTGATCTTTTAACAACATAAAGTTATATCTTCAAAGTATAATAAAGATTGTCCTAAATGACAAAAATCTCTCGCGTTTCTTTTGAATAACAAATTCGTAGTATTATAATAATCCTATATATAACAGTTTCTCAGCCTGTGGTACATGAGCCGCTATTGGTGGTACGTACAACTATGGTGGTAAATATGTTTTTCTAGTACGCCTGTGAAAAAGATTGAGAACCTCTGCTATACTGTATATACATAATGCAAACACATTTCCAGTTGTCCATGACGCTAATTCTTAGTGCTATGCAAATTGCAATACACAAAAATTCCGGGTTGCATAACATCAGAGTGAGCTCAATACTTGGGCGAATAACTTTTATTAAGTTTGTTGGGTTGTTGCTTTTTAATCCTGAGGTTAAATGATACACGGACCTACACGGTTTAAGGTGGTATCCGAACCATTGTAATGCATTCAAATCTGAAGGCTATTGCAACGGGAATCAATCCCGCAACCCTGTGCAATACAAGCGCGCGCGTTACCAACTTGGCTGGCAGGGAGAGATAATAATAATTTATATTTAGAAATACTTATTAGCCTTGTGTGAAACACGGGAATATACTGGGGACACATCAGTTTGATTAGCCATTGTCTACTAAAAACCTTAATTAAAGGAATGAAAATTCATCTTTGAATTTTAACTTTCATGTTGGGAAAAGAAACGAAAGAAGTATAAGCAGACAAAATATTAACTTTTAGTACGGTTCATCTTGTTCTCCACTAAAGAAAATAAACATAAAACTACGGTTACATAATATTTACTGAAACCACGTTGTTTAAAAAAATTATATAAAGCATACACACGCCTCTATTCACTTTGAACACTAACCTGAGAAATGTTTTTTCCTCATTACTACGCGTTTCTTCTTCTCTTGTAATTACATCATCATCGATACTGTATCACATTAACGCAAACATGTTTCACATTCACATCTCTCAGTGAATTCACGAGAACATTAGATTATAATTACTATCATTATTTAACAAATAATTATATGAGTCACAAGAAATACATAGTTGTCACTTGAATGAGGAAGGAAGCACATGGGTGAGGAGACCTTCGTCACCCTATGGAAGCAGAATGACGAACCGAGCGAGCCCCTCCGATTTTCCACGCCTGCTCTCTAGCACGTCAGAAGAGGGGAATGATGACGTCACTCCATGGATAGACGAGATGTCTTTCCCTTGCCAGTGCTGCTCCCTATAAAAGCCGCACGAATGTTCCGAAAGCATTATTAGCACGCACGCAACCGACATTCGATTATGGATGAGGACATTGACCGATGGTCTTACGTTTTACTCAATAATAGGTACTACATAAAAAATCTTCGACTTCACATAAAATTTATACCATGCCTTCCGTCCCCGACTACATATATATTCACACAAATTAATGACTATCCATCTCCTCCTCTTGTGAGAAACGACCTACCTCTCTCCCTTCTCTACACATAATATACTACCTCCTAATCACCATTGGTTCAATACATATTACATGGAATCCTCGTGGCTACATAGCATTTTTTGGCCTCCGGCATGGGAGACTCAGGTTCAATTCCTGGAGGGTGTTCATGTGGTTCGGATCCCACGTCAAGCTGAAGATTAACGTCTCATTTTCACTCGGTGCTGAAAGAAAAGGTAAACTCCACCCCAACCAAGGAACCAATACCTATTATACTACTTTCTTTGAAATCAACATGAAATGCATTCTCCATTGAAACCATAATTCTAAGCTTTGCAAAAGTTCATACAAATTTTATTTATTTAACTAACTTATATACAGTGTTTTTTTTTTTTTTTTAAGTTTTATCTTAAATGGCTCAGATACAGAGTTTTGCTCTTGTAATCCAAAAATAGGATACTGAGAACGTGAGAACTGCTACGAGGGGGTGCTGATAAGTTCTTAGCTTTGCCCCCTTCCCTCTTCCGATATTTATAATGTTTGTTTTTATTTGAAAGCTACATGTGTCTATATGTTTGTGACGAAATATTAAAACATTGGTACTAAGGAAAGTTATTGTTTTTTGGGTGAGTGCTTGAGATGGCAGGGCAGCCCAACAAGTTCAACGATGTTGAGTGTCGAGCGGTGATAAAGTTTCTCTTCCTCCAGAGGAAATCTGCAAAGACGATCCATGGTGAAATGCAACAAACATTGGGGGTTCATGCACCTTGTTATGCCACAGTGAAGAACTGGGTTGTGAAATTTAAGACAGGACATTTTGGCACTGAAGATGAACCCCGCCCTGGGATACCATCCATAGTGATTATGCCAGAAATCATTGAACAGGTTCATGAAATGATTCTCACAGACATACGAATTTCTGCTAAAAGTATAGCACAGGACCTAGGTATATCCCGTGAACGCGTTGGTGTCATTATTCGCGATCATTTGCATATGAACTTTCTGCCAAATGGGTGCCGAAAAGTTTGCCAGCCGATCAAAAGCGTGCAAGAGTGCTTGCTTCCAAAGAGGTTTTGAGCCGTTTTGAGCAGGAAGGGACTAATTTTTGGAACGTCTGATCGCGAAGGATGAAACATGGATCTATTTATATGATCCAGAGACAAAGGAACAATCAAAAGAGTGGCGTCACAGTGGTTCACCGAGGCCAAAAAAGTTTCGTGTGCAAAAATCAAGTTCAAAGGTTCTTGCCAGTGTTTTTTGGGATAAGGATGGGGTAATCTTTTTTGATTATCTAGGACAAGGTAACACCCTAACCGGAAAGCATCATTACTGGAAAGGCTTCACTCAGAGCTGAAGCAAAAACGAAGTGGAAAGTTGTCTCGAAAAGTTGTCTACCTTCAAGACAACGCATCTCCTCACAAGAGCAATGTTGCGATGCAAAAATTGGCTAGCTTAGGGTTTGAAAACTTGCACCACGCACCATATTCACCTGACCTGGCCCCATCAGACTACCACCTATTCCCAAATTTAAAGAAATACTTGAAGGGTCAAAAATTTGCCACCATTTCTGAAGCAATTACGGCACTAAACTCATGGTTTGACACCCAACCAAAAGAGTTTTATTTAGAGGGCCTAAATAAATTGGAGGCCCGAAGAAAAAAATGCATCGAATTGAAGGGAGAGTATGTTGAATAAATCCATCAAAAAAATTTAATTTTGTCTTATTTTTCTTAGTAAAGCTAAGAACTTATCAGCACCCCCTCGTATGATTGAATCCTAAATTGAAAGCGTATATTTGTAGTTCAGAGATATTCAAATTTCCTCTGACAAATTCTCCTTATTCTTAAATTTTCATACTAAAATTCTACCTAACCAGTGGCAATACTACATTTATTTTATTGCATATGAAAATCCATTTCTCCTTTCCGTCTCTTACCTAAAATTTTTGTTGTACCTCTGTCATGGATTGCTAGCTCATAATCAAAATCAAGATCAAGATAAGGTACTTAAGGAAATGTTCTACATTTTCTGTGCTTGCGAAAATAGCCCTATACCCGATTTATTTAACTTACTTCTAGATACACCCTGAAAGACAATTCACATTGGAATAAACAACAATGGGAAAGGCAATGGAAAGACGGCGGCTATGCTCTATACTTAAAAGTACCATCCTGTATGTCTTGGATCGTCTTGATGAACTGATGAAAATCCCTGAAAAATGCATGTTCCGGATTCGAACCCAGGGCCTCGAGGTATCTGGCTATTTCCTCGAACACAGAAAATGTGGGACATTTACTGAAGTACCTTATCTTGATTTTGATCATAAACTAGCAATCCATGACAAGAGAGAGAAAGGAGGAATGTATTTTCATATGTAATAAATGTAGTATTGCCACTTGTTAGGTAAAGTTTTAAGAATGAGGATCATTTGTCAGAGGAAATCTGAATATCCCTGAACTACATATATACGCTTTCAACTTAGGATTCAATCGTAGTAGTTGTCACGTTCTCAGTATCTCATTTTTGGATTATACAGACAAAACTCTGTATCTGACTAGGGAAGTACATGAAGTGGTATGCGGGGATTTGCATGTGTTATATATCGTTGGAAAGATCACACCGAGCATACCTCACATATGAAATGTCTTGCTTGAATGGGGCTTGTAGGGGGCGTGGCGACCATTTGAAGATCAGAACAAAGCACGCTCCGAAACACAACAAAACGTGGACAAAATTGAAAGCTATGATGTAATTGTTTTGAGACGTGGTATATATAGGTTTGAAAGGTAGCTGAATACGAATCTGACATCAAATATTTAGAAATCAAAATGGCGGATCCAACATGGCGGACACAAATTACAAAAAACAAGCAATGGATCTGAAATTGGATATACTGAGACACTCGACGTCGCTATATATGAATCGGATACCAAAATGTAAAATTCAAAATGGCGGACAAAACGCAAAACACCGCTATGGAACTGAAAGCAGGTATCTAGAGGTTTTTGTGGTCGCTGAATACGAATTCAATGTTAAAAGTGCAAAAGGCATATGATGGATCCAATGTGGCGGACGAAAAATGCAATATATATATATATATATATATATATATATATATATATATATATATATATATATATATATATATATATATATATATATATATATATGTACAGAACGGGTATCTGTTATTCTTACACATGCAATAGAAAAATACCTATAGACAAGATGGCAAGAAGGGGTAGGCGATGTTTTACAATAAACAGGGAACGTGTTTTGCTATACAATCATGCCAAAATTGAAACAAAGCATGCAGGGCAGGTTTTGTAGCGCACATGAACGTTTTATGATGCAAACAGATTGCAATCATAGAGAATAATTATTTTACTTCCAACTCCCTCCCCCGACCCGAAGAGGTACGGGAGATCATCATTTGTTATATATCGTTGAAAAGCTGCATCGACTACACTTGATCTCGCTTGAATGCGCCTGGAGGGTGCGTTGCGATTATTTGCAGATACCATCTGAAGATCCGAACAATGGCAGTGCAAAGTGCGCATTTAAAACATTGTTATGCTTCCATAACTGTCTTTCCGGTTCCGCTTTAAGATACGTGACTTAATATAATAATAATAATAATAATAATAATAATAATAATAATAATAATAATAATAATAATAATAATAATAATAATAATAATAATAATAATAATTATTATTATTATTATTATTATTATTATTATTATTATTATTATTATTATTATTATTATTATTATTATTATTATTATTATTATTATATACGTGATAACGAATATATAATTTGTTTTACTAATCAAAAACAATATTTAACTCAAATATCGATAAAATATACTTCCGAACTACCTTTAGATATGGAAGCCGCAGTCACAAAGTACTGTACTGGCGTTACGGAAAATTATAATCGTAATAATATCGGTGTAGCAGGGAACAAACGGGACCTCTAGAGTATTATTACCACCCTATATTCCCATTCATTTAAAATTATTCAACAGGCAATCATACCATATCACAGATACATCAAAAGAATACCTCGAAAATGAAATAATAATAAATTCAAAAAGACACAAATTCGAGGAAATTGATATAATTCCCTACAGTATTATTCTTCCTCGTCGAGGTTTTTCTTTGATGTATCTTTTGAAATAGTATGATTTTCCGTTGTAGTATGTCAAATAAACGGGAATTCTAGGAGGTAATAATTCCCTAGGGTATTATTACTCCCTTGTACTTTTCTTTGATGTTTTATTTTGATATAGTATGATTTTCCGTTGAAAGATATCAAATAAACGGTAATTAGAAGGGGTAATAAATCTCGGGGGTAAAAATTCCCTGCTACATTGGCAATAATGATAAAATACAACACTGTTAGCGTTTAACAAAAAAAAAAGTGCAAAAATTAAACATGCCAGACGATAAATCTCATTGTGCTTAACAAAATGATACAGGTGAGTGTAAAACCTCATGTATAGCTTTCGAGAAAATTGAGAAATAATAATTTCTTTGTAAACGAAAAAACTGATGCTATATGATAAGCTTGCCATTTATCAAGATGAAACTTACAGTAGTACAGCACGTCACGCAGAATAAAATAAACATGCTTGTAAATTCTCAATGCATAGTTTTCGAGCAAATCGAGAAAAAAGAACTTTTGTGGCGCTAAAACATATTTCGCTCGTTGCCAATAGTAATTAATAGCTTTTATTTCGCTGAAAGAAATTGTTATTTACATGAATGTCTCCGCTATACATGCAATGTACACTGTTAACTAGCAGACTGTTTATCTTTTGGTAACAGTGACACACTTCTTTATGCACATATTATTTGTAAAAACTGTCGGAAAATTGTCGGAAATTTCAACAACCCAAGATCCATGTTAAACCCTTCAATACAATGGGAAAATATGGTACCCTATGTCAACCGTTAATAAACTATAAGGAGTATAGAAGATGAGTACGATGTATGTTGCAGGGGAATACTCATGTACTGTGTGGTTTTTATGAGTAACACTGAACTGAACCGAGACTGTCTTGTGTTGAGTGGTACTGAATAGTGCACGAGGCGGTGTAGTATCGATTCTTGTATACAATACGTCAAACGTTAGTGGTGTCACAACGACACACACTTCAATTTTCAAACTTGGCAAATTGTCGTTGCGTGGTTAATAGGAGGGGGTGAAGAAGTATATCCAAAACTGTCAGTGTGGGTTTAATGTATTGAGAGCAACATTGTCCACACTGATAAGGTAATAACAACATAGACAATTCGTGGCAAAGAGAAACCTTTACCGAAGAGAAACAATGGACGGAAACTAATCCTAGGTGAGAGGAAGAGGCAGCCAAACAAAGAGGACTGTCAGAAAGAATCGTGGAGCTAACGCGGTACATCACTATCTGAAAGGACTAGGGATGGCGGAATCCAGAAAGTAAAATCGGAAAAATTATGGATTTCGAAAAATATTCTGACCTAGGGAAAATACTATTTTCTTTGAATTCCGTAATTTTCTAAATTCCGGATTTTCCGAATTCCAGAATTTATCTTAATCCCAGAATTTTCTAAATTCTGGAAAATTTTGGCCATTCATAGGAAGGACCTATTTCTATAATCAGTCCGACAACTGCTACGTAATCTTAACATCAGTAGTCGCCTTATCCTTAGTAATGATTGGAAGAGAAGGAGGGCAATATGGTCCGATGACTCACATTTCTCTATGTTTCCAAGAATAGGTGGCTTTATATACGGCTGGCGCCAACAGGTATGTACGCTGCGGACTGCATATCTCTTAAACATATTAGTAGAACTGTATTGGTATCGGATCCAATTTCATGATATTACCCCGTTTCCCTTACTACCCTCAAATGACGAATATAAATGATGTGTCGATATTTTAGGTGACCAGATGCATCCTATGATACAGATATTGTTGAAAGAACGACACGTCTTTTAAGAAGACAGCGCACAAAATGCATAGCCAGAACTGTTCAGGTATAGGTTGAGAAACATCTGAATGAATTTCACCACTACCCGTGGCCTCTCAAACCATTGATTTAAACCTAACTGAACACCTAAGGCATGTTTTCGATCAGCTAGTTCGGTGCAGATATCCTCATCCATCATGGCTGACTCAGTTAAGTGCTGTACTGCATGAAGGATGATCCACATTTCTCTTAAAACAATTCACCAGCTATGTGCCTCAATTCCCCGACGAATACACTACTATAGACTGAACAACGTCCACTGTTATAGTGAGGTAAATTGCACTTTTTATTAATATTAACGTGTTGCCATTAACTGATGAAAATCCGAATGATCAAATTTAGTTTATTATTATTATTATTATTATTTAATAAACAAAATTTTTAGGTTTTCTAACTTTTGGTGCGGAAGACCAGAATTTGATTCTCACTAGAGCGCCTGGGAATCTAATCCCACGTTAAGCTGTATAGCCTTGTGATGAAACAAATGTCAAAATCCAAACAATGTCCATTCTCCATAAACTTCACTCGAATTCGAGCTCGCCACCCATTCTCAACAGGCGCTCCATCAAGCCTGTGCTCACTAGTCTCAATACAACCTGTCCACAATTATTAAGGTTGAGCTCAATTAAGCATGAGTTTCGAATCCACATGCTTATGATTGCGAATCCGGAATCTCAAGTAAATGCCATTCATCAGTAGCGTAGCGTGGTTTTCAGTAATGGGGAAGCCAAAGTTGGTCACTTGTGCGATACAATACTGCTGCAATCAGCAATACATAGCTATTCCGAGGGGAAATATGATTGTAAAAAAATTTAGAGGGGGCAGACCCTTCTAATTGGTGACCTAGTGAGGCATACAGAAGCAAATGCGTGGATTACGTTAGAAGCCAATAAGCAATGGTCTCAGCTCCTTCTTGCCACTACCGCTGTGACGAGAAAACTCGGCTCCACTGTTGTATGAACATTGTTTTCAGTATAGTTCCCTTTATTTCTTTCTTGTGGGCAGCTTCTTTCTTCGCATACCATACTTCAATCTCGTTCCTTAAAAGTCACCTCTAGAAATTTGTCATCTTGGGTCCAGAACTCAGACGCCCGTTCGTGAATATGGCCTGAGTGTATATCATTTGAAGATGCAAATAGAAAGCACTTGAAACAACTCAGGGAGCCTATTTCTATGTCTATTTCGTTGTCAGATGTCCAGATATTGAAGGGCCCAAGCAATCTTTGTGAGGAGCGGGGAGTATTGGCTCTCTTGGCCTACCACATCGGCGACCGTGATTCAACAGAATGTTTTATATTTATGCTTGTGTAGGTGTGAGCTCCCTCAAAGAGTTTCTGGCTACACCACTGGGTATACTATGTATTTATGATGAAGATTAATACTTTGCCTTTATTTACGATTACAATTACAATGCATTTAAATACAATTAAAACATAACCATTTTTATACTATTACTTACATAACCGACATGCTTAAAAAAGCATTGAACTAGCCATTTCTGTTTTGTTCTATTTCCTTGGCGTTAGCGCTCGTACGTTCTGTACAGAAACTATAGCTTAGTTTCAAATAGATGGAGTTGGAAATACTTGAGAATATGCCAGCTTATATCTAAAGCAAATGTAGAGTTGCAAGGGATGAGGAGGAGTGAGAAAGCAAGTAGTTGGGCATGCGCATTTGACAGAAAGCAGACGAAAACCCCGATGCTTGGAGTAGGCCTGGAAGCCCAAGGAACATAGCATACGACAAGAGGAAAGACATGAAATGTGCATCTGAGTGACGCGCATGCGTAGGTTCAGCTTGTCAAAGTAAGGCGAGAGAGCGCATTCAGAAGATTGCAGTGGAAATTTGTGATAATTACAAGCAAACAATTCATATATAATGAAATACATACTTTTTCTTATTAGCAGGGGATGCCGGGCATACCGGCGTTTCTTTATGCTACGCCGCTATATATCATACCAATGAGAGTCTGCTAGAGATATTAGTCTCAAAACAATGGGTTTCATTCTCAGCACTTTTGTTAATGTAACATCTGTACCCAGTATTTCAAACGTTAAAGGAAAAATTTGATCTCCTCCCCATTTTTTCAAGATATAGGTATAGTATGTAGATGATGAATATGGTCTTCCCCACGTGTTTCAGACTGCCTCTCCTGGAACAAAGAAGATTGGGTAAAACCCTATGTGTAATATGTTGAGAAATAATACTGTACGTGAGCCGAAAAGGTAATCTTTACTTCTATCTATTATATTTACGAAATTATAAACCTACATCAACATGTAGTTATCGAGATAAAATTGTCCTGATTTAGTCTCTCTCTCTCGACAAAATATCTCACAAAGAAAAGATAAAAAATATACCAGTTAGTTGAAAAGAACTCATTTTTGGCTCCACCCCTCGCATTCAAATATATCTTCATACGAAATAACTTTGACTTTCACTTGACTTCGTGATCACTCGCTCTGAGCAACCTCACTGAAAGTCGCACTCGCTAACTTCAATGAAACTTTACGCTGCTAGCTTCCATACAGCTCAAGTTCGATTGAACCTGCACTCGTCAACCTCAATGGAACTCGCGTTCAATTATTGTGTCTGAGCTCGATCGAGTACGAGTTCAAAACTTGTGGGCTTAGGAGTCAAGTCTGGACAACACTAATAAGTACTACGGAATACAGGATCGCGCAGAAGTAATTATATCCTGCAAAATCAAGAACAAAAAGATCGCGGAAACCACACGTAAAATAATAAAATAAAAATAGCATGTAAAAATAAACGAGTGTTGAATGGATTGGCCTGGCAACATACATCAGCGAATGGTGTAATAAAATAGCGACTGGAAAGGGTTAACTCTGGAGCGGTGCATAGGATATATTTTCTTTGCTGACTTACCAACAATTAGAAGGGAACGTAAAAGGAAATTCGATAAAACAATAAGCATGCTAAAGAAGTGAGAAGAAGTAATACACCAAAATAAGTGTGACACACACACACACACACAAAAAAAAAAAAAAGTGCTGCATAACATAGGATTATACAAGAGTTACACCTTCGTTCATACTATTCCAGATTTAATAGCAAATTGAGCAAGAACAATCCGCACAGATACGTTACATTCCACGCAACATGACTTGCTCAGCTTCAAAATGAAGTTGATTTCGGATGTTGTGGATAAATGAAGCAAATATGAATGTGTCTGGAAGAATGGCAGACAATTATGTTTATTGGAAATGTGGTAACTCTGATGTGGACAGCAACAACGAGGAGATAGTTTAAAAAAAAAAAAAAAAAAATCTGTGACAGCATGAAGATGCATAGAATTTCCTTTTAGTCCATCATTCAATTAGGATAATTTTAGATCAAAAAAAAAAAAAAAAAAAGGGGGAGAGAAGGAACTTATTAAAATATCTATCAAATACATAACTGGTTACACCACTGCATACAATTACGATAGTTATTACACCAAAACAACGCTATTACTTCTTGTAACATACAAAACTCAAAGCTGAATTCTACTGTAAAAGTCCGTAGGTGAGTGATCTACAGTTTGTTTTATTAAATTTGAAGTTACATGCGGTACATTCTGTTCTTAATACGTTTATAAGTAACAATAAATTTCATACAACCCTTTCGTGTAATGTGTTGGGAAATCATGTTTGAAGTTTAGCATCCCTTTCTGGCACTGAGAATGTATGAGACATGGAGTGGGATATGAATCACATGTGTTCCAGATGAGGGTTGATCCCAGATCAAGATTAACATCTAAATACGTTATATACAATTAATTTGTACTAGCCAAGCAGCATGATGTAGACTGCCTACTTGAAGAACTGTAATTAACTCGTTATCGGATCATTGAAAAAACAAACAACGTTATCCTATGTATGTTTCAGTGTTCCTCTTTCAGATTTTGGTTTTAGTTTTGAACTTTGCTAAATGTTTCATTTATTGATGCATATATGGCATTAGCTTTTAAAACTAGATATGTAAATCTTAGTTTCTTTTCTTTTTCTTTTTATTTATTTATTTATTTATTTATTTATTTTTGCAAAATTTTCAATTTATTTAAATGTTTTATGTTATTTTTTCAATAACAATTTTATTATTATATTATATAATATAATTAATTGTTGCATATCGTAGTAAAACTCTTCATACTACGAAATTTTACAAATATTCTGTGTCCACAATATTTTTAATCTAAGCTTAACAACACAATAGGTAAATTTAGCAAATCCTAAAACTTTTACACTGATGAAAGCAGTAAAACAAAATGAAAAACAAACAAATGGAAAATATTTCAATGAACGTAAAATGGTAACATTAAATGAAAACATAATGGAATAAATATATTCTTACAGTAGGAATACTTCTTCCAGTTTTCTGCCTTTGGGTATGGTACCGTGTATTGAGGCGACATTGCCTCTTAGAACTGCCATACTTATTCCTTGTATGAGGAAGATGCTTGCTCTGTCATCGCCAGATAACTGCGTGATCCGTCTGCCTATTTCTTTTATAAAATTAATACGTTCTCTGCCCCATGCATTACTGGATTCAATAGCGATAGTTACAAAATGATATTTCTCCGCAAGATTACTGTATTTCCTCCTTTTTATCCGTTTCATTTCGGCTGGCTATATTTCCCGCCTGAATCGAAGAAAAAAGGAGATTGAAAGGAGCGAACGTATCTGAACATGTAAAGTCCCAAATTAGGACTTTACCTCTCTTCCACGGTAACAGAGTCATCCCATCTTGTCTTTTTCTATCTGTTCTGCTACACCCAATGGGTTCTCTTATTGCAGATATGCCGGCAGAGATTAGTGCTCTCATTATAATGTCATTAACATTTCAGTGGCGAGAATGTCTACCAGCGCTCTTGGAACATGAAGGGCCATGTAAACCTTTTTTATTTACTTCGCTCTTACATGCTTGACATTTGTGGTCTTCACATATATCTATCCCTAGACGTAACGCAATGGCTATTCGGAAGCATTCATTACTTAGGTGAAGGCCGAGCGTGGGCGAAGGCAGGGCTTTGAGCCAAGCACCTGCTGCTAAGGAGGAAGGAGAGATTAATCTGGCTTTGTCTTCTAAGTTGTCTGCCGACTGGAGTAAAAAGGAGAGGTGAGATTTAATGATAGACATATCCCATGTGATTTGTTTTGATCTGGAGTTGATTTCGGGTAATTCTAAGCCTACTAATATTGACCAAGTTGTAGAGCAATCCTCAATCTCAGTACTTCCATGAGAAATTATATCGTGTTGGAGAAGCAATTCGATTAGGCATTTGGAATTATAGAATAATGTCAAGAAGGCGGGAATAGCCATATCTAAGGCTCGTCGGATGCCTAATCCTCCAAAACTGATCGGAAGAGAAGCATGTAGCCATGCATTATGAGGAAGAAAACAATTAATAATGGATTCCAATCCAGATTTGATGAAATTATCGTAAGTAGATCATCATCTCTCCAAGATGGTGAACACCGTAGAAAATATAGCAACCTTAGCATGGTAAAAGAAGTTCTTAATAAATAGAAAGCTGGGTGTGCCGACATTAATGACAATCGTTGGAAATAATTCTCCAGCTTGGCAGTCTTCTCAATTAATAAAGCTTTCCTTGCTTCAGAAGAAAGAGCAGAACACAAAAGAAAAGCGTTTGAAGGTGTCATTAATTGAATGCCTGGAGCCGTCTCATTAAACATGGTGAAAAATATATTTGTCTGTTCTGGAGGTGTTTCCCGGAAGCTAATCTCACATTTGGAGTAGTTTAGTTGGAGGCCTATTAAAGATGCCTTTGTATCGATATCATTTAATGTATTTAGTAGGGTAATCGGGTCTCCAGCTATATTGCCATCGTCCAAGTACCATATATTTAGATCTGTATTTATAGTGTTGACAATTGGTTGTAGCGTTAAGGCAAATAATGCAGGACCTAAAGGGTCTCCTTGCTGAACTCCTCTTTGGGATAAGATAATGTCTGTGCCGTATAGTAAATAACTGACTTTTTGTCCTTAACGGCAGTGAGCATTGCATTCCGGTCAATTTCATTAAAAGTATTTTTAAAATCAATCTTTAGGAAGGCTTGAGGCTTTTGATGAGGGTGGGAGTAATACATACGTGCAGCATGTGCTGGAACTTCAGCCCCATGTTGAATGCCTACTCCTAGTTGGTGTGGAGAAAGGCATTGAAGTAACTGACTTTTAATTCTCCCACATATTATTTTAGAAGAAAGTCTTCTCCATGTGTTTCCTATGGCAATTGGTCTAATCCCTCCACATTTCTTTTTTAATGCAATAAGAGAAGCTCCAAAGAAAATTGGCCTTATTTCTACGGGTACATCTCCTGACAAAATTATAGAGAAACTCGCAAGTGATCTTGGTACGGCGATCTTTAGAGTCATGAATGTTGTAAAGAACTAAGTCCTTGAGAACTGAAAGGCGCATGTTGTCTATTCCTCCAGCTGAACCAGAAGGGAAGGATTTGAGCGCTTTTAGAAACTCGCTGGACAAAACGTTATTAACTGTAATATGATCTGCTAAATTGGGTGCAGTAAATGTATACAAGTGCGGAGGATGTTTTTCTTTTAAGGATCTTAAAACAGCAGGATCTAATGGAGCAAAAGAATCCTCAGAAACGAGAAGTCTGACAGCACCATGCATATCGCCATCAGCGAGTTTATTTTCGATATGTTTGATGAAGATGCCGTTAGGTGATTTGTTAAGACGTCTGTTGCGTTTGTCTTTGTTCGTCGTAAACTTGTTTGAGTTCGTTCTATCGTCGTGAGAGCTATTTGACCAGAGTTGAACTCTTTGCTTCACCCATGTGGTGAGATTAGTTTTTTTTTTTTTTTTTTCGGATTGGGTAGGCATACAAAGAGTAATGTACGGGAATATTAGGAGTTCGGTCCAATCTTCAATATTATTTGAAGTTACACTCTTCTGGAGAATCTCAATAAGAGCTTCAGCCACTGCATGTCTTGCTCCTCGAGGAACCCGACGAAGAATGGGCACTGATGATTTTAGGCTTCCCAAGCTATCAATAAGTTTTGTACTGACAATCTCCCCAAGAGGAACGTTATCATTTGAATTCAAATCTTCCTTGTTTGAAATACTACTAATTGAAGAATGTCTCACATTAACACATTGATCGCCATGTGTATCACTTGTGATTATACCCTCAGCACCAAGTTGTTATTTAGAACACTCTCTAGGTGCAAAACACGTGCCTACCAACTTTTTCTCAATATCTCTTACGGTTTATGATTTATTGCATAATTTATGTTGTGTATCACTTTTGATACACGTGGCATACAACGTAAATATTAGTCCGTACGCTATATGTATCTATTTTCATACACACATTTTTCATACTGTTCAATCCACGCGCTATGTGTTAAGTCTGATGCGTATGCTTTTCATACTTATTGCGTTATTCTTTTGGCTCACATTTGCAACTCCCGCGCTTCACGTTTGCTGTCTGAAGTAACTTCGGCTTGAAAGCAACATGGATGAATTTGTAAGAGATGTTGATATTGAAGCTATTCTAATGGATTCTAGTACTGAAGATATTGGTGTATCAAGTGACGAGGGGGATGAAATGTTAGTTGATACGGACATTGACCCAGAATATTTACCCGGGGACGATCAAGGTGAAGTATACAGTTCAGAAGAAACGGGTAATATGCTAGTGAGATTTCTGCTGCATCGGCTATAAAAAATCAATCAGCGTTCTCTACACCTACATTATCCGAGGAAGTTACTAATATTGTTTGGAGTGATCCAGTTGGTAATCAACCCACGATACCCTTTACCGGCAAAAACGGCATGGATCCAACAGTGAGTGAAATTTTAGCTTTAGCTGAGCCTATTGATTATTTCGAGTTTTTTTGAGATGAAGTGCTGAGTGTTACGGTGAATGAAACAAACTTGTACGCTACTCAGACTCTTGTAGAACATGACGATGTTGGACCTCATTCGAGATTGCATAAGTGGACTCACACCAATATGAAGGAAATGACGGAGTTTGTTGGTCTCTCAGGTTGGATCGGACTTGTGAAATTGTGTAATGTGAAGGATTATTGGAGTAATAATAAATTGTATAACCTCACACTACCGAGATCGGTAATGTCGAGAAACAGATTTGAACTTCTGTTACGATTATGGCATTTTGCCGGCAACGAAGCTGCTAGTGGTAATAGGCTTCACAAAGTGGAAAATATTCTCAATCTCTTGATTAGCAAATATCAACACGCATGCTCCAGGAGAGAAAATGTGCATTGATGAATCCACGATCCTCTGGCAACGACGACTGTCGTTCCGTCAGTATATACCTTCGAAGCAAGGTCCGTCGACCCTACTGTTCCGCGCTTTTACAGGTCCCTTCATAACTCCCTGTTTTTGCGTAGCCACTTTCTCCAGCTGTAGTGTGACGTCACCGCGGTGAAGCAGGGACAAATATCGTGTGCTAAGCCTATGTTCCGCCGTAGCGATTTGCAAAGGAAAACACATTTTTAAATGCAATAAAATTAGACTACATACAGATACAATATGTACTCACTATAGCATTGAGTAGCACTTGAAGAATAGCTTTGCATCCACTATCTTAAAGAACATTCCCTCCTGCGGAGTTCTTGTGTGTTTCTATTCAAAAACCGAATTCTGAAGTATGTCTTAGCCTTGTCAAATAGTTTCAAGAGCGAATTGTCTTTCTTAGGACATAAAACGGTCGGCCAATCACATTCTTTTTCTTTTCTTCGATTCACAGTTTTTTTGTGAAATGTTCGAAATATAACTTTATACTATTTTATTGCTTCCATCCACCTGGAAGAAGGTGAAACCAGACCACCACATAGCCTCATATTGCCACCATTGAACTTCGAAAGAATCGCAACTATCTTGAATCCTGAGACTTCAACTTTCGATATGATTTCGAAGATTATTTTTTTACTTTTCATAGTCTTATCGAAATCATAATGCACTGGCTGTTTCCACACATCTATTAAGCCTCGAATCATTGCCACCTGGACATTTCTGTTGGTCCTAAAAATAAATAAACCTCTTGGTCATAGCATACGCGCCTATTAACATTCAATTCATCAAATATAAGCACCGAAAATGTTTCCACACTCTTTAAGTAGCGCCCTTGCTAAGTCAAAATTTTCAAAACTGGGGTAAGAATACCAGGAAAAAAAACGGTAATTTTTGCATACAACGTCGAAATGTTGACACATTGGGTACGGGGATTCGAACTTGTAACCGCAGATGATTGTATAATTTATCAATGAGGCGTGTTGCGTTAATGCGCGAATGATATCTTAATCAATCCATCTTAGTTTTTTCTTACCATTTATTAGCATATATACTTGGCCTAGTGTAAAACTTTTTCGTAATATATCATCAGCCGGTTATTAGCCACTTTATTGAAACGATCACAATATTATATTTTAGAACTGGCCTTTGAAATTAATTCTTTATTATATTTGCTTTCGAATTATTTTAACTTCGTTTGTAAACATATTATTTGGCTTTCTACATACTGTTAGACTTCAGTTTTTCATTCTCTTTACGCAAGAAGAAGAGCTCTTCTTTTGGTTTCTGCCCCTCACTCTCCACAGAACAAACGGAAAATAACATAAACAAAGAGTTATTTTTTGTTTCAGTCTCAATAGTTATTTCATCTGGCTGCACCCCAATGTCTGATTTGTTTTTTCTTTAAACACCTAATTTCCGTACATTTAATTATTTCATTATTTACATCAACACGGTTCCGTATGGTAATGGTAAGTTTAGTGAAGGCACATCTTGTTTAAACTTTTTCTTGGGTAGAATATTTAGAAGCTCACATTTTGAATTATGTGCATAAGCTTCGGGAATAAAATGATCGGAATAGACGCTGGCGTTTTCAACTTTAAAGATGTCTTTTCGACAGCATTTCTTTTGCCAAACTTTCCGCAAAGGATCCGAGGGAAATACATGATAAATAACTTGGAACCCGTAGTATTTCTACTATAATTGTGACAAGTACTTAGTGTACAATTCGACATGCTTATAGGCTAACACATTAATACAGGCTTAATACAGGAAAGCAAGAATCACTCACTTTCCTGCAAAAATCAAAGAAACAAGCAAGGGTGAATGACAAGGACCTTGGGCGAAAGCTGTTTCTGCTCCCGCCGTGACGTCACAATTTTACTGCATCTTCGGTTTTCAAAGAAGGGTAGTTATGACGCGACCTTAAAAGAGGAAAGGAACAGTAGGGTCGACGGACCTTGCCTTCGAAGCGTCAAAAATACGGAATAAAAGTGTTCAAGTTACGTAGTGATAATGGTTATACATGGAATTTAGCCGTTTATGCTGGTAAAAGTGCAAATTTAGAGATGTCAGTTCCGGAGGCAGCGGTTATGTCGTTGACCGCAGGACTTCTTGATGAAGGACGCACTCTTTACGTAGACAATTACTATACCAGTATTACTCTAGCCTATCGTTTGCTTCGCGAAAAAACGCACCTCGTTGGAACCTTGCGCAGTAACAGAAAATACATTCCTAAGGAAGTGAAAGATGCAAAGTTGAAGAAAGGAGAGGCTATTGGTAAGGAATCAGGAGAAGGAGTAACTGTCTTGAAATGGAAAGATCAAAGGGATGTCCTAATGCTGCCCACTGCTCATTCTGGAAACGACTATATCTGCTGAGTGCATTGCAGGTTACAATCAAGGAAAGGCATTAATTGATATTAGTGACCAGCTGGCTACTTATGGCAGTGCTTTGAGAAGATGTACAAAGTGGTACAGAAAAATTATTATTGAAGCAATTTGGGGTATAAGTCTTGTAAACGCCAACTACCTTTATAATAGTAATACCCTGAAAGACAAGATGAGGATCAATGAATTTCACGAAGCTATAGTGGAATCTTTATGCTGTGCATCAACGCAAAACAATTTATCTCCTACTGTACCAGTCAAGAGGAAGGTAGTGCAACATCACCTAATTTTCAAACTTGCAGGCAGTCCTCCCAAGAAGGTTGGAGGAAGATGTGCTGAGAAGAGATGCAACAAAAGCCGGCTTTTTTGAATTGATGTTTTTTTTTACATAAAAATCCGGCTTTTTTTTGGGTAAAAACGAGAATTTTGGAAATTTTGGGTTTTTTTCATTTTCATGATTTTTCTATCTAAATAGCTTTCTTATAGTATATTCTATAGCTAGATAAGAATTCCATGACCTAAATGCCATATTTCGCTCTGAAATTCACCATCAAGATGGATGGAGCACATGTTTTACGAATTAAAGCTAACATGAAGAATGTAGTATTTGAAGGCAATTTTAGAGGCTATTTACCTTTATTTTAACTTTTGAGTTATCGACATCTTTTTCTTCTCTAGATCATTATAGTTTGTCATCCGTATTTTATTTCTAAGAGCTGAGTACTCTAGATCCTAGCGCAAAAGTTAAACTTATGTTTTTCTATATATCCGTCAAAGCGTACGTTTTTCAATATATTCGTCAAACAGTACTTCCACATTTCTGTTATACTGTGGCTGTGCAACGATTTAGCAATAATTTTCCGGATACAACCTTGAATACTAATTTATACAAATAATCAGTAGCGGACTGAGAAAAGTACTTTGGGAGGGGTTTCTCTGATTGTTTCGTTTTCTAAAATGTCCTAATTTTATTTGGGAGGACCTTGAAGTTTATGAGTACAGACATAACTAATATTTCGTTTCGTTTATATATTTAGCGATAATCTTCCTAATACAAGCTTGAAGATCATTTTATACTGAGAATCAGTGGCGGATTTAGAAGAGTATTTTGGGAGGGATTTTTCTTACTAATGTTTAATTTTTCTAAACATTCGTAATTTTTATTTGACGGGAGCTTAAAGTTTATGAGTAAAGGCATAACTAATAAATATTTCCTTTGTTTTAGACATTCCCTAATTTTGGGGAACAGGCTTCAGTCCGAAAGACCGCCTCCCTAACCTTCGTAAAACCGTCACTGCTGGTTATTAGTAATAATAACGATTTAAAACCAATAAGAAAGGAAGTTGGCCAACTCACAGTACACGCACTATTTCTACTTCACAGATGGACTGAAGAAAAGCTTTGTCAGAATGGTCGAATGCTGGGTTGGATCCCGAACTTCCCGATAGAAGTGCAAAAGCTTCACTCAGTCATGTTTGTTGTGCAGTTGTATTTATCTTAATTTAAATATATTCCGTAGTCTTTTTTTTTTATTTGGTGGTGGTGGGGTGGGGAGAGTTCCGTAATGATATGAAGGGTGTGAGCCAAGAACATGGTAACCAACAAATTTTCAATTGCTGAGTTATGCAGCACCAGATAGACAGCAACGCATAACGCTTTGTTTAGTCCTTCATGTATAGTCTTATGTGAAAAATCAGCTTTCCGACTTTCAAAATGGATTGTGTAGCAGAAAATCTCTAATTTCTTAAAATAGTAAAATTGTGGGTTACCATGTTCTTGCCTCATAACCTTCATATGTTGAATCCCTCTTGTTAAAAATTCAGAAAACTTGAGGACTGAGTAAACCGTGATGGTGGTTATATAAAATTATAGAATTTCAAGAATATGCAGAAGCAAAAGCTCTAGATGTGTAGCCTTTAAGTGTATCATATAAATCTAAGTATTTCTCTTATGTTTTATTTTAATTTTATTTTGTTCCAAAAAGAGGGTATGGAATATTTTGAAGTAAAAATACTACATAGAATTTTGCTAATTGTTTGTGTATTTAAAAAAAAAAGAAGTATATACTTTTAGGGTTGGCTGGTTTACACCAGCTGTTTTTTTTTCTTCTTTTTAAATAAACAACTGGTTTAAACAAAAAAATAAAAAAAATAAAAATGAAAAACGCGAATCGTGTGAATTTCATGGGGATGTTTCCACACATCAAACCATCTGCATTAGTTTTATTTCCTTTCCACCTTTTAATCAAGGTGTCCCATGTTCAATTCTCGGTTGAACCACAACTCTTCTTTCATGCGTAAACAAAGCAGCGGTTCGGATGTAACTTTATGCGAAAGTCTTCTCCGTGATAACCTTGGTATTTCATAAGGATGTTAAGCCTAAACGTACGAAATGAAACCAAATTATATATTTCTACTTGAATGAATGCCTGTTGTTTTATAAAGAAGCCAAGGTTGCTTAAATATATTGATAGAAATTGGCATAATTTATCGATTGCCTACGTAGCTTCCAACATTAGCTTGGATTGGACTTTCAATTATATGTACGTACTAAATTTGTAATTTAATACCTCAGTTTTAGCGTACTGATTATGATACGTTGACCTTTAAATTTTACATGCAAAGCAATAACAGGGTTTTTCCGTTATTGTTTTACATTTAGAGTAATGACGGGATTTTCCCGATGGCTAGGGCGGAAGTTTCCCAATTTAAGAAATTTAATGATCGGACTTCTTTAAGCTTATGTGACCTCTTCCAGCATAACCCCGTTGTTGCATAATAACACCAAGGCGAAACAAACTTATTTCTGTCAATATGTAATATAAATACATAAAGCAAAATATCTAAACCCAAAAAGCCTGGTTTAAACCCCGAAAAAAAACCTAGTTTAAACTCCGCCCAAAAAACGGGGTTTTGGCATTTTCAAAAACAACCATGGTTCTTCCCAACCCTGCTTACTTTTGTATATAGGAGGTTAAAAAAAATCTTATTATATACATTGGTTAATCCTTTGGAATTCATAGTGTAAATATGTTGAGAAGTAAAATTGTTTGAAATATCTTTTCGAAATTCATGGTTTATTTTCGAGATTTTATATTATTATCGGCATCAACCACTAATTAAATGAATTTTTGTGTTATAGAGAAGCGAAACAAAATCTGCTTTGTCAATTTAAAGCAGAATTTTGAAAAAAAAAAAAAAAGCCCAAAATTTCCCAAGCAAAAAAAGCGAAGCAGAAAACACCGAGTTTTTTTCCCGAGCTTTTGCATCTCTAGTGCTGAGTGCTACAAAACGTACGGTAGAAGCGGCAGGTCAGTACAGGGACAAAGTAAATACGCAGCACAAGTGTACACTATTTCCGATGCGTGCGAAGGAATCCGTACTTGTGCCGAGAATGTTTCAACAACATGCACTAAAGTGGCCTAATGATTATGTACGGTTGACCTGTCAGGGATTTTTCACCGGAAAAGATAGTTCACATAGACAGCGCTGTCATCATGATAGTTTACATAGATAGCGCTGACATCTATTATAATACTACCATTAATTGTAAAAGAACGTCAAGAACTTTCTTTTAGTTTTCCTTTCCTTTTACTTATTGATCGATTTGTGTAGGTTAGGTTCAATTCTATGATATCTAGTAGGTACTTCTATAGTAGATACCATAGAAACCTAACCCAACCTACTAAACCGAAGTTAACACAATGTAGCAGAACATATATGAAAAATAAAGACTGTGTTCTACAAACTGTAGAGTTCGGATTAGCTAATTTTTTTACGTATTTGATTTAGTACAAGGTTTTCCAGGCTTTTCAGAAAAAATATACCCATTAAAAGGAAAGTATTCCACTGGCGCCAGAATTCCTGCTGCAGTATGTTTTTCCAGCGCCCTGACTACACAAAGGTCATGTTAAATAAATCAGACTATGTATCCAGTTGCATACACGTGGCAATAAAAAGTGTTCGATGTGTATCAGGAATGATACACAAAGCGTAGGCGGAACACGCCGTGTGTATCACCAGTGATACACATGGCGATCAATGTGTTAAACTCAGATGTTCTCTTTTCATTATGGCATTTGCTGTTGTGAATCGTCAATCTTCTTTAGTTGAAGTATTTATTACATTTGGAGCAGAGGACATCTCTGGAATTAAAACTAGTTCCATTAGGTGTGCAAGATATATGTTTAGATTGATTGATTATTGTATCTTCATTGTTGGACTATTTAAACTTAGGCTTGAATGAGAATGTTATTGTTGAAAAATTCGAAACTTTACCTCTTTTTTAACGAACAATAACTAACATTCATTTTGTACTGTGAAACAAAATACGTCTATGAATTGCTAAGTTAAGATAGACGCCATTCTACAAAGTAGCTGGGAGCTCTGTTCTCTCTTTTTATTCATTTTTTTATATTTAAACAATATTTACTTTAGTACAATTTCCATTTTATTACAATCTTTACTGTTACAAATATTTTTACTATGTTTGGCGCCACTTTTCTTCCTTATATACATAATATAAGTTGAAAAACAAGATAACTGTTGACCGGCTAATCGTCTATTGGATGGGCCATTTTGTGATACATTTTTATTTTAAAATAATAATCAGTGATATAGTCGATCTTGGCTTGATTAGGCTGCGACTCTAAAACTGTATTCCTCGAGAGAGGATCAAGACAAGACAAGAATTGCTAAATGAATTTCAATTTACGTACCAGTTTATAAGTTTTGTATCGCATTTATGCAACTGTGGGAAATTATTATATATTTTATTGTTTTGTGTGAATACGAAATAAAAGTGTTGATAATAAGCTGGTAACTGGTTTTGAATGCGTCCGTATTAGTTCTTCTATTAAATGCTAAATCCATAATGCCGTCACGAAACCGAGATTGGATTACGTAGTCTACAAAATGAACCTCGATTTTTACGACAGTTAATTTCACACACACCTCCATTTTGTAACTAATATTCTAGCCAAATGCTACTAGGATCCAGTTCATTTCCCCAAAAGTTCTAAACTAAACACTACCTATCTTCTTCATTTTTAATAGAAAGCGAGAGAGCTTAACAAAGAGAACATATCTGGACCAATGTTCTGTACAACTAGATGCATCATTTATGAATTACATACCAAAGCTTAGGGCAGGAAAGAAAGTACTGCTAAAAGTCCCATGTTTCGGTTATAATCTTGTTTCCAAAACGTAAGATCGGATCCTGCAGCTCAAAGTCTCACTAACGTGCTTTATTTCAAGATGCAATATGTCCACAGTAACCTTTGCCGTCAATTCTATGACGAGTCTCCAGTAATATGGTGTGTAATTCGTAGTGGATTGATTTGTAATATTGAGAACCTGGAATACACCTAAAAGAGAAGTGTTGAGTTTTCGTGAGGAGGTTCAGCGTTGAGTTTATCACTGAAAGTTTACGATATGTGACATCGAAAGAAAACCGTTCTGTCTTGAAGGAAAGACACCGCACTTTGTTGCAAAAGTAGCAACAATAAATAAATTAATCTTTGGCAATAAATTATGATCATAAGTGATCATAAATCGCATTTTGTGATGCTATATTTCATTTGCATCGTATACCTATGATTTTGTGTTGCAAACTATATCTATACTAGGGATGGCCAAAATTTTCCGGAATCCGGAAATTTTGTTTTCCGGAATCGGAAAATTTACTTTCCGGAATTCGGAAAAATTCCGGAATTCAGAAAAATTCCGGAATTCAGAAAAAATCCGGAATTAGGAAAAATTCCGGAATTCGAAAAAATTCCGGAATTCGGAAAAATTTCGGAATTCGGAAAAAATCCGGATTTCGGAAAAATTTCGGAATTCGGAAAAAATCCGGAATTCGGAAAAATTCCGGATTTCGGAAAAATTCCGACATTCGGAAAAAATCCGGAATTTAGAAAAAATCGGAATTTTTCCGAGATCCGGAATTTTTCCGATTTTAGTTTCCGGATTCCGGAGAGTAAAAATTCTGGAATTGGCCATCCTTAGCTAGTAGTTGTTAAAAGAGAAACACAATAATGAATAGGGTTAGGATTTTATTGCACTATAAATGTGGGGAAAATGCAAAATAAAAAATGCAATTATGCACTAAAAATCTAAAAAAAATGCACTATAATTTTTAAAAAAATGCTTTCACAGAGAATCATCCGTTACTATTTATTAGTTCATTACCTATATATAAACAACAAAAAAATATGAAGGTTGGTTTTTTCGAACTGGAATGCATGGCGGTTGTCTGCAAATAACGATTTGTACATTGAAAAGGTTCTTTCAGTTTTTACAGAAACCACCGTAGCATATTCGAAATAGACCATATCACTAATTCCTAGATCACTTTCTAATTTGGGCAGTACAAATTTTCTGCCTGAAAGAATGTCCACTATCGCACAAAACATGGTAACCTGAGTTTTTTTTCGATACATCTGTCATTTTTCTTGACAATACAAGTCCTACTTCCCCAGAAACACTTTCTAATGCACTTGCTGTATTTTTGATTGAGTCAGTTGAAGTCAACTTTTCTCCAGATTTCTCTAAAGAAATAATCACACCTGGTAGAAATCCAAAATTAGATTGAATGTGCACAAGCTTACCTTGAATTTCAGGATTAACCAGTATCTCTTGTGCAGTTCCAATCGCGGAAATTTCGGAGGAGTCGAAAGAGTCTATCGTTTTCTTCACAGCTTCGAAGTTTTGACAATAGTATTTACAGGCTTCTAGCCACGTTCTCCACCTGGTAAGAACGGGGCTAGGTGGTAGAGGGAGTTCAGGATGCTCCGACTAAAAGCAGCTACACGTGGTCGGGCCTTGCTGAACACTTTCTTTACACTTCCTATGAGTTTATCAACATCAGGAAACTGCACACGTATCTCTTCAGCTACTCTGTGACAACCATGCGCGAGGCACGTAGTGTGAATCATTTTCGAATATAGCGCCTGAAGTGAGTTCGCTGCTTTTACCATATACGGTGCAGAATCGGTTACAAAGAGCAGCACGTTTTCGTGAAGGACGCCATTAGGCCATAAGAGATGCATTGACTTATCAAATAAATTACTGATCGTGGAATAATTGACCTTTTCCAGAACTTCGCAATTCAAAAATGTTTTACCCGGCCCACCCTCATGCATCACTCCAACAACATTTACTACATTTCGTCCCTCCGAATCACAAGTTTCATCCATGGACACCCATATTTTCTTTCCAGCCATTTCTTGTCTAATGCACTGCATGGTTTTTTCGTAAAGTTTGTTCACGTAATTCTTTAATGTCGAAGAATCGGGAGGGGTTTACAAGTGTATTTTTCCAAAAAGGCACGCAATGTCACGTTGTCCACTTTATTGAACGGAATGTCAGCACAAATAAATGCTTCACACAAATCTTCGAAAAAACAGAACGATTTTTGGATGTACCACACTGCGGGAGAAGTTGTTGCGCGGCGTTTGCCTCTCGTTTCGCACGTAACGTAAGTCCCCGTGTGTGTTTGTCCCTTGAAACATGCTGTTCAACGGTAAATTTTCTTTCGGCTGAAACAGCCGTATCACACACCTTGCAGTACAGAACACTTACATCTGTTGTAAATACTTTTTCAGCTCCAAATTCACTCACAAATCGTTTAAGCTTGGAAGCACTATTCTCTTTTATCTTCGGCATTTTAACCAGATACTCTGCAGAATTAGGCGTCTACCAAGAGCTCACCATAACAGTGAATGCAACGGTCACTGAACTCTCGCTCCTTGGCTTCATGTGACTAATCGCCAGAAACTGCAGTCTGCGGACATTGGCCACGCCTGCTCCAACGAATCTTCGAACTAGAATCGTGTAGGCGGAAGCATTCTGCTTCAGTTTATTGTTTTTATAAGAAAAATGAGAATTATGCGGTTAAAAGTAAGAATAAATACTAAACATGCACGTAAAATGCCCAAAAACTTTAAAAAATGCACTTATACACAGAAATGGGCAAAAAATGCAAAAAATGCAAAAACAAGTTTGTCTTAAATTACTTCTTTTTAATAAAACAGGATTTATAACACGACGAGCAATGTTTATACTAATCCAGAAAAAAGATGCAAAATCATCAAGATCCTAACCCTAATAATGAATATATATACTGTATTAGTTTCTTGTAGTTGGATATGTCTTTATCACTTACGTAGACAATTGCTACTGCAGTTATTTACTGCTTTATGAGAAAGGTCTTATTTTCACACACAAAAAAGTCGCCGGTATGTCTCAAACATTATCGCGTTCACACCTGCAGCTGCTCTAAAGCACTGCAAACTACTTTTTTAACCAGGCGAAAGGCAGTGAAGGAGAAGAAATCTCAACAAATATTCTAATAACATTCGCTTATTGTCAACATACCTACAGTGAGCGCAGAAAGTGTTCGTACACCGTGCATACTTTATATTGAAAACAGCTAGCATGAGAACGGGAGGTGGAAAATATATATATAACCAGAATTAAGACTACACATTCATACATTTTATTTCTATATACAAAAGAAAGGCCAAACAAAGACAATCACTGTTTTGTTCAGAAGAAAAGAGAGAATTCCTTTTTTGTAAACGCAAAAAGTCACCGTACACTTATGCTTGAATTAATGTTTATAAAGTATACTACGTTATTTAATATTTTGTGGGATTACCCTGTGCGTTAATGATTGTCTGTAGTCTTCGTGGCATTGATTTCACCTGTAGTAGTTCGTAGTTCTGTAGCTTCGGGACTGATTATGTCCCATTCTTCTTGAATAGCTTTTCTTAGGCCTTCTTTAGTAGAGAAGCTGTGCCTTCTGATTCTTGTCTCCAGAACAGATCATAGATGTTATATGGGGTTCATGTCTGGGGATTGGGGAGGTGTGCGAAGCCGTTTCAAGGTATTATAGAGTCAGGGGCGGATCCAGAGGGGGGCGATCGGGGCGATCGCCCCCCACAAGAGGAAACTTTCTTATTTTATATATAAATAAACCCATCCATAACAAGTTTGGAGCTCTTAAAAGTAGCAGTATTACCGCCGACCGCCCCCCCCACCCAGAAGTCCGCCCCTGGCAAACCTTGGAGACAGGCCTCGTTCAACAGTACAAACGATAATTGCGATGTATAATGTTTCTATCACTGTGCGAAACCACAAAAAAAAAATAATAATAATAATAATAATAAAAATAATAATAATAATAAAAAATAATAATAAAAAAAAAGAACTGGAAGACCAAGAGTGTTGAGTGAACAAGTTAAACGTTACATTATTAGGGAAAGAAAAAAGGTTCCAAAAAGTAGTGCTGTGCAATTGGCAACGGATCTGGAAACACGCGGTGTTAAAGTATCAGACAGTACAGTGCGGAATATTTGCAGGGTATCGTGGTCGGATAGCCAGGAAAATGTTCTGGGTGAACAAGACAAATCGTATAAAGAGACTAAGTTTGAAAAAGAGTATAAAGATAAGGGATCAGGCTTCTTTCTGGAATAGGGTCATATTTTCGGACGAAAGTAAATTTAATTTTATCGAGTCCAATGGGAGGCGTATGGTATGGCGCAAGGTGAATACAGAGATTAATCCTCAAAATCTCGTCCCTAAAGTAAGACACGGAGGAGGGTCCGTGCTCGTCTGGGGTTGTATGAGTGCCTCAGGAGTGGGTCGTCTCCACCTTATCGATGGAGTGATGATCCACAAAGTGTATATTAACATATTAAAGGAATATCTCCATACTAGTGCGCAGAAGATAATTCTTGAAAACAATTTATTGTTCAGCAAGACAACGACTCCAAACATACAGCGGAAAATACTCGATTGTGGCTACTCTATACAGGGGCGGATCCAGGACGGACTTCTGGGGAAGGGGCGGTCGGCAGTAATACTGCTACTTTTAAGAGCTCCAAACTTGTTATGGATGGGTTTGTTTATATATAAAATAAGAAAGTTTCCTCTTCTGGGGGGGCGATGGCCCCGATCGCCCCCCTCTGGATCTGCCCCTGAGGTTTGCTATCTTTCTCAAAGACTTACCCTTCTTATGCACTTTAATAATTACTTTTCTTGTCTCCTCATTTGTTTCTGTTCGGTTGCTTCCCATTTCGACAGCTCATCGTGCAGTTTTTTCACTCCTATTCACAACTAAACTCATTCTGTTACTCGTCATGCTATACAGAGGTGTATACTCAGGTGAATACTAGTGAACCCCAGTTGTGGAATCTTTGTTTCGTACTCGTACGTCAGGTGTACGATCACTTTTTGCGCCTACTCTATACATTTTCTACGGAATTCATTTACTTTCTGACCATTAAACTTGTCTTTGTGGTTCTTTATTGATATATTCATAAAGCTTAGTTTTCATTATTCATATTGTGTGTGTTATTACACTTCTTAAATTTTCTGTTTCTTTTTCGCAGGCATTCTCGTTTCAATAGCATAGGTGTACGGACACTCTGCGCTCACTGTATGTACAGTAAATACAAATTTATAATTTTTGACTTTACGAAGTATACAATGTAATTGTTCAATAATTAACATAAGCAGGCATTCATTAATTTATATTAATATAATAATTAACAAAACTAATAAGCGGGTGATTGATGACTCAGTGGTAGAGTTTTCATCTATGGTATTCTAACCCAGGACATGTGGGTTTTCGATGGCTAATTTTGTGTTCGAAAATTTTCCCGGTGGTACTCTTGGTTCCCTTTCTTATATTTGTTCCATCATCACTCATTAACGAATTTAGTTTATCAAAACTCTATAGCCATATATTCATTCTGTCCGTCAGTGAAACAAACAGTCTCAAGAACTACTTGATGGATTACCAATCAATTTTGGCCATGATGTACAGAGTCAATAGTTAAGAATCGAGTTCCCTGATGAATGTAATATTCAAACCGGAAGCGGTACAAATCAACCATTTCCGGTTTTAACGTTAATCATTATATAGTAAATATGGTAATAGATAGCGAGAAGCGGTTTCCAGTAATCGACATATATAACATTCATGTAGAAGAATGTTACCCAGTTTGTGCATCTGCTGAAAATAATGAGCTTAGGTATTTAGAGAGAATTTTCCGCTTTAGAAAATGTGTGCTTGGTAAAGAATGTAGAGAATTAGCTGAGTCAGGCACGTAGCTAGAATATGGTAATAGGAAGGGGGGGGGGGTTGTCACGAAATACTGTGGTTATTTACCAGGGGCTCAATCATTCTAAACTATTTTATTGGCAACATATATTGGTTCGTTTAGCCAAGATTTCTAATGGGGGCATGATATGAAATACTGTGGTTACACACCAGAGGCTCGATCAATCTAAATATTTTACTGACAACATACCCATATTGATTGGTTAGGACAATAAAATGAGGATATATTAGTAAGTATTTTAATAAGAAGCTATGAAGAAATCTCGAGTAAAAGAATATAAAAAAAAAAAGTATTGAAAAAGATATCGTCTTCCGAGGTCATTCGAACGGTGTCGAGAATTTTGCGTCTGGGAAATTTGCGCCCTACCTCAAGAACAGGGAAAATTGCACCTGCGATGTACCTCCACCGGGAAGTTTGAGCCCTGCGAAATAAAAGAACCCATTGGAGCTTACGCATTTGCTCGGAGGGGCTGACATTACAGCATAAACAATCCTCCTCCCACAACCATGCCATTTGTGATTTATTTTCATTGTGGCTATATAAGGGGAGAATAAACTTCAATATAAGCCAAAAGAACACAACGGATCAACGCAATCACTGCTTCTTCCAGAGATGATTTTGGGGGAACACTGGCCTCCCCAGAGCTCTCAGAGTGCCCCCTCGGAGGAGACCAAAATAATACGTCTATAATGTAATAATAAATAGAATAGTACCAGCAGTGACCCCCCTCCGGAATACTAAATGTGCCCCCCGGAACATTTTTCCTGAAAGAACGACTGAACGCAATTGTGTGTTTGAAGTGTAATTCCAGCAAGTAAACACACTGTACATAGTTTTCTTGATAATATTACTGAACTGATTTTACATTCACTTTACATTTTCTTTTCTATATTTTGTGTCCTGAAAAGCCAAACAACTCGCAAGGATTGTGAACAGAGATATCTGGGTAGAGCCAAACAACCTTTTGTAGATTAAATTATACTCTTTGATTATATTAATAAATAATTATATATCAGTCATTTATACGTTTATTGTAAATTTTGTAGTATAATGAAAAATTGTATTTGTATGGATTGCCCTTTAGTGAAATAAAATTGTATTTTTTTCATTTGTTCGGAATATTATAACGGATGGAGTAACTCACTGAGACGATGAGAGGCAAGCCTAGTTCAAGTGCGAGTGGAAGTTATTTTACACAATACAATAATAAGTTGAATTGTAGGGCGCTAACATCCCAGTGCAAATATATAGCCGGTACATTTTTTCCTATTTTTGTGGTAGGGCGCAAATTTCCCGGGCGCAAAATTCTCGCATTCAAGGAAAATATAATGTCCGTGAAGTTGACAAGCCACTTATGTCAGACTCCAATTTCGACTTTAAACGTCGCTAGTGCTACGTTAGTGTTCGATAGTGACGCAAATCGTTAGTACTCCAACTGCATGCCAACACGCCCACTTCTAAGAATCATCTCAAAAATGAGGCCGTTAGAGCAAGTAAGTGCTCAATTGGTGCCATTAACATTAACGTTAATGCCTCCATCGTACGGCCCTTTGAGTAATAATAACACCACGTTTTTTGCTAGTCTCAATGCGTCCCTATATTCTCGCGAACATTCTGACGTGCCCAAGTTAGTTACTTTTTTTGGGGGGGACTATTGTTTATTGCTAGTCTGCAGAGTAGTCCTTACATTAATATGCCATTGTCCTTGATAATCATTGCGTATTTACAAGCAATTTGTTATTACTGTTAGAAGATATAAAAAAACAACAGATAAAATCTACTGCTTAACGGTTCATATTTTTCTTTTATAGTACATAAACGATTAATAATAATAATAATAATAATAATAATAATAATAATAATAATAATAATAATACTATTCCAGCATAAAAGTTATCAATTGCATCACACTGGCAACAAGCGACGCATATTTTAACTTCATAAAAAATCGTTTCTACGTATGATAGCATCTTCATTATGTCAAGTTGTTTATCTCAGTGTGATATATGTCTTACCTCTGGACAATATCACAGTAAAACAAAAAATAAATATTAGGAGTACATCGTACTTTTGGACTACATCTCATTAACCATGGGAAGATTGAGTAGTGTATACTTTAGGATGTAAGTTTCAGCTTAACTTGCATCATACATTCTTAGAATTACAAAAAGGAAATTTGTTCGTTTGCATTTGAACAAAATTCTTAGGATTACAAAAAGAAAAAATAATTTTTCCGAATTCCGGATTTTTTCCGAATTCCGGAATTTTTCCGAAATCCGGATTTTTTTTCGAAATCCGGATTTTTTCCGAAATCCGGAATTTTTCCGAATCCCGGAATTTTTCTGAATTACGGATTTTTTTCCGAAATCCGGAATTTTTCCGAATTCCGGATTTTTTCCGAAATCTGGAATTTTTCAGAAATCCGGAATTTTTCCGAATTCCGGATTTTTTCTGAATTCCGGATTTTTTCCGAATTCCGGAATTTTTTGAATTCCGGAATTTTTCCGAATTCCGGAATTTTTCCGAATTTCGGATGTTTTTCCGAAATCCGGAATTTTTCCGAATTCCGGAATTTTCCGATTTTACTTTCCGGATTACGGAAAGTAAAAATTCCGGAATCGGCCATCCCTAATCTATACCTATGTGATACCGGTTTAAAAAACGCTTACGTGTGTGTATATATAATCACTTTCTTTAGCTGGTACAGTCGCCAACAAAAAGGCGTAACAATCCCTACTTTTACTATTATCTCCTACTATCAACTTCAGAACAAATAGGTCACTTTACGACCCAATCAGGAAAACGAGCATCGGTGTCAAAATCTAGTAGGTCTTGGATCTCAAGAGTTGTAAACAACGAAGTTTAGATTTCGTTTAAATCAGCGTTTCCCAACCTTTTTCAACTTGCGGCACACTACGGGTGTAACTTGAATTCTCGCGGCACACTAATAGATTTTATTATATGTAAATATAAAATACCGTGGTCTTTTTCTGTTATTACTGATCTCCTCACAGAGTAGAAAGCTCGATCACTGGTTTTCCACCGTGGTAAATCATTATGTTTATTTTTCATTCTAATTTTAAAAAATAATTTAAAAAATGCAATGAAATATTGGACTTAGTTTTTTTTAAATACACTTTTTTTTTTCGAAAACTGTATCTAACCTTTCACTAAGAAGGAAAATAACGAACGAACAAACAAATCTCTTTTACTTTTAAAACACAAATGTAGGTAATTCGTATGCATGTTTGTTTTGTCAAAAGGATTGAATATTTTAAAATTTCAAGTTACGAAATAGTCTCCAACAATAAAGAAGGAATATTGGTCATAACAATGATAACAAATACTTTTTTCAATATTAAAAATGTACAGAAAAGTAACGCGGTATGAAACTTAAAATTGTAGATTCATATTAAAGGTTCATAGTAATGTGAAATACAAATATACATTTTCCCCCTATGTCTTACAATTTAATTGCTATAGAACTAATAATTTTGTTTCGATTTACTCGCGGCACACCAACGGCCCATTCACGGCACACCAGTGTGCCGCGGCACACCGGTTGGGAAACGCTGGTTTAAATTGTTCTACTTTTCTATGACTTACGGAGAACTACGTCATCGTTTATCGAAGAAAAATATACTCTATGTGGTTTACTCGTTTCGAAGTTACTGTTAAAGGGATAAATAGAAGAATGCACACTGTTGCTAGTGACCAGATGAACGGAAATTTGCGTACACAACTACCCGTAAACGTAAAATACACCTTGCAGTACAGCGAAAATAAAGTACATACAAAATTAAATGCCCTATCTGAACAAAAAATATTTTAAAAGAGTTATATAATAAGCAAATCTATCAAGAATATGGAAATAACTGACTAGAAATATAATTTTTATGTTGACATCATTAAACCAATAAAACGTCTGCCAAAAGTGAGTCCTTAGTGGGTTGTAGTTGCATTAAGTTATTCCACCTTATGAGTGAAACAGGTGCAGTTTGAAATGAATAAAATTACATTTCTTGATGAAGTATGGCTGTTAAAATACATCCAAAAGACGAACTTTCTTTCTCATATATATATATATATATATATATATATATATATTAGTTACGTAGATCTTTAGAAAGAGATCTTTCCCGGTGCGCTCTTGAAATCTGGTTAATTAAGCCTTTAATTGCCTTGTGCTATTTGCCTTTCCAAACAAGCACACTTCACTCTCGTGTTACATAAATCTTGCCCGTCAGCATCTCCTTGCGATTTGCTTGTCTGTACTAAGAATAAAACGCGAACTAACTCACACGGTAGAACTAATGTGAATTCCCCATGACCAATGCGCTTTTCTGAAAACACATTGAATTCTAAAGTATGGAGTATATATACTTTGACATTTGCTTACGGGAACAAAAGCTGTAACCCAGCTACTGTCATCATCCCAGCTGGTTTGCTTGCTAACATTGATTGGTGCACAGCGAGTCCTCTGGTGTAGGAGCTGGAAAACTTGCATCGATCGAACTTCGAAACCGGCTGGGAGACTTGAAATCAAGATCATTCTCATTTTCCCTATCGAACAAAAGACTTCTCACTGATCGAGCAGAAAACCGTGTTTTCAAAAGGGTTATTCTTCGACAACCAGGTTGCAGCTCCTGGGAATTTTGCTACTCTCGAATTACGAAATGCGATTATATGCTCAATTGTCACAAAAAATATTTCAAGACATTACAGTTAAGTCGCATAATAACAGTAATAGTAATAAAAAGAAGAAAATCTTTTACTGTTCTTATGTAAGGGAAAACTATCCTCTCAACTCGAAAAATACAATACCTTAAAATGTGATAAATTACCTCCTTACTTAAAAATTAGAACTAACTTTTTCTTTTAGAAATAACTTTATATAATTGTACTCATTTTTTAAGAAAAATCTGTCAACATATAATTTTATTTCTATTTTTTAAACTTTTATTTACAGATAGACAAGTATCCAATATCTAACTTTAAAAATATTCAGAGTTTGGAATGCTATACAGCTTGTAGCGAAAATAGTCACGCAGAGTTGGTGAAAATCAGAATTAAACTGAGTTTTCTTCTTATAAATCATCATTTCCCGTATAAATTGAAAACGGTTTCATATAGACAGAGAGATGATTTTCTTGATCCTAATCAAATGCTGCTGAAAGTTCACATATAGTAACACTTTTCTAGAACTGTCAATATTTATTTTTATTTATTGATTGATTTATTTTCAATGATAAGCAACAGTGACTTTTCAAGGCTTACAATGGGACTAAGTATTACACTCAAACTCAGCACATAACATTCTCAATAAAATGAAAGTTTAGCGTCACATGATTGTGTTATCATAAATGAGGCCAATTATAAATGAATAATTACTAAATAATTCGAGAAATGATGAAGTAGGAAAGAGTAGTGGAACTCTTGAGTTTGGAGAAGTTTACCAACTACGGGGAGAAAATAGTCTTTCACTGATTTCTTTCTTTCTTTCTTTCTTTTTTTATCGAAAATTTCAGGAAGTTCATATCCAACATTTGAGGCCCATAACTTGGGAACCAACGCCTGTACAATATGATATTTCGTATGTTTGTACAGAAGATCAAAGTCTACCCACGCCAAGTTTGCTTCAGATAAGATGAGTTCAGTGTATGTTTTTTGTTTTCGAAAATGTGACTCACAATTTCATCAGGAACCAAAAACCTGCCACAATATTGTATACGCTTGTATAGCAGGTTGTCTATCACCATGCAAAAGTTTGATCCCAGATCTGATGATCCGATTAAACTCGTACGATATACAGCGTGTTTCTAAACAACACCGACAACGTTTCGGACGAGGCACCGTGTCTAAACCTTTCGGCGCCGAAAATTTGTCAGAAAAGTGCAACAGCCATAACTCGAGAACAAAATGCTGAGTCGGTTGGGTAAAATGATATATCCATTTTTCTTAGTCATTGATTCCATTAGTGCACAAGGGAGGAGCAAAGGTGTGGATTGGATGTGGTGAAGGGGAGAAGCAAAGGTGACCCCTCCAAAGAAACCGGAGAATTCTTGGGGCATTTTATCAAAAAATGAATGAGAAAAATAAACAACAATAAAGTACAATTTGTAAACGTCAGCGAGTAAAGTCAGTGCGTTGTTAATATTCTTAGAATTCGAAAGAAGGAGGTATACAATGTTTTACTGATCTACTTTTCCCTAGTACAGAATAAACTCTCGGAGGAAGAACTGTCATTCAGATGGAAATATCTTATCAGCGTTTGACAGAATATCAGTGAAATGAAATCTGTGAGTTTTACGTTCCACGGTTATGTCGGTTAGGCTAGAGACGGTGATTATTAGAAATGAATGAAATGGTGGAATGAAGAAAGTGGGAGGAAATGGGAGAACCCCGAGAAAACCAACACATACGGTTTGGACAGAGTGTCAGTGTTTGTTTATAAAAAATATTGAACGCATGTATGTTGAATGGGAGTTCGCAGCTTCTGTAAGTGTAATTATTAAGAATGTATTGTACTATATGAACAATACATCACTTTTCCTAACATATTTGTTCTCCATTTTTATTGGAGAATTTATCCTTGATACGTTTACATAATTTCTACTAAACTTATTTACTATGACATTTTTGCTTTTCTACTACAATGTTTCCTATCTTTTTCTCTTGTTACCCTTACCGCGTTTCCTTCGCGATGTCCTTCCATTGTGTATGTCCTAATACGTTTGCAATGCCAAAACTCTCTCGTGGGTATGTGGATAGCGTGGAAGACCCGGGTTCGATTCCTGGCGGAAGCTCATGTGGTTTGGATCCTATGCTAAGTTATATAGCCTCGCTGCTAAACGGATCGCTAAACTCAAATCCAATCCAACTCAACGTTTACAATGTCCTAGATTATTTAAAAGTTAAGAATCAGTGACGATGGCAGAGAACGAACAAAGGGGGGTGATCGCTGCCACCCCAGGCATGTTGCAATGTAAATCAAACCATATAAAACTATCCTTTTGAGTACAATAATTTACTGCCCAGTTTTTCAGACATTCCGTTTACCTGCTCAACCTTTTCGAAGAAATTAAAGCTGGAGTCGTCAATGTTGATTCAGTTAGCTCCAGTATAAATTTCTTTTGAATTTAAAATCCTTTTCATTGACTGTTTTACAAGTTATTGTGACTCAGCGAAGAAGTCTATACAACTTAATTCATTATTGTGGAATACGTACAGATACTTAACAATTTAATGAAAACATCTGGAACATTCTCAAACACATCAATATCCGGGTTGGCAACGAATAGGAGGCGACCGCAAAGCTGGACTGTTGATAATGGTATGTTAGGCATACTTCGGAACGTAAGAGGAAGTATAACAGCAGTGTGCGGTGAACTGAGCTGACAGTGACGACCTCTCTCAGTTCCAAAGAGAACGAATTGTTGGCGCTTGGTTATGTGGCTTGAGCATGACAAAAGTGGTACGTCTGTCGCGAAACGGTAAAACCACTTCGGCGAAAAGAAACAGTAGTCGAAAAAACACTCTCAGTATCAGGGCTCCAGAGCATCAAAGCGGATTGTCACTCAGAACCATCGCCCGACTGTGGCGCAAGTGACAGAGGAACTCAAGCACCACTTTCTACAACCTGAGTCAACAATCATAATCCACCACAAGTTGTATGACATGGACATACGGGATTGCCCAAGCGAAATCACTAAGAGGCCGCCATGGTTTAGCACAACACCAATCGTACCGTGGGCATACAACATAGACTGCCAATGACTGAAAACGTGTGAAATGGTCGAATGAGTAAATGTTCCTCTTATTTTACATCACGGACCGTGTTCGTGTGCGGCAGACTCCCAAAGAAGATTATGATCCGCAATGTCTCTGCCCAAGCGTGAAACATGGTGGTGGCTCTGTAATGCTGTGAGGCGCAATATCCTGGCTTCTAGTGGGTCATATGCTGACACTTATAGGTGGCATTACTGTCCGTAAGGATGTAGCAATTGTAGGGAACCATGTGGATCCCACGCTCCAGATGTTTTTTTCCGGGCAATACACCATATTTCAGGACACCTATTCACATGCTGAAAATGTTGCAGTGTGGTTTGAGGAGCATCGGAATGAAGTAGTTGATACCTTGGCCCATTCAATCCTATTCTCCGGACCTGAACGTAACTAAACATCCGTGGACAATATTGCAACACGAATTCAGTGCAGATTTCCACCTCACTTGACATTTTCGTTGTATGACACAGTTGCAAACAAAAGAGGATAACTCCCAACTCTATGAGGTACAAGGTGACCAGACGTCCCGTTTTAGGCGGGACAGTCCCTTATTTTCAACCGTTGTCCCGTTTTTTTAATTCTCAAACGGGACGCCTAAATGTCCCGCTTTTAGGCAAACATGATCCAGGTGTCCCGTAATTATTATTTAAAATATAAATAGTCAATGCTAATTCTACACTCTTCCGTACCAACACGCATTGGGAAAGTTCAGCCCTGCCTAGAACTTCTGAATATTTAAATGAGAATTGAGTGTTCTGTGGTTCAAGTGGTAATTGAGTGGGAATTCTGGGTGTTGAAGTAGTTAAAAGTATTGTTGGGTACTACTTAAGTATGAAACGTTGTGTTATCATTCTTACTTGTGTATTTTGTAAATTGAAAACACTGCTGAGTCCCAAAATGCAATGTGGAAGTCACCCCCCCCCCCCCGTCGCCGATTCGTATGCGTCCCGTTTGTGAAAGTAAAAAAGTTCTGGTCACCTTCATGAGGTATCATAAAGCTGAATTCTCCACTGACAGTATTGAGGTATCAGAATGGAATTTTGTTAGCTCAAACATTTGTCCTTACAGAAGATAGAGCAAAAAGAATATCTGTATGTCTGTTGGCGCCTGCCAAATCTATGATGAGATAAAAACTGTCTATAATAATGATACTGTTGTACAGTCCGCAGCAAAAAACCTACAACATGAGCATGTAAGTTTATTGTGAAACGACGAAGTCTTTTGCTCCAAAATAAGTGTGCAGGGAGGACGCCAAGGTTTCTCCTGGCGTGATTCGTGCCACTTAGACGTTATGTTGATTCCCTGCGCTCTTAGGCGTAATTTCACAATAAACTTACATGCTCATGTTGCAGGTTTTTTGGTTCGGACTGTACAATGCAAAAAGAATTTTCAATCTGGTCACATATCCGTGGGAGACAAGCCAATAAATGGACGGCCCTCACTCACAGAGGATGTGGTCTTAGTAAACGAAGTGGGGCATCTCATTCTGAAATACTACGAAAAACCATCCACACCATGAATGAGACTGGTCTTAACTTATGGAAATGTCTGGAAAATTATTCATGATGAATAGTACATGTTTATACTGTTAGCACGCTGGGTTCCGCGTTTACTAGTTCCCCTTCCGAAGCAAACACAGAGAGGGACACGTCGCTGAGGCAGATATTGTTACAGCAACATGTAGAGGATTCTTTAAACATCTGGTAACTATGGACAAGCGTTGCTGGGTTTATTTTTAACATCTAGGGACCAAAGAGATAAGCGAAGAGTGAACCACACCATCCCATACCCCAAGAGGGCTAGGGTGAAAAGGTTATCTATGAAGGTGATGGCGTCGATTTTTTGGGACTGCAACAAAGTTATCCTCACAGACTTCTTAGGAAGGGTCAAAGTGACAAATCTTGAAACGCTGCATTATGCCGTGAAGCAGAAAGCGTTTTATGTTCACAAAAATCGTCTCTGACTTTTGCAGAAAATCACTAGCTCATTCACCTCAAGTTGCAGCTGTAGTAGCTGTATTGCCAACTGAGCACACATGAAATACTATCGCATCCACCCTACTCTCCCTATGTCATCCCACTCTCGAAGATTAAAAATCCTCTCCGAAATATGTGATTTAACGATACGATCACGTCACACAGGAAGTAGAACCGTTGCTTTCGACGTCATAAAGACTTAACGTCTGCAAAGTGTGAAGAAACGAAGCAAAAATCTGTACCTGGAAGGTGATTACGTATATAAAAAAAAGCCACCGCAAGAAGAATTACCTGAAACTGAAACTGCCTTTCAGTCTTTCAGTCCCATTTTCTTCATGGAAATAAAAGTATACAAAATCCATTCATACATGTTCTTTTTATTGCCGTTTCTGTATGAAACAGAAAACTCCACTCAAATTTGTTCGCCCGCTTTAAGTTACTGATACAAATATACGCAAGGAAGGTATACACTTTAGGTTATTGCAAAAATGAAACGGAATCTAAGTTTTAAGTCCTACGGTTATGCCGGTTAGGCTAAAGTTTAGGTTATTGGAATACGGAAATCCTCTGTATTCGCAATATGTTTACTGTCACAATTTTAAGTTTTGGGTGAAATCAAGAACTCAAAACTTGTCCCTGTAATTAGCGTAAAAATGAAAGTTGATAATTAAGAACTGTTTTTGTACTTACAAACTTATTTCTGGATCACGTGATTATTCTCATTACCAATTCTCATTATTAATATTTAACTTGTTACTAGTGTTGCCCACAAGACGGGAACTGTCATATTTTCCGTCTCATCACGTCTCGAATTTTTTAAAAAAAGGTACTTGTCATATCGACTCCTGTTTGAGTCACGGGAGAAACACTAATTCACTTACGCCATAGATCTCAAACGCTCTTTTAGTGTTATATTATTGACATGTAAGAACTATAAATTGATAGTGATTGTACGAACACAATGAAAAGTATTTATCAGCGTTTAAATATACAAGTCATTAAAACCATGGTTTTTATTGAAAAAAAATTCTGTTTAAAACCGGATTTTTCTGTTTAAACCAGTTTTTTTTTTTTTTTTTTTTTTTAATAATTTGCTAACACGTTATGCATTATGTATTTATATTACAAATGGACAGAAATAAGTTTGTTTCGCCTTGGTGTTAATGATGCAGCAACGAGATTGTGTTGGAAGAGGTCACATAAGCGTAAAGCGGAATCCAAACCGCTTCTCGGCTTACATTCGAGAGAAATTATTCTCCATTTGGACTCAAAACCGGGACTAGATCTATTGGCTACAAATGCGATGAGTCTGCCGACTCACTTACGAAGGACTCCTGATAAAAATACGTTGTACTGATCTTGACATACTTGTTAATATAGTTGTCAAGAGTCATTTCAGAAAGACAAGATGATAAACAGTTGCACAAATGAAACCATTATACAGAATTATATATAAATCAGAAAACTCACGCCTTAGCCATTGAGAAAATCCTGTGTAAATGCAAAGCAGTAACGGAAAATTCTCGTTATTGCTTGGCATGAGGTATCAAATTACAAATATAGTATGTAGATATCATTCAATTAAATTAAAATTGAAAGTCCAATGTTGGAAGCTACATAGGCAGTCGATAAATTTTGCTAATTTCTATCAATATATTTATGCAACCGTGGTTTCTTTATAAAACAACAGGCCCATTCGGGCATACAATTTGGTATCGTTTCGTGTGTTTAGACTTAACATCCGTACGTAATACCGAGGTAAGAAGAAGACTTTCGCTTAAAGTGACATCCGAACCGCTACTTGGTTTACACTTCAAAGAAGGATTGTGGTTCGACAGAGAATTAAACATGGGACGCCTTGATTAAAAGGTGAAAACGAGATAAAACTAATGCAGATGGTATGTTATGTGGAAACATCATCATGAAGTTCATACGATTTTAAAAATTTTTCGTTTTTTTTTTTTTTTTTTTTTTTTGTTTGTTTGTTTAAACTCCCTTTTTCTAAAAAAACTGGTTTAAACCAGCCAAATCTGCATAATATACTCAAATAATAAATATAATTTAAATGATGCCTTCCATTTATTTCAACTCAGGCAAAAAATTAATAAATAAATAAAATTGTACCATCACCATCTCAGATATTGTTGAAACTTTTTTTTTATAGCAACTAGACATGTTTTTAAGAGACTCATATTTTTTGTTTTGTCGAAAAAAATTTTCCCGCCAAGTAATGGGCCATCAAAGACGGGGAGTACAATTTATGAATTGTAGAAGACTGGTCAACTGGACTGGTCAAGAGTTATAATTCTTGTTGTGGTATGTACATAGGTATATAAATAAACTATATTTTATTATAGTTTGGTTTGCGCAAGCGCATCTTTTTGTACATAAATTAACAAATAAACGTCAGTTTATCTGAAAAGTCGAAGTTCGCGAATTTTTTTTCGAGCACTTCCAGTTCGAATTTTAAAATTCTGTTTTCACAGTTGGTAAGAGCTAGTTACCCGCTTTCCGAAAAAAAAAAAAAAAAAATTGTATCGCTTCTGTGTGGAAAAAAATTCGCAAACTTCGACTTTTCAGATAAACTGATATTCATTTGTTAATTTATGTACAAAAAGACGCGCATGTGCAAACCAAACTATAATAAAATATAGTTTATTTATATACCTATGTACATACCCCAACAAGAATTATAACTCTACCTGTCTCTATAGCTGAATGGTGGGGTTCCGAAGTTGACCATTTTCCATGTCTTCCACAATTCATAAATTGTACTCCCCGTCTTTGATGGCCCATTACTTGGCGGGAATTTTTTTTCGATAAAACAAAAATATGGGTCTCTTAAAAACATGTCTAGTTGCTATAAAGAAAGTTTCAACAATATCTGAGATGGTGATTTTTTTTTTTTTTGCCTGAATTGAAATGGAAGGCACCAAATGATGTTATATCACACCTTTTGTGTGAATCTCTCGTAACATGGAATAATTTTGGTAAATTCGAGATGAAATTAAGAAAAAATTCAAGGCATAAATTTTGTACATAACTTTACAGAGACGAGACTTGCAAAATTTACGAACTACAACAACTTCATTTGTCGTTTCGTGTGAAACACTACTTGTCACCATGTGAAACAAGAGCACTGAGGAAGACTTTTAAAATGATTTTTTTTTAAAAGGTTATAAGTGTCCATTTATATTTTCATTGTGAAGAACTAATGTGTAACATGTATTTCATAGATGAAATATCTTTGCCACATCACCCCAAAAAACATGAGTTTGTAAGAAACGAGATTATATAAATCGAACTCACGAAAAGGAAATGTAGCAAGCGGTATTCTCTTAAGACAAAGTTATATATCATGTTGCAATCATAAACTACTTTACGCAGTTTGTTCGAAAAAGGAAGACTTTTTCTCTCTACTTACAAGTACTTATTTCAGACTTTTGTAAGCTGTCTTCAATCTTTGCCTCCTTAGTAGCTGATATCTACGTGAGGGATCATAAGCGGTTAACTTTGTAACAATGATCAGCTTTGGAAAATCTACATTTCCCCACTAAATATACAAACATGAAGAGGTCATTTAAACTCAAGATACAGAAAGGTGCATTGAAATGATACGATCTGATTAAACAAAATGGAAAATGAACTATTTCAATTTACATTATTCGAGTTTAGCGTCCCTGTCAACATCGAGGTCATATAAAAGATGGACTTACAGCGGGTTTCCCGCGCCAAAGACATGTATGTTAACCATACACCGACAGCCACGAGAGAGCTCGCAACTATTTCAAGTAGTAGAATACATACCATTATCATTTTCGCACACTTATTCAGAACCACAAACCTGATGCGCTCCTGATTATCCTACGAGACAAACCAATTGCCAGCACAACGGATCGCAATCAAACTCATGAAGGAGCACATATATCCTGGAAGTGTCGATTCCCATTTGCTTATATACTACTTCTCTCGGAAAATGTTGGCTATCCGGTTATATTTTGTCAATAACTCAGAAGTCAAGTCACCTTTGAGAAGATACTTCTGTGATTAAAGAGGACATGATTTTCTTTAATTTACAGCAAACTACTTAAATCGGCTCACACAATCCGAAGATTTTGTACAAAGAATACTCGCTTTTGTTCACGTTTATACATTAAGGGGTTTTACAGATTCACTCACATTCACCATAGAATATAAAATTGAATCTAGTAAAGCATGTCCCCTGATTGTATAGCACCATAATTTCCAAAAGTGGACTGATACTATTTGTGTTGTATACGTCAATATTCAGCTAGGAATTGGGAATGCCGGAATCTGAATGCAGATTTGGATCAGATTCCTATTACTGAACCGGCGATGTAATGATCATGCTATTAAGTACTAGTATCGAAATTCACATCTTGTCGAACTTCAGCAATACAATTGTTGGATTTTAGTTGAAACTATCTTTATTACTGGCTATTCCTAGTGATTTGGAGGACATCGAGAATCAAATATACTTCGCTATCTTACGACTCCCTGTAAAACCCCTAAAAGCGTCAAGATTAGTACAAAATCTCAGGGGGGAAAAAACTTATGAAGGAGCACACAGGCATGCTGAAAGTAATACCTTAGTTAATTCTCAGTTTGCTTACACTTTTCCAGAAGACCCGGGCTTATTTTTATCCGGGATCCTTTGGCCAAGGTATTATTGTTCAGCAGGGGCACCCGAAGAAAATTTTCTAGAGGGGGGCCATCTCCATGGTTGCTATATTGCGTCTGGTATTTAATATATGTGGTTTGCCATATTACGTACATAATTTCGTGAACCCTACCTTCCCCTTCGGGCGCCCATGTTGTTCAGCTAAAAGGTCTAAAAGCTCAACTGGTTTTAATGTGGCTCAATAGTAGTACGCCTGCCTGCTTTAATTGTGGTCTCGAAAGCATCAAGATTTTTCAGTTCTCACCCAGTGTTGTAAAGACAAAGCTACTTTAAAGAAATAAAGTCAAATGCGCTGCGCTCACAAAGTATCATCTACTTCAACGTGCTCTCTCTCTCCCTCTCTCTCTCTCTGGGAAGCAACAGCAAATTTATTTATGTAACTTCGTAATTTTATAGTGTTCGATAACACAAAAGGTGGCAATAAAACACATAAAATTAATTAAATTTCAGTATTTTCTAATGTTTAACAAAAATATTCAGCTACAAATTAATTCTATGAAATTATCAAAATATTCTAGAATTTCTGGGAATATTATATCTACCTACAAAAGTAATGTAAAATATATCCCAATAAGAATACATGAATATTTTACGGAGGTGGTGCACTAATTGAAATTACTATTAGTGTTAGAAATTTACGAGTCTCAGACAAGCTAAATCCGAACGTTATATTCAGTTCACGTACGCTATTGGTGTGGTAATTCTTAGGTACAGCCTTTCGTTGGTGTTGCCTTAGGGATTATTGAATTCCGAAGAGAAAGAATAGAACGGACAACATTCTTACGACTTCTTAGCACGTACTGGCATCGTAAAACTTGAGAAAGAAAAATAAAATAAAAAGTTTCGATTTCAATATGGAGAAGTTGTAACAAGGCTGACGTAAGAACTTCTTTTCTTGTAAATTCAGTAATTTCTTACAGACGAAAGCATTTTGGGAGTACACGCATCCTGAAATATATATTACGTTTTGTTTCTGGGTTACTGCTTTATTTCATAGAATTAGAAAAAAGTTTAAGCCAGCATATTCTCCATTCCTACTACACAATGGCATCTCTGACATGTAAAATTTGGGGGAGGGGGACATCAAGGAAAGTGATTTAAATGGTGCTCCCTAGCCCAACCTGTTTATTATCTTCGATTCCATTTGTTACCTTTCTGTTTATCTTAACGGACCCCCTACTGTATACAAAGAACTGTTATATCCTTTCACAGCCTTAATATTATATTCCAAATAAATATATTTATTATTATTATTATTTATATAAGTTATTCTGTCGTTAGTAAATGGATTAAATTATTATAAAATATTGAATATTTTGTTCTTCAAAATGTTGGGGGGATGCGTCCCCCTCGTCCCCTCCGGCAGAGACGCCCATGCTACTACATAATCCCCTCCTATATTCTGTAGATACTAAAACACATTTAATAAACCCTTCACGCCGGAAGTCCAAGTGCACTCGTCATTTAAATACCTACCCTATGGGCGGGATCCCTATGATGCAATTGCTAAACGCAGTCTGTAAAACATCAAGAATCCTGTGCCATCTATTGAATTTTCTTTATACGTCAAATAAAAGCTTTAAAGGTCTTACAGAAGGACGTTATTTAAATAGCAACAGTAGGGAAGGGCTGGTTTGAGGGGTTATGAGTGAATGTCAACATTTTGGTCTCTTTAGTTTACGTAATAACCACCAGAACAACTATTCAAGGCGCAACACACTCGCTAAATAATAAATTTCGATAAATTATTATTCTTTCTATACTGCAACATGATTCTTATTTCTTTTTTCTCAAAATCACTTCTGGTTTCTGCTATACTCACAAGCAAGGGGCGCGATATCAAGACTCGAATTTCGCAATAAGAGTTACATATACTGAAAGAGCATCAGGTACTTAGTAAGTTACCAAATTATTAGCTGCAGTCCGCCAGTAGGGAAAAAGTTATGGGACTGTAAAGTTCAGAGCCTGGCGTACGAAAAGCACACAAAACTTAGTAATTTGGCTTGTTCCTCTTTGTACTGACAAGATATAATGAACTCTAACGTATTCCCATCAGAGAACATGATGTTTGACATAAGAAAATCTGTATGAGAAGAATTGTCAGGTGTTGCCAACCATAGAAATTACAGTGTTGCCAGAATAATACCTCGAAAAGCTTGCAAGCAAATAGTACGTGATCGGGACTTGCGTTGCACATTACGGGTTATAAAATATATTCTGAAAGAGCACCAATCATAAAGTGACCACGTTATTAGCTGCAGTCCGCCAGTAGGGCAAAATTATAGGGCTGCAAAATGAACATGAGAGACTATGGCAAACAGAAGGAATAACCTGTTTGTGTGTGCAATAGCAAATGGTATTTGTTTGGGAAGGGGAGATAGCTATGTAAATGACAGCGTTAAGCCACACAATTGATATGAAGAGCTCAAAGTATCGAGTGATTCAAACAAAAACAGTTAGTACAATATGCACACCGGACGATAGCCAGCGACCGAGTTTTACGATTCGCGATGCTCGGCATTTGTGTAGTCTGTCTGTCGGTATGCCTCACGATAAATGCCCAACGAACAAACCGATTCGAACCCGAATGACATTTTCACAGGTTTACCGTGAGGTCTACTTTGCGAAGCACCTTCATACTAGTGTTCTCTTGGTAGCTTTTGCACTTCTGTTTAAATAATATTCTGTAATATTAATACAAAAACTAACTAACTAACTAACTCTATGGCCTATGGAACCCGGTGGTTCAGTGCCGCGTTCACAAAAGCTCTCCACTGACTTCTATCCTTAGCTAATTGCATCCAGTTTCTACTTTGTATTCCTATCTCTGTGAGATCCATCTTAATATTGTCCTCCCATCTGCGCCTAGGTCTTCCTAATGGTCGTTTTCCTATGGGTCTACCAGTCAAGACTTTGAAAGCGTTTCTACTTTAATATAGTAGTAGTTATAATATACAAAGTAGTTATAATATACTTGTAATATTAATACAAGTATATTATAACTACTTTGATTCTTACAAACTAAATAACGTATTATGTAAAACGTAGTTCCGTGCGTACCACGAAAACATGATGTCACAGAACACAGTTGTGTTCACTCTTTCATTGGCTGCAAACCAAGCTTTTCGAGGTATTCTTATTCTGGCAACACTGTAATTTCTATGGATGGCAACACTGACAATTCTTCTCATACAGATTTTCTTATGTCAAACATCATGTTATGTGATGGGAATTCGTTAGAGTTCATTATCTCTTGTCAATACAAAGAGGAACAAGCCAAATGCTAAGTTTTGTGTGGTTTTCGTACGCCAGGCTCTGGGCTTTACAGTCCCATAACTTTTTCCCTACTGGCGGACTGCAGCTAATAATTTGGTAACTTACTAAGTACCTGATGCTCTTTCAGTATATGTAACTCTTACTGCGCAATTCGAGTCTCGATATCGCGCCCCTTGCTTGTCAGTGGAATTATATCCCCAATTAGATCAAATGTTCAACCTCTGTAGACAAGTTTAAAAGTAATTTCCGCAAAATTAATAGTGACTACTCATACACAATCACTTTTTAAAGATTAAATTCATTATCAATATTTATTTTTAACCGGAAACACATAGTAGGGTGTTATTACACCCCAGTAGGTGTTCAAAGAAGTAAAGCAATGATATGGAAGCGGTAGTGCTGACTTCCTTAGTATTTAAAGTAAAGTTCCTGCTTGTTCTATAGAAGTGTGTTTAGCATCGTGCAGTGTGCGCGCGTGTGTGTGTGTGTGTGTGTGCAGTACTGTCGTATTCCGCGTTGGGGTGCTTTCACACCCCGCCTGTATGTTAATGTACCAGTTTTTTTTTTAAGATTTTGTCTTTATTATTTTGGATACGGTATATTTATGTTGAAATATGGCTGACTCGAGTCGAGACCCTCTACATGAAAGGCGGTAGACGATGAGCAGATACAACTCTGTCTTGAACAGGAGGATGCAAGTAACGATAATAACGATGAAAATGTAAATGAAATTAATGATTTAGAAGAAAATTATCTTCTACGGAATATTGGATCAGGTAGATGAGAACAGTATGATACTCTACAAAAGCTCATCACCAAACTAAGGAATTTCCTTTACACAACAACAACACTATTTGAGAGAACTGAGAATGCAACTTGCAACGCCTCACATGAAAGACAGACTTTTGATGCCCCTCCCTTTGGACCTATCTAAGATGATCAGAGACAGTCTTGGTATAAAAGAAGACATAAGAGAACACGTGCTTACACGGAGTCAATGTAGATGCTACGTAAGGTCCAGAGCTAAAGAAAGAAAGACCAAATCATTCTGCGCAATGAGAATCGAAGAGATTTCTTAATTTTATTCACTAAGTATTTTCTCTCAGGCCATTACATTAATTTATTATATTTATATATTACATTTATTTCAGAAAACTACAAAACAATGAAAATACATATCTGGGGTGCCCCATCACTCCATTATGTTTTACGTGTGTGGTTGATGTGTTCCTGGGTTGATTCATTGTATGTTTTATACTATGGTAATATTTAAAACATGTGTCTATGTAGATATTTTCTAAAATAAAATTCAAAAATTGTACTTGAAAGACAAATTCACAAAAGGCTACTTAACTTAATCTAAATCTACAGCAATAAACTCTGGTAAATACTGTAAAGAGGATCACGAGAAACGTGCATTTATGAATAAATGGGCTCGCGTTTCTAATAAAGATTAATATTAGAGGTATTTATTGCACGCCTTAAGTTTTAAATGTTTTGAGAGCTGCAAATTAACGTTACGCGAAACATAGTTATAGACGAATGGGATATGAGGAGCCACCATTACAGTTACCCTTACCGGTGAGTCGGTCGAGATAATCGCTCTAGCTGTCTATTGCAAGAAAACTCTGAAACTCATTTTCATTCAAGAATTATTATGTGGAGTAATGAACAGATGAACGTACGAAGATAACAATCTTATAAAGAGCACTAGGATAAAAAAATCATTAATAACAGCTCAACAAGAACATAGTTAATATTAGTTAAAAATAATAACTCTCCAGCCCGGTACATGAAGTTAGTCTCTTGCAGAATAACTTTGCGAGCAAAATGATTTACCGAATATGATGTATCTGGCAATTACATATATAACGGATTCATTTTAAATACTTTCCCTCATTTGTTTCAATAGCACTATCACCGTCTACCTTTCCACTACGCACGTAACTCATTTTTATCATAGCAAGTCATTTTTATCATAGCATATCCCTCACAGTTGTATGGTTTGGAGACTCGGGTGCATGCCGATGTAGTTCGGATTTAACGCTAAGCTTTAGGTCCACACATATATAGCCTCAGGGCTGAGAATGGGACTTAGAACTTCAATTCAATAAATTATCACCGTCTGTCTTTTTATACTACATACGTTAACCTGCTTTGTTATATTCACTTTATTCAAAATTTCGATATCAACTGCACATACCAGTTACGTGTTTGTCAATAGTTTCAAATTTATGATGTAGTATTCTGTGATTGAATTATTAAAAAAATACCCATAACAGTTCTTTTACAGAATATAATAAATATATTTTATTCTGTTTTTGATTGCTTCCTGAAACAACTCATTTGGGAAAAAATATTTTTTAAAACGTAACTGTCATTCGTAGCAGTGGTGCCCATCAAATTTAATTGTTTGTTTAATGTTTGAAACATAATACGAGTGTTCATTTTGTGATTCACATCAGCCCAGAAGACTTTTTTTTTTTTTTTTAATTTCACATAATCTCCTAAAGTACAGCTAGTTAAATACATGGAACCAAATTACCTAGAATAGATTTGTCCTCCATTTTTTATCTATTCACTAGCAAAATGTGATGACTAAAGATTCTGTGATCACGAATCCAGATAAGAATCAGAATTAAGACCATTTTCTTACAATAATTTATAATACATATTTATTGAGTTACTTTCCATAACATTATGTAGCATTTCACAACAAAATTGAAAACCTAGGGTTAAAAGGGGAAAAATACCAAACTTAGTGTGAGAGGAAGCAGAACAAATGTCACGCGAAATGTCAACAAAATCTAACGATGCTATAAATGTCTGAAATCCACCCCATCCATGGGTACATCTGGATTTCGTTGATATTACATGTTACCTATACACATTTTCATAACCGTTCTATATATACCTCTCCATTTTGTGTGTTACCACGTGCAGATATCTATTGTAACCTACTGCATTTTGTTCTTTCTTTCGTACCCCTCCGAGATAAGGCTAATTCACATCAACCAACAAACGGATGCCATCAGACCAGCAATAACATTCTTCAATGTATCCTGAATTTGTGTACCCCTATTTATTGTTACAGTTCTGATTGCCGCAGTCAGTTACATCTGTTCAAATCACTGTAATTTAATACCTTATTATAAATAAGCTGACAATGCATCGCATCCATATACGAAAGTTTATCCAGAATAAATCATTTCTGTCTTTTCTCTATGCCAATAATCATCTTATCATGGCCAGACTTACTATGGTCTATCACAGAAGTGCATAATGCGTGCTAATAAGCAACTAAAAATACGTTGCACCGTCTAAATCTTCATGCTCCCGCTCTCATTAAAAGAGCTCCCTCGTGGCTAAGCGGTTAGCGTACGCGCCTTTGGCGTGGGAGATTCGAGTTCGATTCCCGGAGAGAACTCAGGTGCTTCGGATCCCACGTTCAACTGTAGGTCCACGTTTCATATAGCTTCGCTTCTGAAAGGGCCGCTAGACTCAAATCAAATGAAACCACTCTCAGTACATGAAATCATAGATCTTCCTATGTTACAGAGTTACTTCTGAACTACATATTTAATGAACTATGAGCAATATATTCTCTGCGGAAAACTACATCCGAAAAGAACGCCCGTTTCTAGACTCTTCCTTCTTTAACAATAACAATAATATGGCGTATAGAAGTGCCGATAATACGTTAAATTTGTCAAAATCATGTGACAATTGGAGAACTAATTAAATTACTAACAGCTAAAGAGCTTCCATGATTACTTCCACTAGTTTAATTAATCATCGTAATTATTGTTACCACTGCTAGGTATCTTGTCACAAATTTAGAAGGATCAATATGTTAAGAAACTCACCAAACTATTCTTTTGGTAAATACAGGAATCATACACTTTAATACTAGCTATTAATTGTAATCTATCTTCTCTTCCTTTTTTCCTTCCACCATGCCCTATACCACGTCATTGAGAATAAAATTTCTTTTGCACGAATAGCCTCTTTTGAATTACCTACAGTCATTAGTTTCTCCTCTATTATTTTTAATTTCCATCTCTACCTCTTCGTTTCGCACAGCCAAGTTCCTTCATTATTCTTAACCTAGTTTTTCGTTGCATTTTCATAATGTCGAAGTTTACATTCCATACAGCATCATATTCAACGTTTCATTAGTCCCTTTTGTAACCTTTCATTCAGTGACTTATATGCATTTCTTCTGATTCTATAGCTGTCACTGCACTCTTTGTTCTTATTACAATTGTCTTCGTGTTTGGTATTTATTTTAGTCTCGCGTTCTTTCCACAGCTTTCACTAATATTTTCTCCGACAATGTTAATTTCAGATTTAAATTTACAACACCAGTCCTATCATCTGCAAGATAAATGCGCATTAATGTTTCTACCTCCTATCAAAGCAAGCTTTTTACTTATTTATAGTACATCCAGGAGGAATTCACCGATATGGCACACATTTCGTACACGAAAATGAAATGAAATATTTGAGTTTAACGTCTCACAATTATGTCCTTCAGGGTAAGGGGGACAATAATTAAGGCCAGTGAATTAAGGAAGAATTGATGGAATGAGAATGTGGGAGGGAACGGAGTACTCCGAGAAAACCCACGGACAAAATGTTGTCCACCACACACTTACTTGGCCGAGGATGGAACCAGGGACCCAACGCATTAGTCATCTCCCACTGAGCCACCATGCTCCCAATTTCGTACACGAGAAGGTGATGGTAGGTGACAGTGATCCCGAAGGGCGCAGACGCACTCGCCAATCCAAAAATGATGGTCGCCAGTATCTCTTACATACAAATTATTAGAGATCCCCCCCCCCCCACTCCACGGCCTTTGGTTTGGCAAAGAAAGAGATTACATCAGGGCATACAATTTCAAAACAAGACAACTAGATTCAAGATAATCAATTTTGAATTGAACAATTCATACACATGTTAAAAATATCACATACCACATTATATCTTTTAAAAAAAAGAAAAGAAAGAAAGAAAGAAAGGGGTATATTTCAATTTAGGCTTGAACATTCCTAGAAATTAAAATGCGACCTAATTTTTTACGCATCGTCATCCGTTTATGAGCTAAGGAGCGATATGTTTGCATAAGTATCTAACAGAAAAATGTATCACGACAGGACAGTAACACAGAGAGGCGTGACCAGAGAAAAGACAAATGTTGGAAGTTGGTACTGGTAAAAAAAAAAAAAAAAAAAAAAAAAAAAAAAAAAAAAAAACCTGCGTTGAATGATTATGTGTATATCATGGCAGCCATCTTGAATTCTGCATATTTGAAATTACACAGTATTTTTAAATAGAAAGAGGTATTGTGTCACACTAATTTACGCTAGAAAGAATCTTCCTACAAACGAGAATCTGAACTGATTTTTGACCGACAACCAGTTGTTTACGGGGTAGCGTTTGCTACGTTTGACATTTGTTTCTAGTAGAAGAAAGGATTGGGACAGACAAGTAATAACGAGGGTGTTAGACGTGTTCTTCACGGTTCTGTTCGTTTGCTTGCGTTTGTAAAATTTTATGGAGTTACCATATATTTTAATAGTAAGAGTATTTATTGTACTAATTGTTACTTTACGACTATGAAACAATATTATGCTCTTAATGTGCAAAATTTCTAATATTCAGTAGAGCTTAACTAATCGCAGGTGTTGACAATGTTTAGGCTGGTTAATGTATTGTGCTGTGTAATAGCTTCTTTCAGGTCTCTATGCGAAGTGAGATACTTAACGTAATATCACTGGATGCCGCTTGGGTACAAATTTACGAAAGCTCTACTCATGGAGAAAGAAAAGCTTTGTATGATGATGCCTTTCTTGTACTACCTAGAATTTGGAGGATATTCGCGCTAAGATAATTACGATCTATAAAGAGGGTGTGCCAGCATATGAGAGCGTTAAAAGTGTATGGGAACTTGAAAAGCGAACAAGTGCACAAGACAAACTGCGAAGTCACCAGCCATCTCTTTGTGAGGAACTAACATTACTGCGCAAACGGAGGCCCTACTGCTCGCAGATTCCTATAAGATTATCACTCACGTCATGAAGGTTAACGTTAGTAACGGACCCGCTCTCGACATCATCTACAATAATTTGCAAATGACTAGTGTCCGTCCAAGAGTTCCGACATTACTCACATAATGCCAAAGAAAGCAGAGCTGTAGGGGTTTTCAGGAAATGTTGATGCTGTACCAGGACGATTCTACGAGCGGTTAATCACTATGAAAGTGGAATGTACTACTACGACTTCTGAAACAAGGAAAATTAGTAAGCAAAGAAAACACATGCCTCGCTCCCAAGAGAGCAAAATTGTAACATGCATCTGGGAAGGTGATATTAAAAAAGATTTCAAGATGGCATGTTACCAAGACTGATTATACCCACGTAGTCTAAACTATCTGGAAATAATATTGCGACCTACTCCTGCGACAGATATGGGCATTATCAAAATGGATAACCCTGGAATACTGAGAAAAGGATATGACATAGTGTCTGATGAAGCCAAAGTGCATAGTTGGCGATTGCCAAAGTGGATATATATAAACAATAAACGTGTTGTTCTATTTAACGAGTGATTTAAATCAGATTTGAGAAAAAGAAAGTCTGGATGATGTAAACAATGGATCAGCCAATTCTGTTCAAGAGACAATGACATTTGCTAGCGCTTTGTCACCGGCCATAACCCCAATTTGGCACCCAGAACTCTTTCCTTCCAACTGAAGTATGTATGCTTCATTATCGGGGTTTACGTGAAGATGAATATGTGGAGGTTTTCTCCAAAACTCAAAATGCCGACTTCTACAATTAGTGTATTCGGAAATTGGTCAACCGCTGGAAGATGTGTATCGCCTTTTTGGTTTTCATTATTTAGAGAACTAAGTACATCATAAAATCTCGTAGACGCAGTTCCATACCTACTTGATGATAATACGAACTTCGTGACTACTCCTCGTATTTTAGGGATCCTATTATACTAAACACATATACACTACAGCGATAATCACTATTTACTACTGGTATCCATACAGTTCTAAAATTGCATTATCAAATTGTATATGTGGAACGCAATAAAAATAGTAGCGAGACCAGTGGCGTCTCGTGAATACCTCCAACGGGGGGCAACTTCAAAATTTGAAATAGAAAGTGGTATAACTGTTGGAATCGTTCGAAAGGACATTAAATGTCATGCAACTTTTAGAAGACAAACTTTGCCATATCCTTTCCCATTTAGCTGCTAGAGGCGTTGTTGTAGACTTGTATCTGACTACCCATAGCAGGCCTTTATATCAGCTAATAATGCACAAAGAGCCGTAAAACAAACAATTGAACTACCAAATCGTATGTGTAGAATGCAATAAAAATAGTAGCGACACCAGTGGCGTATCATGAATATCTCCAACGGGGGTCATCTGCAAAATTTGACATGAAAACAGGGGTTGGTTGTGCCTCCATTGAAACAAGCGCAAAATGGGAGAAACGTCGACAGGAAACACCCTCGCACCTTCTGACTTTCACCTAGAAATGCGACCGTGTTGCTGCCAACGAGGAAGAAATATGCCAAGGTGTTTCCTCTCGACATTTCTCCAATTGTGCGCTTGTTTCAATGGAGGCACAACCAACCTGTTTCCATGTCAAATTTTGCAGATGACTCCCGTTGGAGATATTCACGATACGCCACTCGTGTCGCTACTATTTTTACTGCATTCTACACATACGATTTGGTAGTTCAATTGTTTGTTTTACGGCTCTATGTGCATTATTAGCTGATATAAAGGCCTGCTACGACTAGTCAAGACACAAGTCTGCAACAGCTCCTTCGTGGCTAAGCGGTTAGCGTACGCGCCTTTGGCGTGGAAGACCAGGGTTCAATTCCCGGCGGGAGTTCATGTGGTTCGGATTCCACGTTAATCAGTAGGTCCACGTCTCATATAGCCACACTGCTGAACGGGACGTTAAACTCAAAATCAACTCAACTCAACAAGTCTGCAACAACGCCTCTAGCGGCTAAATGGGAAAGGATATGACAAAGTTTGTCCTCTAAAAGTTGCATGCCATTTAATGTCCTTTCGAACGATTCCAACAGGTATAACACCTTCCATTTCAAATTTTGAAGTTGCCCCCGTTGGAGGTATTCACGAGACGCCACTGGTCTCGTTACTATTTTTATTGTATTCTACACATACGATTTGGTAATGCAATTTTTTGCTTGAAGGCTCTACGTGCAGCATTAGCTGCGATATAGGCCTGGTACGTTCTTATTGAATCACCCTGTATATATATATATATATATATATATATATATATATATATATATATATATATATATATATATATAAAATCTCCAACCAAATGGATTACGGGATTGTTACAAATTTTTGTGTAGTATCTGCTACAAGAAACATATAAGCAATTACACACACACACACACACACACATATATATATATATATATATATATATATATATATATATATATATATATATATATATATATATATATATATATATATATATATATATATATATATATTCATGTAGACCAAATTACACCATCATCAGTCATTTATATGGATTGAGTTTTTAATGAATATGAAAAATACAATGTCCATGATAATCCCAGTAACGAGTTCACAATCACACACACAAAAAATGATGTGAGATTAAAATCTCGTAAAAGATAATCTATACTGATAGCACTAACCCGCCATAGGGATCCTCTCACTGAATTTGATATTCATGAATCTCAATATACTGCACATACTTCTCATCACATCATGTGCCAATGGTTATTCCGCTCTAAGAGAATCGGATGTCAACACTCAATTGTTTATTTTCTAGAACATGCATCACGATGTGACACATGCATTGGGTTGCTAAATGCCTTGTTCTAGTCTAGCATCAAACATTACAGTGAAGATCTGCAAACACAAAATCAATACTTTATTTTTGACGATTATGTTAGATTATGTGGTAAAAGTCTCATATACATGGGTTCTTTACACATTGCACATGTAATCACAACACAATTTGAGAACATCTTTTTATAGATGAAAGCGTCACCGGATTCATGAAAATGTCAAATCAACAACACACAAAATGAGTACTTGCTAGTTTATACACGAAAAAAAGTTGGAGGAAATAATATTGTTTAAGAAATACCTATCAATTCTTAGTAACATTTGTGCCTACCGATGATCATTCAGAAAATAAAACATTTGGACTTGGACTTGAGTTTAACGTCCCTTTCAGCAGCGAGGCTATGAGACGTGAACCTACTGATTAACGTGGAATCCGAACATGAGCTCTCGCCGGGAATCGAACCCGGATCTCCCACGCCAAAGGTGCGTACTAAATAAAACACGTTTACGTCTGTTGCAGGAGACAATAATAATAGTAATAATAATACACCAGTTAACATAAACCCTTATTAAAAATATTGAAACAATGTGCTCTTTGCGCGGCTGATAGTGATGAGCGCAAGTCTTGGATGCAAGACCAGACCAGGAATCCCAATACAAGACCACGACCAAGACTCTTGCCCAAGAGTCTTGCACAAGTACCGGCTCAGTGGTAGAGCGTTCATCTGTGGTGCATGAGGTCCGTGGTTCGATCTCAGCTTGGGCCATGTGAGCTGTTTTGGTGGACAAACACCATGTGCGTGGATTTTCTGTGAGTTTTCCTGTTTCCTCTTACTTTCTTCATTCCACTATTTCATTTATTTCTCATCATTTTCCTTAGCCTCGGTGCATAATCGTGGGACGTTCAACTAGATATTTCATTTCATTTAAAAACATATTAGTGGTTTCTTCTTCCAAAACTAGAAAGAAATTTAGTATTGTACGGCAATTCCGTACACCATAGCTGCCGATTACATGGGTATGGCCTTGGTTCCGAGGCTCAAGCATCCGTTGGAAACTTTTAACGTGTAGTCACAAAAATTAATATCGAAATAACATTTTCATGACATTGGCAAAAACTTAATGCATGTGACCGTATGCTTGATTTCATGACCGGATGCTTATACATTGAATAATTGTTTATCAATATAACTTTGTCTCCTTAGGTATACGACACATCAAGGATTGAGCGATATCCCATTATACAACAATAAATAATCTATATTCACAAGTAAGAGTAATTTTGTACAGTTATTTCGAATAATTTTGAGTTTGGTGCCGTTATTTTGTATTTCAAATATAGATCAAATGTATTTATATAAATTGAGTATACACGAAAAACAAACAGTTGAGTCGTTTTCAGTTTTCACTCAAACTATTCTAGAATATTAAGAGGTTTGATTATAATCATTATTATTTTAATTTTTCTCTTTCTTTTTGGGCCAATATTGCTAAACATATCATCATCACCATTATAGATATTCTGTCACTATTAGCAGGTCACTTGCTGCAACTGAGAAGCTTCGATGTACGGTGGTCCTCCGCTGATCTCTTCGTCTTGACACACGCAGCAATTTTGTGTTTTAATACCTTTCTTCAACTAGTCTCCTCCACCCCACCCGTCTCTTTCCTTCCACCATACCTTCTAGCACATCCCTCATAATACAGTTTCTCCTTAGCCAATTACCCAACCAGTTCCTCTTCCTCCTCTTAATTACATATAAAATTCTTCTTTTCTCCCCTACTGCTACTATTTCTAACCTTCTCATTCGTTTTCCGTTTAGCCCAGCTAATTCTCTCCTTTTTTCTCCATGCCCACATTTCGAAAGCCTCCATTTTTTCATTGCTTTTACATAATGTCCATGTTTCTGCCCCACAGAGTACATATTGGAATCAGTAAAACAAAATCTCAGTATTTAATTGGAAGTTTGTTCAATGATGTGTTATGTGGCAATCAGATTTTAGCGACAACTTGATGGACCCTCCCGTGTAAGTCTCGAAATCCAAGTAGTAGTATAAGTCCTATTGCTATTATTACAATTACAAATATCAATATCCAAAAATGCCTAAAGTTCTTTTTTCACCTAGAGATACTCATCTCAGGTAAGTGAACAGAAACAAATGAAAAAGGGAAATGGAGGCCTTCAAAGTAAAACGTAGACACATTCACCAGTGTTGAGAAACATTTTTAAATCACGCTCGACCCTATTCATAAGAAATAAATACGCGGATCTGCTTAGTTGCAGTTATCAGTTTCTAGCCACGTAGCATATATAAGTACAGCAGAAATCAAATAACTGCTACCGGCGGTCTTCGTGGCCGTGCGTACTAGCGCAATGTGCTAGTAATTATAATTGCTTTTGGCGTGCGTTCAAACCCGGGCCAAGGAATTTTTTCTATTTTTATAAAAAATAATACCCAAAAAAGTGATTTACTTACGTTGCGCGTGCAGTTTTGCTATACGATTCCATTGTAGAAGAAGTAGTAGTAGTAATAGTAGTAGTAGTAGGAGGAGGAGGAACGGTTTGAAAGCCCCACAGGGCTCGTTTTGTTCCACCTTGACTGCCATGATATAAATTTTACCTCAACTGTTTTTTCAATTTTCTTCTTCAACTCCAACAAAGTGACAATTTTCTTCTATTAAAACTATAATAAAAATTACATACACCAGAAGGTTTGGACCAGACCCGCAACCAGCCACAGAGGTTTAGAGGGGCCATAAATATGCTAGGGGGGGGGACAAGTGATTAAACATTCGCTTACACATATCTAAAAAAAAAAAAAAAAAACGCAAACTGCAACCAATCAGAAACGTGTTTTTAGTTTATATGGCTAGGGTCGAGTGTTAAACATGCTGTTCAGAAAATGCTGTTTACAAGCAGTGAGCAGAGTGGGTCGGTGCGTGGTGGGTCGCAATGGGTCACATGCTGTTGACCCACGACCTACTCACACTCAGAAAACACGACCCATTTGACCTACTGACCCACTCCAACTCTGATTGGCACTTTTCAGAAAATCCGTACATATTTTGGAAAAGTTCCAAACGATATGTAGTTGTTTCGTTTTAGGTTAAGGTATTATGAGACTGCTGCTTCACTTTTGAATGGAATTACGATTCCCCATGTTTTTTTCTATATATTTTTTGTGAAAACACGTTAATGAGCAATAGAAAATACAACTATTTTTCGCTTCGGATTGGTTTCGGTTAACAGGTTGAAAATTAAATCTTTACGTTTAATGTCCAACGATTATGCCTGTTAGGTTGAAGAAGACTATGATTGAAGCAAGTGAATTATAATAGACGATTTGGTGGAATGAGAAAGTGGGACTGTTTCGAGAAAACCCAGGATGTTGTCCGTCTCAAGCTTACTTGTCTTGGCAACGAACCAGGTATCCCACCCATCAGATAGTTCAGTAGACGGGGTCTCAGTTTTGATTCCCGGTGGGAGAGCATTTAAAATATTAAATGTCCTCGATGTATCTGTGTTCGTGTCCCTGTCGTTCAAGGTTACTGGAAATAACTGTACAACGAGAATAACACAATATAATAAAGATAAGTTTCGGAGATACTTTGTCTTTTTTTTTTTTTTAATTTAAACTTGAATTCTCTGAATTATAATATTTTATCATGACCGAAATCAGTGTTTCATCCTTAATAAAATATTGGAAATGAATTTTTTAAGTTTTACGTCCCACGGATATGACGGTTAGGCTAAAGGAGACGGTGATGATGAGAGATGAGTGAAATGGTGGAATGAAGAGTGGGAGGGAACGGGAGAACCCCGAGAAAACCCACGAGCACGGTGTTTGTCCACCACAAAGTCCACACGGCGCGAGCTGGGATCGAACCAGGGACCCCAAGCACCGGAGGTGAATTTAGAATGTTAAGTATCATACCGATTTTGTTTGGTTTGTTTGTTTTAGTCGAGATGAGAAACTCCTTATGTCCCGTCTCGAATGTAAAATGTTAAGTCTCATACTGATTTTGTTTGGTTGGTTTTAGAATCGAGATGAGAAACTCCTCATGTCCCGTCTCGAATGTAAAATGTTAAGTCTCATACTGATTTTGTTTGGTTTGTTTTAGAATCGAGATGAGAAATTCCTCATGGTCAACATTAAACAAAACCGATTTTTTTTTTTTTTTTTTTTTTGCCTAATATCACGATTTTGCTTGTAATGGTATGACTTGAGCGATAATAAGTTTCTAATTTTTAATCTTCTCCGATATTATTATTATTCCTGAAGATTTGATAGTTCAAGTATTGAAACATCCGTGTTTTCAAATATTTGAATATAATAAAACGTGTGTCATCGCCAATCAATCAAAATTCATAAAGTAAAAAAAATGCCCGACGTGGATTCGATCCAAGAACCTCCAGATAGCCGGCCACGCGCCTGGACCACTGAACCACGACCACTACGCTCTTAATGATTCGTCTTTAGTCTGGTTACGTTAGGTTTCTTTGCCTCCGATTTCAAAGTTGTATGTTATTTTTCTTCGTTTCAAAAAGTCTTTCGTATGTCTTTTATGATGATATAAGTTAATAATCTTCGCCAAAGTTTATAGGCCTATTAATAACATGAGTTGTTCTTAAACCTTTGGTTCATGTTTGCTTCTTCTCCACAGGAAACTACAGATATGACAGATTTAATTCTCATACTCGGCATTTGTTTGAAAGCAGTCGCCATTACCTTGTCAAAGACTTATGTCCGCCACTATACATCCCAAGGTAATGTTGAAAGGTCGCATAAGTTCTTCAGTGACTGCAGCCCAAAGTCAAAGAAACGTAAAATGAAGAGTATGAATGAAAAAACAAGTCCTCCAACAAGGGGGGATGAGTGTGGGGAACTTCTCTTGTTTTAGTTTGTATTTCAGTTTGTGAAAGAAAAATAGACCGTTAACAGTACGAGAAGCTTGTATTTCTTGAGCATTATATTATTAAATTGGGTCTTATTTTTACGTCTTTTTATAGGCCCTTTTTTAGGCAAGTTTTAGGTCTTCAACTTCCGAGCCCTATCCATAACCAATGGTTCCTTAGAAGTTTCCTGTTCGCGGTATGCTACTACTACTGTAGTATGATGCATGGAAAGTTTAATAAGTTCCCACCTCCTGTTCGTCTGTGTCGTTCATAATTTTCTTAGAATTTCCACTCCAATTCATGTCTTATATTATTACTTTCTTTACTTTCCACTAGAGCACCATTTACTGGTGTGACAACGGTAAGCATCCCTTTCACTGACGTACGTCGCCACAGAAAATAAGGATGTTACACTCAGTACTATGATTGACACCACTGTTTTGACATGGTGTTCCCAACAGAAGGCATATTATGATCGTTTTTTCCTTAATTTGGACCACTTTCGGTTTGAATACAGCGTTAACGGAGGAGATGGAACTTACTCTTGGGACTCTAAATCGACTGCAGAAAACTGAAACTTGATAACTTTTACCCTCTTTGCTCTGTGGAAATCAGTATTGAAACCGGAATATTAAATTTGAACCACACTTGCTTTGGTGCTGTATGCTGAAAGTCATGGTATGTTACCTTGACACGCTGAATCGTTTGCAAAAAAGAAGAAAAAAAAAACGCTTCTCGCTATCTGTTAGTGTTTTCGTTGTAGGGCGATAAACGTTGAAACCGGAAATGGATAATTCGAATCTTTCCGGTTTGAATAGTGGTAAGTGGACGACACGGAACCTATCCTTGGAACGCTGAATCAACTGCAACAAACTGCTTCTCGATATTACCGTTTTTGCTCAACACCTGTCGACAGATGCACGAGCATGGCTGTTCTATAAGACTTCGACACTTATGCATAGCATAATTTGAAAGTCTAAACATTAATTTGATCAAAAATAAACAAAAACTAAATGAAATGAAATATTTCAGTTTAACGTCCCTCGACTGTGCCCGTTAGTGTAAGGCAAACGACGATTAAAGCAAGTGAATGATGATGGAAGAATTGGTGGAATGAGAGTGGAACTAAACGAGAGTACCCCGAGAAAAATCCACGTACATGATGTTGTCCACCCCAAACTTACTTGATCGGGGATCGAACCAGGAATCCCACACACCAGAGGTAAGCGCTCTGTCACTGAGTTACCGTGCCAGCGAAAAATAAACAAATCAATTTATAATATGACTTTTCTGATACTACTTTTTTTTTTTTTAAGATGCTACTTTGCCTCTTATTGAATTACGTCAGTTTTGCATGACTGCATTTTATATATATATATATATATATATATATATATATATATATATATATATATATATATGTATATGTGTGTGTGTGTGTGTGTGTGTGTGTTTTCTTTTACATGAATCGCAGATCCACCACTCCACCACCAGCTGATCCCACATCAATGTTCTTGCATTAAATCCTCTGGACTTCAGATTGACTTTTTACATCATCCCCTCGCCCCGTATTTCTGAAAAAAAAAAAATGTTATAGAATTTTGGATTTTTCTAACACACCGTGAAGAATTTCCACATGTATTTATTTCCTCGCTGGCGCATTTGCATGGCGATTTGTTTTTGAAATTATCCAAATCTGCAATTCAAAATGCTACTGGGTATTTTCTAGTATTGAATGAAGCAGAAAAACTAATACCTACAAATCAAAACCTCAAGGAAAATCTTTTCCTGCCATATTGTGATACATGCATATCAGAAAGAAAAAGCGACAATTTCCTGCACATCAAAAAATATATTAAAATGTTAACAAAATAATATGTACAAACCTATACCTTATACAGAAATTGTTATACAGAGAAACACCTTCTACAGAGAAACACCTCAAGAAAGTGCAACTTACCAGATTAATGTGGCCACGTTTTGCATTTAGAACAACTCTGATGAGGCTTAGAATGCATTCATAGATATCGTGAATGGCAACAAATAGAATTACAGAATTCCGAGTGCATCACTCTCTTCAGAGAAAAATGAAATGAAATGAAATTTTGAGTTTTACGTCCCACGGTTATGCCGGTGAGGCTAAAGGAGACGGTGATAATGAGTAATGAATGAAATGGTGGAATGAAGAAAGTGGGAGGAAACGGGAGAACCCCGAGAAAACCCACGCACACGGTGTTTGTCCACCACAAAGTTCACTTGGCGAGAGCAGGGTTTGAATCCGAGACCCCTAGCACCAGAGGTGAACGCTCTACCACTGAGCCACCGCGGCCCCTTCTCTTCAGAGAATCGAAGCGGAAGTCTAACGGAATAATTATGTTCAGGTGCAGGAATTAATATTAAACCTCATCCCAATGTTTCTCAAACCACGTAGCAACGTGAATGTGTACATTATCCTGAAACATCCAGAAATATGACGTCATTGACTGTAAACAACATTTGGACTACAGGATGCACATGATCTCCCAAAATGGCGACACAATTACGAGCAGTAATGCGATTGGTAAATATCAGCATAGAAGTCACTGAAAACCAGGATACTCCATAACAGATCCGTAGTCATGTTTCACGGATGGGCGGAGGCATTGCGAATCATACGCTTGTTTGAGTGTACGCCAAACATGGATTTTCTTCTGACTATTGTTCTTCTTCACTGGTGTGGTTTTGCCAAGTGTTTTGTAGGCCGTCATTACCTTTCCTACGCGCTGTCCTTCGCGATACACCCACTAGCTTAACACATTCGTAACTCTCGCACTACATAATAGAAAGTCAACAATTTGTTCTCTTAGGAAATCTGAGAGGTCACCCATTTTACACTATCACTGTCTGCTCAGTTCACTGTATACTACCTTCTACTGCTCCTCACGTGTTACGGTGTTTGCCGTAACATACCACAAAGAGCCTGGCGCAGTGTCCGCCGCCTGACCGTTGTCAACCCACATATCTGATGTTTCCAGTTCCAGCTTTTTTTATTGTTTTGGTAACTATTTGTGTATTAATATATGTAAATTAGTTGTAAATCAAAATAGTAAATTAAAACATATCTAGCTAGAAAAGAAAGAAATAACATTCAATCAAAAAACTAACAGTAAAAAGGATCACGCACTATTAGTTTCAACTTCCTAGGTCAACCGTTGGAAGATGTCTGCAGCCACCTAACGGCGAGTCGCGTCATTTCTATTATCTTTGCAAAAAAAAAACATAATTCAAAACTTTGCTTTCGTGCAAGTCATCGTGTCGAGTAACGGATAGACGTGTCACCGTTACCAGTTAAGAAGTTAAGAAAATAACTCCGTTAACGAACTTAGTCGAGACAATCGCTCTAGCTATTCCAATCATAATTCAAAAATTCACTTTCTGTCAAGAGTTACCTGTGTGGAGCAACGGACAGACGTAAGTCTTCGTTAAGATGTTAACGACTTGACTCCATCAATGAACTCGGCCGAGGTAATCGCTCTAGCTATCTACTGCAAAAGGGATTTTAAAAATCGTTTACCTTCAACAGTAATTACGTGGAGTAACGGTCAGACGTAAAGACGCAGTTATCCGTTAGAATAAGATGTTAACGGATGACTCAATTAACGAACTACCAGACATAATCGTTCTAGCTATCTCTTGCAGAGTGCAGAATTGAAAAATTTACTTACATGTACGGGATATGAGCTATAGATGACAACCGTTAGTCACCGTTGCTCATTAAGATGTTAACAGATTAACACGACTATGAACTCCGAATGAAATAATATTCTCGCTATCTATTGCATAAAACAGAGTTTAAAAATTCGCATTCGTTCAAGAGTTATCGTGCGGAATAATGGACGGACGGACGTACTAACAACACAATACTGTATGTCTCGCTATGTGATCCTAATAAATTGTAATATTACAGCAAGTAAAATAAGATCAATCTTCACATTGACACGAACACGAATGAGTGTAGGCCCCTTTTGATAGTAAGACATCGTCTCATACATCAGGACGGTTAGAAACAATTTTAATAGAATTACAAAAATACAAAAATCTGGCAGACCATTACTATGCAAATCCTACAGGCCTCAAAAGTTAAGGCTGGATTCTCTCTAAATTATGTGCGAAACTAGATTATCATATCCAGAAAGATTAAAACATCCCCACAATAGTGTCGTGTCTCATTCGCGATTATCTTGGAATGCCTATCACCATAGAATCCAGCCTTTGGAACTCGCATGAGGATGACAGAATGAAAATCCAAGTTCTTGCTTGCGGTACGTTGCAAACTGCTATCGTCAGACCGCTTTCATTGATGAAAAGGTATTCTCGAAACAGAAGTCTTGCCACCGCCAAAATGATTGGATCCCTGCGCGAAGTTTTAAAGAAGCTACTGAAGTTACACAGAGGATTCATAGATGCCATCAAGAGGCTTCAGTAATGGTGTAGTGGAAAGTAAGTTAAATATTTCCACTTTTGTGGACAAAGGATAAAACATTGGCAAATGTGAATCAATACGATCTGTTCACTGTGTAATTAAACTCCTTAATAACAGCTCTTTAAAGTAGGCATTGGGCTTTCCAGTAGAACTCACCTTCTGCGAACGAAGACAAAACAATACAAAAGTGATTCGCAAACAATGTCTCCGTGTTCATTTGTTGTGCGGATAGGCCAGCTGAGAGTTCACATCTTTTAACTTCTGGCTAATCGTTTGTAGTATGAGTTAAAGTGGGTGACCTGTACTAAATGTTACTTCGATGTACAATTTCAACCATGACCCTTTATCCCTTAAAATCGTGCGTGATTTCGTAGACGCGTGTTCCGAAAGTTTAAAACTTTGTACTAGGAATAGGATAAAGCATTTCAAACAGCCTCAGTTTCTCAAGTTGCTATACTTTGATGAATAAATATGATAAAGTTCCTTTTTTTAACATTATTTTTGTTGATATGAACTCGGTTTTTATGTGAGAACAGAATTTATGACAGGACTATGTAATTCTATATAATATGCTTGATACACATATAACATTCACAGAGAGACCTACTACGCCTAGTTATTCCAGATTCTTTTCATTGTATCAGCTCATCCTATCTAAGTAATGTAATGTTTTCGATGACCGATGCAACGACGCCATCTGACGAGAGAACAGTGTAGACAGTACGTATCATATAAGACACTTACTTGATAGTGCAAAATGTGTCGATGGATAACCGCTTATTCCATGGTTTGGAATTTTGGCGTGAGTTTGATCATGGCAGTGTCGGAGGACCAAGTACAGCATACCATCCTGTGTGACTTTCACCAGGGACATTCAGGTAGCGACACGAAACATCAAATCTTGTATATGGTCAGGGTACTGTGGATGTGTGTGTGGAAGTGCCAGAAATGGTTTCAGAGATTTCGGTCTGGAAACACTAATCTCGACGATAAGCCACGAGAAGGAGTACCTGTGCAGCCGGATAATGATACCCTGTGAGTAGCGGTGGCAAATTCTATGCAAACTGTTGAACTGGTCAGCAAACTCCATGTCACACTCATTCAGTCGTTCCTCAACATGTGAAAGAACTTCAGTACGTGTCAAAATTTGGTCAATATATATTCCATACGTTGACGCCATAACAGAAGCAGAAGGGAGTAGACATCTGAAGTTCCTTACTCGCCCGTAACAGACATGAGCCATTTCTGGACAAAATGGTGACAGGGGATGAAAGGTCGATCCTCTACCATAACATTACACGTCAGTAAGCATCTAGAGGTGGGAGTGCACAGAAACTATTCCAAAACAGGAGCTCTCCCCCCTCCAAAGTGATGCTGAGTGTTTGGGATATCCGTGGTATAATTCATCCCTAGTTCTTGCCATGTAACCAGATAATCAATGTAGTTGTCTATTGTCAGAAGCTGGAACGCCTACAAACTGCATTGCTGAAGAAACGTCCTGCTCTGGTTCATCGCAAGGATGTATTCATTCACAGTGATAACGCGTGTCCACATACGGCAATCAAAGAATCGAAGAATGTGGCTGAGAGAAAATCCCTCGGTCTTTCTAGCAGATTCTGCACCAATAGATTACAGTCTTTTTCGCTGCCTGCAAAATCACATTTCCAAGAAAACTGCAAGATGAAATTAAATCTTTCAGTTAAATGTCCAACGATTATGGCTTTTAAGCTAAGGGAGACGGATGATTAAGGCAAGTGAATGATAATGGAAGAATCTATGGAATGAGACTGTGGTAGGAAACGGAAGCAACAAGAAAACCAACGAACACGACGCCTACTACAAACTTACTTGAGGGTCGAACCAGGGATCCCACTCAGCACTCTACCACTCAGCCACCGTGCTCCCCCCCCCCAGGAAAACTATAAGACAAGGATGATGTGACGAATAGTGGCCCAGTTCTTTGCCTCCAAAACCGGTGACTTCTTTCAGCGGGGGACTCAACAACTGGTTAACAGGTGGCAGTACTATGAAGTCCGATGGAGACTATCTCCCTGACCAATGGCAGTGTTTCAGTTTATCGTTCTCTTCCTCCTAGTGCAAAAACACGACATTACTTATGGGAAAACCCGGTAATAACATACAGATGGTGATCAGAAAAATGGAAACACCTGTAGTTGGCAACACGTCAGATGTATGGGTTGGCAGTGGTGTCGTGGCGCCCGCAGCGCCGGACAGCTGGTGGTGGTGTGTTAGGTCGGTCTCCATACTACGTCAGGCGCAGTGGAACAGCAGTGTCCAGTGGCTGCAGCAGACGGAGGTAGTGTAAAATAGGAGACCTCTCAGATTTTTAAAGAGGGCAAATTGTTGGTGCGCGGTTATGTGGAATGAGTGTGACGGCAGTGGCTACTGTGTTAGGTGTGTCGCGTGGGACAGTGTTGAAGGTGATGACGACCTACACAACACACGGGAAAACCACATCGGGGAAACGGAACAGTGAGCGGAAGAAAATCATGAGTGACAGGTCACGCCGGGGATTAAAGCGCATTGTCACGCAGAACCGTCGTGCCACTGCGGAGCAAGTAACGGAGGAACTCAATCAGCACCTCCCCCACCCTGTTTCAACAATCACAGTCCGCCGCGAATTACATGACATGAACTTACGGGGTCGTGTTGCACGGGCCAAACCGCTCATCAGGGACCATAACGCTTTCACACGCCGCAAATGATGCCGCAACCATGCAACTTGGACCGTTGAGGACTGGAAACGTGTGATATGGTCGAATGAGTCATCCTTCACCCTATTCCCAACCACGGGCCGTGTTTATGTGTGGAGAACGCCCAAAGAAGCTTATGATCTGCAGTGTCTCCGCCCAACTGTGAAACATGGCGGCGACTCGGTGATGCTGTGGGCCGCCATATCACGGTTTTCATTGGGTCCTGTAGTCACACTTAGCGGACGAATCACTGCCAACGATTATGTCGCAATTTTAGGAGACCACTTGCATCCTATGGTCCGGATGTTGTTCCCGGACAATGACGCTATCTTCCAGGATGATAATGCACCCATTCACACAGCTGGCGTTGTTGCAGTGTGGTTTGAGGAACATCGGGATGAAGTTCAACACCTCCCCTGGCCCGCCCAATCCCCAGATCTCAACATAATTGAAGAACATCTGTGGTCGTCTTGGAAACACGACTCCGGCGACGATTTCCACCTCCATCCCCTGGCCGATGCCCTGCACGAGGAATGGTGTAAAATTCCACTTGCTACCATTCACGACCTCTATGCCGCCATCCCACGTCGCATCAAGGCTGTTCTGAAGGCGAAAGGTGGCCCGACACCATAGTAATCTGGTAAGTTGCAATTTCGTTCAGGTGTTTCCATTTTTCTGATCACCATCTGTATATCCCGGATTCTAAGGCACAGCAGGTTAAGTTTAAATGCCCTAAAAAAAGTTATTCTCGCTTAAGTCTTTATGTGAATTTTCTCTGAAAATTTATTTTATCGAAAATAAATAAATACAATGGTTCTATTGGTTCTACTTCTTTTTAATTTTACGTCCCAAGATTATGCCTTTGAGCTAAACGAGACGATTAGAAATGAATTATAATAGGTATTCTATAGCACCCATGCCTTTAGCGGGATTCGAACCGCATCAGACAGATTTTGCGATCGCCGGCAGAGTTCATAAATGCTATAGTACACCATTCTGCCACAATAACGTGACATTAATTTTAGTATTTTGTAAAATTACTATCATTCAGTGAAGGTCCCTTCTTGGCACTACAAATACAGTTCTACATAAAAACAAACGATTGCGGTAGACTGTAACAGTCTCACTTTTCATCGAGAGGGAGAGGTACACCTATTTTTATGTCTGTGATGTTGAAATAGCAGGCAGTTATAAACTAACATCCTTTCTCAATTCGTGGTCCGCGGACAATAGAGGTGACAAATTTAGAGGGTCCATGCCATTATTTATATCTCATAATTTATATTTAAAAAATGGGTATGTAATGACCTCGGTATGTACGTGCCATGTGCTATATCTTTATAATATAAAAAGAAGGTTCATAATTTAAAAGATTTTATTATTGGTATCTACCTATTATTTAAAGAAGTAGGGTCCGTATCTTGCCATAAAAATAAGAAGAGTAACTCTAAAGTAATTGGGAACCACCGAACTAACATAACGCTGTATTGACACCTACTCCCACCAAGTGATAAAGAATCATTTCTAGCTTTACTTGACTATGTAACGGTTTATTATGATATATTTAGCTATAATCCTAATGGACCCAACGATCAAGTCATTCTTGTCGAACTATACACATTTCACTCTTCTAACTTTCCTTTTTCTTTTCAAAACTCTCTACACAAAACTACTTCTTAAAACAGAAGTATAATCATCATACTGCAGTTAATATTAGAATTAAAAATCACTACTAGAACGAAATCATTTCGTACCTACAGTCCATACTAGTCAGAAAACATCCAATAAGCTAACATTCTTTAGAATGTAGGTCACTTGGGCCACACATGACCTTCCTTTCCCGAAAGAGTAAGGACGTAACAGACAGTATCCGCATTCTCTACTTCTCAGATTTTTACTGCTCGCTAACTCCAGACAGAAGACATACACTGTTTAAGCGTCAAGTGGTACTTATTCAGTGCAAGCAGAACAACTTCTCTCATGGCTATCCTCACTTTTACGTCATTCAACACACCATCTGCCTACACGGAACGGAAAAGCGATCGTATTACAGGGTAGATTTCATCACATCTGCGGAAATTAAATCAATAAGTTTCGCAGAAAGTTCATATTCACGCTATATCAAACACTTTCTAAACTTGCCTTCTCCGGTGGTCCAAGTTGTTAACACGCGCGGTGCACGGAATCTCGGGTTCGACTACCGGCAAGGGAGCCTTGAAATTTCAACGTATTACAACGGTTCGAATTACACCTTAATTTCTAGGTTTACGTCTGATAGCCGTAGTGTTGAAAAGGAACGCTAAACTCCAAGCAATAAACTTCCTAAACTTGCACATTTTAATAGAATTGAATAGTTTAAAGTAAATACTGCCGTCTTTATATCAAGGTTTCGACTTCAAAAATTGGACATCAGCCTCTTGCTTGATGTTTTCTTCCAAAAGAATGGTGCGGCACTACGAAAATCTCTTCTAAAAGCCGAAAGAGCATTTCTCTACCTAAGAAAGAAAGTACTGTATTTTTTTTCTCAAAGACGATCATCAATACTTTACTTCAAGAAAATTCCCATACATGATATGATCATACAGCACCTTCAATTTCAAATTAAATATTTTCTTTCATTTATCTCTCACATTGTAGACTACACATTTTCAAATGGTGCACTCAACAACTGATATGCCGAGAGAAAATTATACGCGTTAATTCCGCAACGAATAAATATTCAAAAAGAAGTTTCCTTGCAAGAACGAGATAGTACAAAAATCTTCAAAACTGAAACATACACTATGTGATCAAAAGTATCCGGACATCTGGCTGAAAATGACAAGTTCGTGGCGCCCTCCATCAGTACTGCTGGAATTCAATATGGTGTTGTGTTAGCCTTGATGATAGCTTCCACTCTCGCAGGCATACTTTCGATCAGGTGCTGGAAGGTTTCTTGGGGAATGGCAGCCTATTCTTCACGTGTGTTTTATAGGATTCAAGTCAGAACTCTGTGCAGACTAGTCCATTACAGGGATGTTATGTTCGTGTAACCACTCCGCCACAGGCCATGCAGTATGAACAGGTGCTCGAACGTGTTGAAAGATGCAATCGCCATCCCCGAATTGCTCTTCAACAGTGGAAAGCAAGAAGGTGCTTAAAATATCAATGTAGGCCTGCGCCGTTAGAGTGCCACGCAAAACAAGGGGTGCAAGCCCCTCCAAGAAAAACACGACCACACCATAACACTACCACCTCAGAATTTTACTGTTAGCACTACACACGCTGACAGATTACGTTCACCGGGCATTCGCCATACCCACACCCTGCCATCGGATCACCATATTGTGTACCGTGATTCACACAACGTTTTTCCGCTGTTCAATCGTCCAATGTTTATGCTCCTTACACCAAGCGAGGCGTCGTTTGGCATTTACCTACGTGATGTGTGGCTTATGAGCAGCCGCTCGACCATGAAATCCAAGTTTTCTCACTTCACGCCTAACTGTCATAGTACTTGAAGTGGATCCTGATGCAGTTTGGAATTCCTGTGTGATGGTTTGGATAGATGTATGCCTATTACACTTAACGACCCTCTTCAACTGTCGGCGGTATCTGTCAGTCAACAGACAAGGTCGGCCTGTACGCTTTTGTGCTGTACGTGTAACTTCACGTTTCCACTTCACTATCACATCAGACACAGTGGACCTAGGGATGTTTAGGAGTGTGGAAATCTCGCGTACAGACTTCTGGCACAAGTAACACGCAATCACCTGACCACGTACGAAGTTCATGAGTTCCGCCGAGCGCCCCATTCTGCTTTCCCACGATGTCTAATGACTACTGAGGTCGCTGATAATGAGTACCTGGCACTAGGCGGCAGCACAATGCACCTAATATGAAAAAAGTACGTTTTGGGGGATGTCCGGATACTTTGGATCACATAGTGTATGTGCTACGAGACATGGCCTATTCATTTCATGCCATAGTGTTGTGTTTATGCATTACACCATGTTACAGAAATTAACTCCAATCAAATGTGGTCTTAAATATCAAAATACGAATTATAACAGAGAATACAACTAGGCACTGACAATATTTAAAATTTATTGTTTTGGAGAATAATCCCATAGTCTAAAATTAGTAATTATTGGTTGCATATAAATCACATCGTGAAAACATCCCTAAACGAGTTTCGTGAAAAACTGAATTCTTGTTCTCCGTTGCAAGAATACAATTAGAAAGGGTTTAATTTCGAGAAAGCCCATTGAAAGGTGTCTTAATAAATAAAACTCTTAGAAATACCTCAACTTTTACTCAAGAAAACTCCACTACTTCATTATGTTTGGTGAAAACTTGTTTTCGGATGCGAAAAATATACTTCGCAAGATCTCGGCTCCACGAAATCTAATTTATGCCGCCTGTTCAAAAACTCGCTGTGGGGACGCCTGACAACTTTGATTAAATTGAGTATACCCATCGTTTGTCTTAAATATTTTTATAAAATATGATTCTACATGTTTTATAAACGATTTACCTTGATCTCAACTTAGGGAATATTACCTAAGAACATCCGTAGGTAGTCCCATTTTGATGTGGGACAGTTACTGATTTTCATTTAAAAAAAAAGAAAAAAAAGATTAAAATGTTTTCGTACGCAAAATGAAATATTCAATTTTAATCTCCCACATTACGCTCTTTGGGCTGATAAGACAGATGGTTAATGGAGGTGAATGTTTATGAATGAAATGGTGAAATCATGTGGGAGAAAAACCGGAGAACCCAAGAAAATTCACGGACATGATGCTATCCGCCAAAACTCGTACGGACTGGGATCGAATCAGTAACCCCTCGCATTAAAGATAAGCGCTCTACCACTGAGCCGCTTTCCGTGTGCAATGTTATTGCTTTAGAATTACTTCTGGCAAGCTAGTGAACTAATAAGCAGACCATAGTGATCACTTGAAATGACTAATAGCCCTCAATCCTAAAAAGGTTAACCACCCCTGATATATATACCATACGCAATCTACAACTCATCGATAATCTTGACCTGCTTAGTACATGGGTGAAAAATTTTCCCGTGCAGATCTCTGGAAAATCCAGTGTGTACTTCATCAATGAGGAACGATTTTTTTTTCTGCAATATGAAAAATCATTATTAGTTTACTATCTACACGTCACATCCTTTTTTTATTGGGGGGGGGGGGAATACCACACTTATTCCAACAACAACAACAGAACTTGTCCATTTTATTAGTTACTTTCAGAGCCAACATTTCAATATACTTTCTACAAATTTTAATTAAGTGCCTGACATCAAAATTAGTTTTAGAAACTTACTAATTCTTTTAAAATAGTCAACTTATTACAACGCCATACTTAAAATTTACTATCATTAATGAGTTTTTAATATATAAATTTACACACTATTCCAATTATAACTTTTTACTTTTAATCTGATAAGAATGCTACAATCGGTATGATAATATAAATGGAGTGCACTGGTTCCTTCTTTGTGAACAACAATAAATATAATTTATACAGGGTGTCCCAAAAGTCACCGAATCCGATGTTGAAGACTGTATAACTAAAAAACTAAATGGAATGAGAAAGAACGCTCTTTGCAACAGAAAGCCCTATATATTGAGAAACTTTTCAGACACAAACATGTTTTTTGCCATGCATGATTTAATAATAAACATTAAAAATGTTGTCCGAGTCCGAAAATAAAGTTTTGCAAATCGATTACACTGAATACAGAATCCATACCCGTAATTTTATTTCAACATTTCTCAATACTACCGAACAATCTGGATGCCCATATATTGAATTTGACAGAAAAAGTACGTTGTCTGTCAAATTCAAGTCTTACAAACATTGCGCACGTGTATTATTGAGCTCTTCACAAAATCATGTTCTTACAATAATATCAACCACGCTGGCAACATTGCTGCTGTCAAGTGTCACTAACAGATGGGTTTGACCTCTAGCTAGCACACTAAGGCACTTTTAATGAAAAGGAGAAAATTGATTTTTTAAGGGAAAATATGATAACGTACATACACTGTGCAAACCTGAAATGTAGCGATTAATTTTTCATTTGTTTCATGTGCCTAGAATAGTTGCTATCCAGTTAGCTTTTCACTATTCGATAGGTGATGGTGTGCACTTGCGCTGAAGTGCTTTGTTTTTCAAAATGAAATTCTCTACTCAGGAAAGTGTCTATATTGTGGAACAATACTTCCGGACAGTGTCATTCTGGTGTAAGAGAAGCATTTGGTGTAAAGTTCCCAAACTCTCCTTTGCCATAGAAGTCAATCTTTTTTTTTTCCCTAGTTCAAAGGTTTCGCGAAACTGGATCAGTAGCAGACAGGTTCCGTACAGGACGCCTCTCTTTTGGTGGCTGACGTTATGCAGCGTGTTGAACAACGAGTTGTGGCATCACCAAAGGATGCCACAATTCAGTTAGGCAGCTCCCCTCAGAATGTGATTTATGCAAGTCAACTGCTTCCAGAGCTGTACGGAAATTGAAATTTTATCCATATAGAGTTCATGTTGTGTGGGAATTAAAAGAGGTGGATTTTGCATCACGGTTGCGGTACTGTCGTTGGTTCAAATATATATATATACGAATCTTGGTTTCAATTAGACGGCTATGTAAGCAGCCTGAATTCGTGCTTCTGGGCTCAGAAAACCCACACCAGCTATATGAACAACCCTTGCACTCTCAAAAAAATCGGAGTGTGGTGCGAAATATCGAGGCGTCATATTGTTGGACCGTTATGCAATTCGTTGCTCTCCTGGAAGATGAACGTGATGCTTGGCTGCAATAAGATGGAGCACCTTGCCAGACATCCAACGATTCACTCCGTATGCTGCGCGAATTTTTTGACAAGCGTCTGATTTTCAAAGATTTATGGCCCAGTCGCTCTCCAGATTTGACGTCTGCTGACTATTTCCCGTGAGATTACTTAAAGGGGAAAGTACCAAAATAAACCCAGGACCTTCGAGGATCTGAAAAGAAACATTACACAGGAAATTGGAAATATCAGTGCTGTAACCCTCAGAAAGGTGTCGGAAAATATGATAAAACGTACAAACTTATGTATCCAAGAAAATGGTGAACATCTTGAACACTTACTTTGAACATTTCATGTGATTTGTAGTCATTCGTCAATTTCAGGGTTGCAAGGCGTATCACATTTTTTCTTTAAAAAGTCAACTTTCTCCTTTTGCCTTAGTGTGCTAGCTAGAGGTCAAACCCATTTGTTTGTGACACTTGACAGCAGCAATGTTGCCAGCGCGGTTGATATTGTAAAAACATGGAATTTGTGAAGAGCTAAATAATACACGCGTGCAATGTTTGTAAGACTTCATCAACGTACTTTCTCTGTCAAATCCAATATATGGGTATCCAGATTGTCCGGTAGTATTGAGAAATGTTGAAAAAATTTACGGGTATGGCTTCTGTAATTCAGTATAATCGATTTGAAAAAAAAAATCCGTCAATTCCGTTAATTTTTAATGTTTATTATTAAATCATGCATGCAAGAAACTTGTCTGTGTCTGAAAATTTTCTCAATCTATACGGCTTTCTGTTCCACAGAGCGTTCTTTTTCATTCCATTTAGTTTTTTAGTTATACGTCTTAAACATCGGGTTCAGTGACTTTTGGGACACCCTATATTTTAAGTATGTGACATACTTTTAACCAGGGTGGAAAAAAATCATGATTTTTTTCAAAAAAATCATTTTTGTTGATTTTTTTGATTTAAATAGATTTTTTTGATTTAAATCAAATCTTTTTCTTCGTATGATACAAGTCGCGAACTGAAGAAAAAACATTAGGAATTAGTATCAAATGTTAATTATGTCATTTAAGTGAAAGTATTGGGTTTTAATTTTGAATTAAATCCCAATCGTTAACCTATTTCAATCCCAAACAATGTTTCTTAAGCATTAAGGAAAAAGTACAGCAATGTATATCAACATGACACTTTTCTTTTCACGAAAGTTACTGACATTTGGCAGGGGCATATTTTTAAACAATTGGAACTAGTTAGCGGCACGAAATACATATAAAGTACATAAATTTCGCCTAAAATTAACTAACTCACTCTATGACCTATGGAACCCGGAGGTTCAATGCCATGTTCACAAAAGTTCTCCTGACTTCTATCCTTAGTCAACTGAATCCAGTTTCTATTTTGTATTCTTATTTCTGCGAGATCCATCTTAATATTGCCCTCCCATGTGCGACTAGGTCTTCCTAATGGTCGTTTTCCGATTGGACTTCCAGTTAAAACTTTGAAAGCGTTCCTACTTTCTTCCATTCTCGCTACAGTCCTGCCCACCTGAACCTCCAAGATTTGATGACCCTAACAATGTTTGGTGAATGGTATAAATTATGCAGTTTCTCATCATGAAGTTTTCGCCATTTCTCATTTCCGTTCCTTTTGGTTCCGAATATTCGTTTCAGGATTTTATTCTAAAATATTTTCAGTCTGTGTTCTTCCCTCAGCGTAAGCGACCATGTTTCACAACCATACAGCACAACAGGCATAATTATCGTTTTATATATTTTAAAGCTTCAAATTCCTCGACACAATTTGCGATGATAAGAGATTTTGAACTGAATAATAACACGAATTCCCTGCAGGAATTCCAAAATAAAAAAATCAAGATGATCAGTTCCAGAAGAAGAAACACTTGTGATTGTTAAAAATATGCTTTATGTGACGTGAAAAACAGTTCAAATGCGAGTTATCCGTGCATTTAAGACATCTATACATAGCAGGCACGTTTTTATACTTTTCTGTTGGCTATTTTATTTCCTCTTACAATTTTTCCTGCACAGGCGCGGCAAATTTTCTGCGATCACATCGCAGATCGCGGCATGTTCTGCAATGGGGTCAAGTATCCACTTTATCAAAAGTATTATTCGATATTTTAACGCATCCAAAATTTGTCGTATTACGATCCCGAGGAACTTCTATGTATTTAGTACATAAATTTCGACCAAAATTTTAAAATCTATTTTTTTTTTTTTTTTTTTTTTTTTGTTTCGGAGAGGGGATCGAACCCTCTAAATACGCCCCTATTATCTGGAAACAAACAAATAGACATGAACACAAAAGAGCTTTCATCTTAAATGTCCATGGTAATTTCCCCGTTGGAACAGAAATTTTAAAACCCTGTGTTACGAAGAGAAGAAAGCAGGGTTCACCCGTAACCCGTTCAAACGGGATTTTCCCTGATAGTTCCCACATGATACTCGTTTCATGCTGTGCTTACATACATTTGAGTCTCACTGTATTATGATTATTATTTTCCATAATCGGAATAACAGAAGAGAAACGGGATTTTACTTACTTTCACTTTAAATTAATTCATTTCGGAATTTGATTTAAATCAACTGTTTTTATTTAAAAAATCAAGTGATTTAAATCTTGATTAAAATCGTGATTTAAATCAGACTGATTTAAATCAATCCACCCTGCTTTTAACTACCAAAAATGTCTGTTCTTCACTCAAAAACAGGGAAAATGAATAAAAAATGTATTTTGGGTTGAGAAACTACTGCATGCGGCTTTAAATTCCTTTGACTCCTCCTTGTTCTAGTAGTCACAAATAGCTCTCCATTGCGGCAGACATAATTAATTCTACTTTGCTCTCTCCATGCTCTTAGAGTTATTTTTTTCTAAAATCCCTCCACGTGAATGAAATATTCGAATTCTCTGCATTATAAAAACACTCTTATACTAAACTCCGAGCCATCACACTCAACTATTCAGGAGAGACTTATAGTAAGTTACATTCCATTCCATTCTTTCGGGATAAGATTTCTGAAACTCATGCAAGTAATTGAAATGCACCGTATTTGCCTTGTATCTATTAAAAACTCATTTATAAAAGTCCACGTGTCTTTATCCTAAATTTGCAGCAAACATAACATTATAAATATATCACTCAATTGACTTAGAACAGTAATTGGTCTTCTGATTATCCTTATGCTATTCTGGGTGATAACAGTTTAATTCATCTTCCCGACCTTTCTTGAGGTGAACTTGTCAAAATTAGTACAAGAGAAAGCAATAATCTGTCTCTTAGAAACAGGGTTTTGAAAAATCCCGGGTAATTTTGAAAAAACCCAACCCACCTGGGCCCATGTGGGTTTTTTCGGGTTTAATTGGGTTTTTTCGAAATATTTCAATGTCTTTGGGGTAATTTCCTTATTTTCTCATGAGTTAGGTATGTTAAATCCGTGCACCTGCATAGTATGTTCCATGTTTGATTTGGCAATTATTTTTACAACCTGCTGTCATCAACCCCCAACCTGGAGAACCAGGATTTTCTGTCGGAGCTTTCTCCCTTAATTGAAAGTACTACTACTGCTACTACTAAAATTTACCAAACTACTGTTAAAATTACCAAGAACTACTACTAAATGTCTATCTTAATACCACTCTACTTTGAGTGGATTTATGTTCCTGACTAAATTCGGGCTTAAATGTCATTGAGATTATCACCAACCATCTTAAGGACCCGAGAAACATGGATTCGACACCAACCTCGGTCTTTCTACACATTTTACTTCTCAATCCTTTCTCTACACCGTACAAATGACTGACACTGCACTTGTATTTATGTGTAAAGTTGCACAATAATGACAGAGATGCTGAGTAAGAGTTTCAATAAATTTCAGGTAAACTTGTGATGATATAGGAAATCAATACACTATCGTTAACTTTAAATTCCACAAATGTTTTTGCTCATTTTCTTTACGTAATGTCTTTATTAATTTTTAAATTATTAGGCCTAATTTCTGTTTAAAAATTCATAATACCTTAATGTTCTCTTTAGCAAGAAGAGCAATATTCCAAATTTCGTTCCAGCGATCCAAAGGAAATATGTAAGAATGCGAATAATAATAATAATAATAATAATAATAATAATACTCATTTGTTCGTACATCTTTCTCCTTCCTATACGCCACTCACCAGTTTCAGGTAGTCGAAATCTTTAATTGTTCATTTTTTTCGTAATTGTTGATTTTCGAACAAAAATGCTGAATTCTATATACGATAACAATAATCAGCTCATTCATATTTATTCACATATCTTATTACAGAGTAAGTACATCTGACAAGGAAAGGACATGAACCTGTCAATGGGACTTCCTAATCAAACCTAGTCCATTCGATAAACACAACAAAGATACGTTAATGCACAAAAAAATTAGGTGCCATGGACAACGGAGTAAGTCCCTGGGAACTATTAATCCTGTCAGTATAAAGAAATGCTTGTATACCAATACACGATTTCCCCTCATACGGTAACCATTCCGTCTATCAATACAAAACGTGGTATACACATTTCTTATCCCCTATACTTTTGAGATACATTTGGATTGTGTGCTTTTACCCGGGGCCACTCCAGAGGAGTCCAAAGTTCATGGGAGGGATTTCTGGAGGGAATTTTCCCGACACTCTCCCAGTTTATGTACATTACGTGCCCCAATACATAGCACCTCTGGAAAGCTTGTTTCATGCTGAAGAGAATGACTCTCCTATGAATAGTGTTGATGCAATAGCTATTTCACTGCGGGTCTACGATTTTCTTTATACTAACAGGGTCAATGGGAACCAGGGACTTACCCCAATGTCCATGGCATCTAATTTTTTGTGCATTAACATATCTTTGTTATGTTTATCGAATGGACTAGGTGTGATTAGGAAGTCCCATTGACAGGTTCACGTCTTTTCCTTGTGAGTTCTGTGTAAATGTTTCAAGTCTTTTTGTGTGTGTGTGTGTCTTACAGTGCATTAAAATTTCATTAGTTTGTTGAGTGATATGCAGTTCACAACCGTTAAGTAAATGTCAGTTCAAGATCATCAGTTGAGTGTCTATTACGTAAAAGTAAAAACCAAGGACATTTCATCACCCATAAATCAGGAAGAGAAAGAAATCTTACTACCAAACTACAAACTTATCCCATCACCTTCATTCTACAGAATGGACTAGAGGAAAATTTCGAACTATTACATGGTCGAAATAAAAACATTACTTGACCTCCCTTCATACTGAAACTTCGAAACAAGATAAATCAGGAAGAGAAAGAAGTGAAGTGAAGTGATTTTGAGTTTTACGTCCCGTTCAGCAGCGAGGCTATATGAGACGTGGACCTACTGATTAACGTGGAATCCGAACCACATGAGCTCCCGTCGGGAATCGAACCCGGGTCTCCCACGCCAAAGGCGCGTATGCTAACCGCTTAGCCACGAAGGAGCTCAGCAGGAAGAGAAAGAAATCTTACTACCAAACTACAATCTTATCCAATCACCTTCATTCTACAGAATGGACTAGCAGAAAATTTCGAACTATTACATGGTCGAAATAAAAACCTTCTTACTTGACCTCCCTTCATACTGAAACTTCGAAACAAGATAAATCGAAGACTTATACGTACAGTAGTATGAGCTCTGCATATTTTGTAAACGCAGACTTTATTTAGTTACAGAATCAACAGATTCCATAAAATGTCCAACTAAATGTTTAAAACATTAGAAAATTCTTATTAAGTTAACAATATTAAATGCAGTCTGTTTGAAGATCATGATGTGAGTAAAGATTATAATAATCAGAGAAATTATGTTAAACATTGAAAATCCTTGAGTGAAACTTATCACTACTGTCCAACCAATGTAAGATATTTCATGATATTTTAATTTAAAATTACTTCTGAGAGAACTCATTCGTGTCTAGATAGTTTGGGTATGTGCTTTTGGCGTGGGGCGCAATTCCAGGTGAAAGCAATCGTGGCTTGATTCCTCGCTAAGATGTAGATCCACGTCTTATACAGCCAGGTGCTGAAAGGGACACTAAATTTCAATCCAACCACCCACCTAATTGTTTGAAAACTAAAATTCAACAGTAGTATCCTCAGCCACTATTTCTTCATTACTACGGGTGTTTTTAATATTATTATTAATGTATTATGAAGGTCAGTGGTAGTAAAAACTACTAAGCTAATATACGCCACACTCACACTTCCCATTGGGTCACGAAACATCGACTCGAGGAAGCACACTTTGTAAAAGTAAACAGCAGACAGTATGAACTAATTGATAAATATGGTTTAGAAGATATCAGCAGATTTTATTATGGTATATGTTAGCTGGTAAATTATAAATTTAAACACTGTAGGCGGTTAGTTGAGACAAAAAAAAAAGTAGGTACAAGGCATTAGGATACCATTTCCACAAAGAAATAGGCTGATATTAAGTTTCTCCCCCAATCTTACACATATAAGATCTCCAGTGTTACTTGCTCCACAAAATATAGCTGAGCGAGCAATAGCGAGCGAAATGAATTAGAAGACCCATAGGGCACGCAGGTTTCTACCTTTATCACAATTTAGCCAAAAACAAGGTACACGCTTCTAGTCATGAAACGAGTTGAGGGAGATATTAAATGCCAAGCAAAAGAAATGTAATGTTGAAATGTTGTTATCAATATGACTGCTGTTCAAATTTAATACCATACGCTTGTAAAATTTACGTAAGAAATATCAAATGTTATTTTAAACGAAGAATATATAAGTAATCAAAATATATGAGGATCTTACCTATGCTTTTAAGCACGTACTAACTCATAAGGAAGCCATGATAAACTGATTTTTTATGTGAATGTAGTGTGTTGTCATAATCCTTACGGATATGAGGAACACGGTGTATTTTCACCATCTATGCTTAAGCGCTTCTTCGCCAGCACTGACCGCAATCCCGCTAAGAATCGCCAGCTTCGCCATGCTCTAACTCGGTTAGATAACATTCGTGCTTTTACTGGCCACCCAGCACAGACTGATCCACGTTTTGACTACATATATCCACACGACATACGTCATATAACAAGCACTCAAACCCTTCTAAAAGAATCTGCATCCACGAGGGCAACTTCTCCCCATAAGCAACAATGTGTACAGCACTATAGTCCATTTCCTGAGGAAAGAACACACAATTCATGAACTCAAATATGAAATTCTGAAAGTACCGCAGTATGCCGCTATATTCTTCATCTGCACAAACTCTTAACTCGTTCAACAGAGGGTGCAGATAGAGGATCTGAAACCATATATACATCCAATACATGCATACTTCTTCCCGTATAATTCATTTTATATATATTACATGTAAATCACTCTTTGTGTCCACATTAAAACAATAATTTTTTCGGGGTATTATTTAGTTTCTCCCCCAAATCACTTGGTAGTGACTCTAATTCAAATACTGTTTCCGGAGTCGTCGACGGTGTGTAGATTTGCATTCCTCTGTGCAGATTCACTGTAGGACCTATTGTGCAAAAGACAGTAACGAACTAAGTTCCCCAAAAAGCACAAACATATTTAACCGAGTCAGAGCAGGAGGGCAGCAGGGGGCCCCGAGCGATAGTAGGCACGTCAGCGACGGTACGCATACACATAAACGACGATAGCGCAAAACATAGTGTATGGCATAAAACACCTTATGTGTGGATGTGGGAAGATACTAAATTCTATCTATTTTTCGAGCGTAGATCTCCATTTCTCGATGCAGATTCACTTTAAGAAAGTTTAAGTGTCTGTATGCCATAAAAGCTATTGTGCAAAAAATCACTAACCAACTCACGCTATATGGCCACAGAGATATATCGAGTATATGCTAGTTAACCGAGACAGTACAGGAATGAAACAGAGGTGCCTGCACAGTAAAACAAGGGCGTAGCACGTCAACGACGGTGGGTTATACAAGAAATGTGAATAATGGGAAAATACTGTGTATGCCTTAAAAACATTACATTATATGTTAAATTATGTTCGTATGCGTTATTATGGACGTTAGAAATAATATCCTAGCATATTTTCATTGCTATTGAAGTGTTCTAAAATATTATAACACATCATTTAGCTTACATAAATCACACAAATGTGGATCCATTCACTCTAGAACACCTCTATGATTACCCACCCTAAGTTTCACACGACTTTTACATATTTCACTTTGTATAGTGTACTTAATACCTACCTTATGGACGAATACGTGCCTAACAGGTTTGTATTTCATTAATGTATTTCTACGTAGATTTCGACGTATTTTTACGCACCTAGGGTAAAAATACAACATATTTCGATTACTTAGACACTGACCTATTAATACTTTTTTTTTTTTTTTTTTTTTGTAAATTTTACAAGTCAATGAATCCGGATTCTTAATCGGCACCCAACGGAAAGTTGATATGGTGTACATGACCACTTAATATTAAAAGTTACCCCAACAACTAACAATTTGAAGCTATTTCAGGTGCAAATAACGAATACCCTAGCTTATAAACTGAAACTTTACGGGTCATAGTGAAAGGTAGAATGTAGGCCTTATCTGAAGACTTCTTTCTGCAAGCATCACCCCCCTAACTAAAGCAATGAGATACAAATAATGACTAAAAACTATTTAATAATCTATAAGTGTAACTCGGGGCACACTATAAATGTTCGAACATTTTACATGAACTTCCGAAAGTTATTTTGGGGGATAAATCTAAATATCAGATATTGACTCATTAATGAAAACCTGATTGAATAAACAAAACACAGGTACGTCCCTCCTCATTTGCTATTGTAATTTATAATTCATTACATGTGGCGTAATTATTAAGATCCGACAATAGTATTATTTCATCATTTCAACTTTTAATCAAAATAGAAATAAAAAATATATATACAAGTTCCAGTACTCGAACTTATACCCTGAGGCAAGAACATGACAGGTGAAATGCCGTCTGCTCCAAATTTTTCTTTGCGAGACTAATCGGCACATCCCTTCGACAATCGATACGGAACAAAAGCTTAGGAGTTACTTTCACCATATCAACTTGTAGAATATTAAGTACAATTGCAGTAACACTCGTATTCAACATTAAAAATGTAATTACTTACCGTTAATTAGTTCTTGATTCCACAAACAAAAAAATATTGAACCCCAAAACACAACCACAACATTATCTAAAAAATACCACAATTACCAGAACATGCTACATACATTACTGACCAACTTATTTCACTAGGAAGATCAATTCCCTTTTCTGGCAATTCTGAACAAATAATACTAACGCTTCCCTGCAGATGGCAGAACATTACAAGATCTTCTTGCGCATTCCTTCCCAATCAGTGTTGCCTACTCAAAGAGAATTTAAGAGATTCAACTATAAGTGTGATACAAATAATCATATTTTCGATTGGCAACTTTTTTTTTTTTTAATGTGTAACAAATTAGCGATTTACTTACAAATTTAGTGACTTTTGTTCTGCGAAAAATTTTTCCTTCTATTATCAAGCACCTGCAATTCAAACAGTATTGATATATATGATGATTTTTGTATATCCCCCTCCCCATGTTGCAGGGCACGGCATCGGAAGTGTCATTGTTCATCTCAGTGACCCCGACAACTATGAATTCGACATTGATATTGGTCATTTCGATCATTTTATATATCTCTCCCTCCCTTAAGTGGTGGGGCTGAATTTGGATTTAGACGGCATCAGAAGTGTCACTGTTCATCTCAGCGGTCCCAAAAATTATTGATTCGGCACTAATTTCGGTCATTTTCAACCTTTTTTAAGTGTCTCTCCCCTTCTCCTCCATTAAGTTACACCGTCAAAGTGATATGACAAAAGCCATCTCAGATTTGAACTTCATCTAGGTTAAAAGTTTGATCGAGATCGGTCAGGTAGTTCAAGAGTTATTTTTATTTATTTTTATATATCTCCCCTCGTCTCCCCCTCCCCTAAGTTCTACAGTCAAAGTGAAATGATAAGAAACATCTCGGGCCTGAACCTCATCTATGTTAAAAATTTGATCGAGCTTGATTGGTCCAAGAGTTGTTAAGTTTTATTTATTTTTTAAACTCCTCTCTCGCCTCCCCTAAGTTCAATCGTCAAAGTGAATGGATAAATATCATCCCAGACTCGAACATCTATGTTGAAAACAAGATCGGTCGGGTGATTCAAGAGTGATGAAGTCACAAAGACACTCACTTTCATCTTTTTTTACATATATCCCCCTCCCCCTCCCCTACGTTGCATCGTCAAAGTTAAATGATACAAATTATCCCAAGCCAGAACGTCATCTATGTTGAAAACTTAATCGAAATTGATTGGGTGGTTCAAGAGTCAAGTTCTATTTATTTTTATATATAAATCTCCTCCTCCCCTTCCTCTACCCTAAGTTCTACCGTCAAAATAATATGATAAAACCAACTAAGGTCTGAACCTCATGTATGTTGAAAATTTGATTAAGATCGGGCGGGTGGTTTAAGCGTAATGAAGTTACGAAGCCAATTACTTTTATTTTTATATTATTTACATATATCTTCCCCTCCCTCTCCCCTACGTTGCACCGTAAAAGTGACAAAAATATCTCAGGTCCGAACATTATCTATGTTGAAAGTGATCGAGATCGGTCTGATGGTTCAAGAGGTATTAAGTTTTATTCATTTTCATGTTTACCCTCCTCCGCTCCCCCTACCCTTAGATCTACCGTAAAGTGAAATTATAAAAAAAAAACTTTCCAGTTTCGAACCTCATCTATGTTGAAAATTTGATTGAGATCGATATGCTGGTTCAAGAGTTATTAATTCATAAACATAAACTTATATATATATATATATATATATATATATATATATATATATATATATATATATATATATATATATATATATATATATATATATATATATTTGTATATCTCCCCTCCTCCCTCTTCCCAACGTTGGGGCTCCGTCAATGTGAAATTATAAAAAGCATCCCAGGCACGAACCTCATCTATGTTGAAAATTTGATTAATATTGGTCATTTGATTCAAGAGTTATTAAGTTGTTTTTATTTTTTATAATTCTCCATCTTTCCCCTCCCCTAAGTTCTACCGTTAAAGGGAATAGCTAAAAACACTCCCAGGCCAGAACCGCATCTACGTCTAAAATTTTATTGAAATCAGTCGGGCGGTTCAAGAGATTAAGAGACATAATCACTTTCAATTTTATAATATAGATAAGCGTTTCCCAACCGGTGTGCCGCGAATGGACCGCTAGTGTGCCGCAAGAAAATCGAAACAAAATTATTAATTCTATAGCAACCAAATTGCAAGACATAGGAAAAAATGTATATTTTTGTATTTCACATTACTATGAATTTCTACCATGGAAATAAAATTACTGTAATTGTAATATATTATTCTACATCTATTACTGTATAGCAGACAGTATTTCGGCTTGTACACATTTCCACGGTTAGCTGCTATATTACGTTTCAATTGAGTCATACTAACACCGAGAAATGGAAGCACTTGTACGGTACGCGTCAAGTGAACGTTCGTAGAACACTCATTCGCACGTGAATGACAGAACAACACTTTGTTCAACAGCTGTGTTTTGACTTAGACGTATCGCAAGCTGTGTGATTGGACTAATATGCACTGTGTTACCTTATACATCGTATAATGTAACATGGCCCGGAAGTTTTGGGCAACCAGTGTATATATGAATTTAATATTTATTAAAATTTTATTTTTAATATATAATTAATCAATGACTTGATTTGAAGTAGACCGCAAAATTTGCGTTAAGTTCCTTGAACTAATGATTTTAGTATATTTAGAGGGAAATATATGGTAATATATTTACATTGAATAATTATTCGTAGATTTAGCTAAAATATAATATTATTTTGGGAAATAAGGTAATTTCTGGTCGTTTTCAATCCTTTCCAGTCAATTTTCATTCATATTTTTGGCTTTGGGGATCTTCGAAAGAATTCAAAATTTTTATTTCAAAAATCTTCTTTAAAATTTTTCATTTGTAAAGTCAGCCATAGTAGCTTCTTGGAGCATCCCTTTGTTTAATCTAAATTATCTGTGATTGGATCTTCCGCAATCACAGTTGTGGTTGAGATTTTTCGGCTTCTTTGATCTTGAGAGATACACCTATCATCGTATAGTTACGTCACAATGAACCTCCAATTAGGGATCTTCTTCCCATTGTCATTGTCTTTTTCCAGAAGCGGTTTTTAGTGATGGACGTACGATTATCTCCGTCCATAAAAAACGTGAAAACAGAAGTATTTAAAGGTTACGACACAAAATAATTGATACCTTTGATGTCTTTGGGCAGTCTGTGTATACAGAGAGAGTGTTTTGCTGTGCTCAATGGACGATGAAGCTACAGTTGTGAGAGCAAAATTCATACGTCAGGGTGTGAGTGGTTGACGTAAGCCATCTTGGTGGTGCAGCTCAGTCGCCCGGATTCGAAAGAGGATTCCCATACTTTTTTGAACACCGAGAAACCGCTCAGTTATAGCGGTGGTGTAAGTTAGTTCTTCAAAATACCAAACCCGGACTAATCAGGTAGGAGAGGAACTAGTATTCTATTTTCCATGGAGTGAACTGACCAATAAGTGTGTAAGCAGAAAATCCAGGTAGTTGTATTCGGACGTACTAACCTGCAAAATTTCTATATTATCGGATTTCGTCATGGCTTATTCTTTTAGTGTTGTGATGTTCTATATTATGTGCTAAACGCTGCGTAGTTTTCCCTAAGTTGTACAATATACAGACTCTGCGATGTAACATAAATCACTCGTTCAATGGAGGGGGGGGGGAAATATTGTTCTTTTGGAGTTTCAGTGTGGATGTTTGTTACCAACAGTCCATGAAATGTGTATACTTTCGAGTACATACATTTCACCCCCAAAATTATATTTTGAATATGTAATCTCGTATATTCTTTTTTTTAATTTATTATTTTTCCGTACTGCTATATTACATAATTAAATCCATTCTCTGGTTTGTGCTCACCTTCACTGTAGTTTGAATACGATGAGACAAAATGTATACAAAGTTTCGACTCACATCGATAACAAGGGTGCTTGCATAGCTATTGCTAATGGGAGATACTCGTCAGTGACAACACGTTCGTTATGTATTTTAAATTCCTTACACCTGAGACCGGAAATTCGAATATTAAGCACATAATTTAAGACTTTTTTTTTCCAATTCAAAATTAAAGCTGAATGGTCGACGTCCCATACGTCCTCGGTAGAATGGCAGGGGATGTGCTATATTATTAATCTGTTGAATAAAGTGATTTTATATGTTTTAGGTTAAGTTAGTTAGATAGTTAGGCTAGGGACTAGGTTAAGTGTACTTTCTTTTCATGTAGATTTATTTAGTGTATGTATTGTCTCAAAGAAAATGTTTTGTTGTGGAATCAAAGTGGACGAGGTCTGAGCTCATACAAGGGAGGTCACCTTGTCGGTATAAATCCTCCGCGCTGACCCCACTTTCACAACGGTATCTAAAAGAGAAAATACTAAGAAAAGAAAGTATAGTATGTAGCACACAGCCGTAATAAGTGGTACCTGTGTAGTACAAGGCTCATGTGGTTATAGTAGTAAATGTCTTTATTTTCAAATTGTTTTTGACTAAACTAAACGTATGTAGAATTGTTCATGTTATGTGAAGAGAGTATGTAATGCAATGATGGTACCCATTCAGCTATGTCAAGAATTTCCTCAATTTCCAACCTTTGCGATTTTTTTTTTTAAATGTATTCTCCTGTTATTTCTTATCATACAGAAAGTTAGTGTAATAAAGTGTGCGAGTCGAAACAAAATCTTTCATTGTCCAGTGCAAAGCTAATTATTTTAAAACTATGTAGTAAAGTAACTTCAATAGTATTGTTGGTACTCAGAAAGTAAAGTGTTTAAAGCAGTACGTAACGAAAGTAAATATAGCGTCTTGAAAACTCACAGAATCGATTTCACTTAGTGTGACCGGGGTTGGAATCACAGACCTGCCAGGAAATTTCACTTCGTTAATAGGATCAACTAAATTCACTTTGGCATTCAGTTTTTTTTTTTTCGAAATTCCATCCCGTTGCGCGATTTAGATTTGATTCGAGAATTTTTTATCTGGGTTAGTAAACACACACATTTAGATTTTCGAAGCACTCACCGTCAGTTTCACTCTTGGGTCAGTGTCTTGTTCTGTCGGATTGTAGTTTGTAACCTTATCTCGCGATGGGATGCAGGCTATGAACTGCGGATCGGGATACTGGGCTGCGAGTGAGAATGAAGGAGGCTTAGAAATCTTTATATTTAGGGTCAACTTGAGTTCTATTTTCCGGAGATGATTGGTGTAGTGGATGGGTCAGTGGGTGTTGATAGCTTACTCGTCTGGGCCCGGTGGGTTCGCGTTCAGCGGTCAGTGACACGTTCACGCAGCCATAGTCTCGAGGAAAGGGAACATCATACAGAAACACAATATCAGTATCATCATCATTATTTTTATTTTTATTTTTTTTACATTTTTTTTTATTTTACATTTTTATTTTATTTATTTATTTTATATGATTTTTTTTTTGTAAAATTGGCGTTCCACAGCCAGGATCTGTTATTTCAATCTTTCGCGAGTGCTAAGTGAATCATATTGAAAGAGCAGTGTAATGTAATGGGGACTGTTGTGACAAACGACTCCTTGAACGATGTGTAGTCACTCTTGAGTTTGTATATGTGTAACTTGGGGAAAACAATTTATATGAAATGGAGATGTCTGCTGCTAGCAGGTCGAGTACTGAATCCCGTAGTCCGGATGAATATGTATGTTGTAGTGAAGAAATACAGGGCTTTAGTGTTTATTGTGACGGTTGCTCTGGATGGGTGCATGCACAGTGCTATGGTATAACCGACGTTCAGGTAGAAGAATTGAATAAGTGTAGTGAGCCCTGGTTTTGTAAAACGTGTGTGGCCAAACAGCTGACTGTGCAATCGCTTTCCAAGTCACAGGAAAGTGGAAGTGAACGGAACACCGCGACGCACGACACGGGAGAGAAACTCTTACACAACGGTGGAGAGAATGTTGGAACTGCAGGTTCACCTGCATCCGTGACAGACCTTGCGAAAATGTTAGAACGTTTTAGTCAAACTTTAACTTTAACTTTGGACCAAAAATTTGAAAAGGTTGACAGTATTATGAACCAAAGATTTGAAAAGGTAGATAATAATTTGTACGCGATGAATAAAAAATTTGATTTGTTAAAGTCGGAAATGGAGCAAATTGTAAATGAAAGAGTCGAAAATGTAAACAAGGACGTATCGGACCTCCGGAACGAAGTTCGCGATATATACACTTCGGTGGGGGAACTTCAGGATACGATAACAACGCGGGTGGACACCGTTGAGGAGAATCTCCGGTTGTCAATAGAAAAGCAAAATCGCAGATGTGATCAGCTCGCCAAAGAACTATCGCATCTCGAGTTGAGCACCCAGAAATCTTATAACGTACTCGAGGCTAAGATCCAAACTTTGGTGAAGGATCGGGAGCAAAATAAACCAGGTCGTGTCGGTCGCCAGCGGTCACGTGACTTTGTTGGTTGTGAGGGTGTTGACTCTGACGGAACAGACTCTGACACCCGAGTGGATGTACCAGTCTCTTCGGTTGGGGAGACTCGTACTGTCCCAACGGTGACAGTCTCTGTCTGTCAGCCGACCAGAGTTCACGCTAAGAATGTCTGGCCGTTTGACTTAAATTCGCATTCGTTGGTCACGAACAATTCCAGTCCCGCCTGTGGGGATATCATGAGTGGTCAGGTTGCCTCTAGGGCTTTAAACCCTCTATTGACGTGGTCTCAGGCTTCGGTCTCGACTTCCAATGTATGTAGCTTAAGTCATGTAGTGTCCAGTACTGTTGCAGATAGGACTCCTTCGTTTGTTGGAATTCCGGAGGGAGTATGTAGTCGCACAGTGGTATCGATGCCGAGCAACTTACCTTTTGGACCAAATTATACTTCTTATTCGAATTTTGGACAAAATTATAATAATGCAAAGAGCCCTGTGATTGGCTGCAACTCTCCCCTGAATCCCGGCAGATATGAGGGATGTTCTGGAAATAGAGCGTTAAATTTAAGGCTGTCGGAACTAAATCACTTACCAAACTTCACTGGAGAATATGGTTTGGCCAGGTCTTTTCTTGAAAGTTTAGAACAGGCGTTTAAGATAATCTCTGCGTCGGAATACGAACGCATGGTTTTGGTACCGTGTTGTTTGTCGGCTGGGGCCAAGACTTGGTACCAAACGGTCTGCAAAGACATCAGCAGTTATGCGGACTTTGTGCGTCTATTTAAGGAGCACTATTTCTCGGCCAGGATGGAACGCCTGCAGAAGAAATTCATCCAAGGAATGAAATTTGACCGGTCCAAGTATAACCGGCTAACTGACTTTGCCTGGAAGGTCATAGCTGAATACTATGCTGTGGCACAACATCCAGATGAGACAGAACTCATTGAAATAGTCCTAGATTGTCTGCCAGCTGGAGATGCAAAATTGTTGCGAGCCGTGGAGCCCAAGAATATTCAGCATCTGATTGTTAAGATAGCCGAAATAGAAGGTCATCCGGAACCTGTGGAACCTGTGACAGATAAGAAATTCAAGCGTCTGCACATTCGGCAGGCGAAGATAGGAAAAAAGACCGAAAAGAACGGAAAGGCGCAACAGACTAAAGACACTTCGTCGCAGACGGAGGAGGACGAAGTAAAGAAGAATGGTGATGCCAAGAAAAATGGAAATGGCAATCAATTCTTGGGGAACCGAGGTCGAAGAAGAAATTTTCAGGCCAGAAGACCCTGGTTCAACAACCGAAGGCAAAACTGGGGGAACGGAAACCAGAATGCTCCATATGTTTCCAACCCTAACTACCAATCGGGAGCAATGAACTTTGGATGTCATCGAGGTGCATCCCAACAGTGCGCGCCGAGTTCGAACCACATACCGGGAGCGCAAGCCTATCCGGGATACATGCCGAATTTGCCTCCTGGAGGAGGAGTGGCAACTCCCACATCCACTCCTTCCCCAGCGGTGAACATGGCTATGTCCACTGGTTGGCCTTCACCGTATACGACGTTCATGCCGCCGATGGCGCAGTCATCTGAAGCGAATGGGAATAGTTCGGGAAATGCATGTCGCAGCCCTCATTAGGGGAGACTGTGGACTGCGATATGAATTCCTCGACTCCCCAAAAGGAAGAAAGTCCGATAACGGAACATCAAAATTTTTGTTTGGCATCAACCTGTCCAGAAGTTAATTTCGAACCTCAAAATTCAAAATTAGATGTTTTGGTAACTTCCGGAATTCGGGGAAACAAATCGAGCACGCCTCTGTTCTCGGTTCGTTTCGTGATAGACGAGAGGGAGTGTGACTCCAGTGCGGAAAAAGGTGTTCTTTTATCCTATCCCTCACCCACTCTAACTTGTTCGGTAGGAGAGTTATCTTTGGTTTGTATCCTAGATTCTGGAGCGGATACGAATTTGCTCTCGGGAGATGCTTGGAGACGAATAAAAGAGATCTATCCTTCTGCCAAACTTCGACCGAAAACTAATATCTCTTTAAAAGGTTTTGCAGGAGACGAATCATTCCAAGTTAAAGGTTTCCAGATCTTAAACTTCACTATCCAAGGTTGTGTGTTTGAAGTCCCAGTCTATGTTGTTCAGAAATTAAAAGCACACTGTATTTTAGGATTTCCGTTTTTCGTTCGGTATAACCTTTCTTTAAATTGTAAGTCTAAAGAAATTTTGCTTCAGTCAGACTCGGGACAGACCATCTCTATTGACATGGAACAGCAGCATTGTTGCCAGGTTACTGTCGCCGAATTAACTTCAGATAAAGAGGACGACTCTTTGTTTCAGCCATCGGTCACGAAGGAGGAACTTCGGAACTTTGTTTCTCAGAGAACCGATCTCGATTCGGATTCTCAGGAGAGGTTATTTTCTTTATTAGTTCGATTCAGGTGTCTCTTCACAGAGAATCCCCGTATCATAAAGGTCGAGCCGTATAGAATACAGCTTTCCGACGACGTCCCGGTGGTAGGAAAGTTGTATCCTGTACCCATTCATCTTCAAAAAGAGTTTGAGGAAGTCTTAGATAAGTGGGTAAAACTTGGGATTATCGTTGAAGGTCCTTCACCTTACAGATGCCCTGTACATATTGTGCGTAAGGCGTCTGGAGAGCTAAGGCCCGTGATTGATCTGCGTGGTATCAATGAGCGTGTGATTGCACCAAAGATTCAGGTCGAGCCGATCTACGATCTAATCGCGCGAGTCAGTGGTGCAACCATTTTCACCTCGTTGGACTGTACGCAATCATATCATAGTGTCCCGATCCATCCAGACTCTTACAAATATGTTAGTTTTGTTTACAAAGGACGTCAGTATCAAATGACTCGTTTAACAATGGGTTTGAAATCATCACCAGCGGTTTTCCAGTCTGTCATGCACACCTTTTTTGGATTAGAAACCTTCAAAAATTTTCTTATAGTTTACCTGGACGACGTACTTTGTTTTTCATCTTCCATAGACGAACATTTCCAGCATTTAGAAAAGGTCTTCAACACTCTTCGTTCGGCTAATCTTTCTCTCAATTTTCGAAAATGCAACTTCTTCAAATTCGAAATTCCTTTTCTTGGTCATCTTGTTTCAGGATCTTCTGTAAAAATAAATCCTAAAAGTAATGAGGCCATCCGTCACTTTCCCCTTCCACGAACTAAGAAGGCTCTACGGAGATTTCTTGGTCTCGTGGGATGGCGAAAGCGACATTTTCAAAACTTCGCAGGTTTAACTGCTCCATTTTACGATCTTCTTAAGAAGGACCGGAAGATAGAATACTCTTCGGAGTTGTTAGAAAAGTTCAATCACCTAAAAGAACTTCTAAGTAGTCCTCCTGCTCTTGCTCAACCTGATTTCAATTTGGATTTTCATCTGTTCAGTGATGCCTCTGCGGAGTCATTGGCTGGCTACGTGGCTCAATTTCCCCCGGGACAGGATGACCCGGAGGTTATTGCGTACGCGAGTCGGCGAATAAAACCGCATGAGGCCTCCTTGTCAGTTTTCCAGTTAGAATTGGCAGCTGTTCTTTTCCTCTGCGAGAAGTTCTCCTACTTCATTTTGGGTCGACGGACTACGGTCCACTGTGACAATGCTGCAGTCACATATGCTTTCAGTTTGAGAAATCTTGATGCTCGAACTACTCGTCTTCTGCTCAAACTGCAACGTTTCGATCTGCAGTTTGTTCACATCAAAGGCTCTGACAATGAAATCGCTGACCTATTGAGCCGTTATCCTCCAGAAATTCCTGAGGCAGAAGAGGATCATTTTATAAATTTTTTGACCGCGGAGGACGCTGACCTCTTGGATGTCGCGGAACTGAGACGCGAACAGCGGAAAGATCCGTATTGTAGAAAGCTACACGCCATTTGGAAGGATTCTCGAGACAATGACAGGATACGTGTGGAGAATCATTTAGTTTATATTAGAAATTCTCAAAATTCTGTTTGGCTGCTGGTCATTCCTGCCAGCTTGGTGGAAAATATTGTTTCGGCGATTCACAACAAAGGCCATTTTGGTGTGAAGCGATGTTTGTCGTTCGCTAAGGCCATGTTTCACTGGAAAAGTATGCGTGCGACTTTTACTAAGTATATTCAAGAATGCCTTCCTTGTGCACGAACTAAGTACTCGTACAGGGTGATCAGAAAGGAACCCTGCCATGTTGAGGCCTCTGCTTCCTTCGAGAAACAATGCCTCGACCTGGTCGGGCCCCTTCCTAGGAGTCAGGGTTATAAGTATATCTTGTCTATCTTGGACGTCTACAGTCGCTTCGTGTGTTTCTTCCCCCTTAGGACGGCTCACACGAGGGAGATTGTGGCTGTCCTCGAGAAAAGATATTACTATCAACTACCTTATCCTAAGTATTTGGTGAGTGACCAAGGTCCGCAATTCTTGTCGCGCGTCTGGCGAGAATTTTGTCAAAAACATCGAATCAAGCACATACTTACCTCGCCATACCATCCTTCCTCCCATGGCATTATCGAACGCAGACATCGTGACCTCCACCGCATTCTCCGCCTTTATTGCAGCGAGAATCAATCCAAATGGAGTACCTTTCTAAAAGCCGCCCAAGATTTGTGTAACCATTCCTGGTGTGATGCACTTGGATGCACACCGGCAGAGCGTTTCCTATGCTACTCTGCGTCCAAGAGCTTCAAGGAGAACTTCATCTGGCCAAAAGAGTCACTTCCTGTCAGTGAAGACAAGAAACTCGTCATATCTAGTCCAGCAATGGTACCCAAGAAAGAACGTAAACAGCAGAAACATCAGGATACCATTACAGAAGGCTCATTGGTAATGGTTAAAACTCATCACGTGTCATCCATACCAAAGAAAATATTTGCCAAGTTTATGGATACCTATGTGGGACCATATATTGTTTCCGCTATAACTAGAAATTCAGCGAGATTACAAAGTTTAAAAGGAGAGAATATTGGTACTCAGAGTTTCGACAACCTCAAATTATTTCGATGCTCTGAAGAAAAGAGGAGAGAGCTGTTGGGAGGTTGAACAGAAACAAAACATAGTCGAGAAAAAAAAAGAAAGAAAATCGTAGGTTAAATTTAGATTAAGGTAATTTTTGTTTGCTTTGTGTCTATTTTGTGTCCAATTTTCTTTTCGTTCGTTTAGTGTAGTTATAAATTCTTTGTTAGGATTAAGGCCTCTGAAAATTTTTCAAAACATTTCCTATATTGATTGCATTGCATTAGTGTATTTTATGATTAAAATGTTAGGATAGGGAAAAAAAAAGGAGCTTAACTTAGGAATTCTAAGTTAGATTTTTTTTTTTCGAAGCTCCCGGAGGATGTTACCTTATACATCGTATAATGTAACATGGCCCGGAAGTTTTGGGCAACCAGTGTATATATGAATTTAATATTTATTAAAATTTTATTTTTAATATATAATTAATCAATGACTTGATTTGAAGTAGACCGCAAAATTTGCGTTAAGTTCCTTGAACTAATGATTTTAGTATATTTAGAGGGAAATATATGGTAATATATTTACATTGAATAATTATTCGTAGATTTAGCTAAAATATAATATTATTTTGGGAAATAAGGTAATTTCTGGTCGTTTTCAATCCTTTCCAGTCAATTTTCATTCATATTTTTGGCTTTGGGGATCTTCGAAAGAATTCAAAATTTTTATTTCAAAAATCTTCTTTAAAATTTTTCATTTGTAAAGTCAGCCATAGTAGCTTCTTGGAGCATCCCTTTGTTTAATCTAAATTATCTGTGATTGGATCTTCCGCAATCACAGTTGTGGTTGAGATTTTTCGGCTTCTTTGATCTTGAGAGATACACCTATCATCGTATAGTTACGTCACAATGAACCTCCAATTAGGGATCTTCTTCCCATTGTCATTGTCTTTTTCCAGAAGCGGTTTTTAGTGATGGACGTACGATTATCTCCGTCCATAAAAAACGTGAAAACAGAAGTATTTAAAGGTTACGACACAAAATAATTGATACCTTTGATGTCTTTGGGCAGTCTGTGTATACAGAGAGAGTGTTTTGCTGTGCTCAATGGACGATGAAGCTACAGTTGTGAGAGCAAAATTCATACGTCAGGGTGTGAGTGGTTGACGTAAGCCATCTTGGTGGTGCAGCTCAGTCGCCCGGATTCGAAAGAGGATTCCCATACTTTTTTGAACACCGAGAAACCGCTCAGTTATAGCGGTGGTGTAAGTTAGTTCTTCAAAATACCAAACCCGGACTAATCAGGTAGGAGAGGAACTAGTATTCTATTTTCCATGGAGTGAACTGACCAATAAGTGTGTAAGCAGAAAATCCAGGTAGTTGTATTCGGACGTACTAACCTGCAAAATTTCTATATTATCGGATTTCGTCATGGCTTATTCTTTTAGTGTTGTGATGTTCTATATTATGTGCTAAACGCTGCGTAGTTTTCCCTAAGTTGTACAATATACAGACTCTGCGATGTAACATAAATCACTCGTTCAATGGAGGGGGGGGGGAAATATTGTTCTTTTGGAGTTTCAGTGTGGATGTTTGTTACCAACAGTCCATGAAATGTGTATACTTTCGAGTACATACATTTCACCCCCAAAATTATATTTTGAATATGTAATCTCGTATATTCTTTTTTTTAATTTATTATTTTTCCGTACTGCTATATTACATAATTAAATCCATTCTCTGGTTTGTGCTCACCTTCACTGTAGTTTGAATACGATGAGACAAAATGTATACAAAGTTTCGACTCACATCGATAACAAGGGTGCTTGCATAGCTATTGCTAATGGGAGATACTCGTCAGTGACAACACGTTCGTTATGTATTTTAAATTCCTTACACCTGAGACCGGAAATTCGAATATTAAGCACATAATTTAAGACTTTTTTTTTTCCAATTCAAAATTAAAGCTGAATGGTCGACGTCCCATACGTCCTCGGTAGAATGGCAGGGGGTGTGCTATATTATTAATCTGTTGAATAAAGTGATTTTTATATGTTTTAGGTTAAGTTAGTTAGATAGTTAGGCTAGGGACTAGGTTAAGTGTACTTTCTTTTCATGTAGATTTATTTAGTGTATGTATTGTCTCAAAGAAAATGTTTTGTTGTGGAATCAAAGTGGACGAGGTCTGAGCTCATACAAGGGAGGTCACCTTGTCGGTATAAATCCTCCGCGCTGACCCCACTTTCACAACGGTATCTAAAAGAGAAAATACTAAGAAAAGAAAGTATAGTATGTAGCACACAGCCGTAATAAGTGGTACCTGTGTAGTACAAGGCTCATGTGGTTATAGTAGTAAATGTCTTTATTTTCAAATTGTTTTTGACTAAACTAAACGTATGTAGAATTGTTCATGTTATGTGAAGAGAGTATGTAATGCAATGATGGTACCCATTCAGCTATGTCAAGAATTTCCTCAATTTCCAACCTTTGCGATTTTTTTTTTTTAAATGTATTCTCCTGTTATTTCTTATCATACAGAAAGTTAGTGTAATAAAGTGTGCGAGTCGAAACAAAATCTTTCATTGTCCAGTGCAAAGCTAATTATTTTAAAACTATGTAGTAAAGTAACTTCAATAGTATTGTTGGTACTCAGAAAGTAAAGTGTTTAAAGCAGTACGTAACGAAAGTAAATATAGCGTCTTGAAAACTCACAGAATCGATTTCACTTAGTGTGACCGGGGTTGGAATCACAGACCTGCCAGGAAATTTCACTTCGTTAATAGGATCAACTAAATTCACTTTGGCATTCAGTTTTTTTTTCGAAATTCCATCCCGTTGCGCGATTTAGATTTGATTCGAGAATTTTTTATCTGGGTTAGTAAACACACACATTTAGATTTTCGAAGCACTCACCGTCAGTTTCACTCTTGGGTCAGTGTCTTGTTCTGTCGGATTGTAGTTTGTAACCTTATCTCGCGATGGGATGCAGGCTATGAACTGCGGATCGGGATACTGGGCTGCGAGTGAGAATGAAGGAGGCTTAGAAATCTTTATATTTAGGGTCAACTTGAGTTCTATTTTCCGGAGATGATTGGTGTAGTGGATGGGTCAGTGGGTGTTGATAGCTTACTCGTCTGGGCCCGGTGGGTTCGCGTTCAGCGGTCAGTGACACGTTCACGCAGCCATAGTCTCGAGGAAAGGGAACATCATACAGAAACACAATATCAGTATCATCATCATTATTTTTATTTTTATTTTTTTTACATTTTTTTTTATTTTACATTTTTATTTTATTTATTTATTTTATATGATTTTTTTTTTGTAAAAACTGGTTTTGGTTAAAACAGCAAAGTTAAAAGTACAAGACATTGTTCGTTCGTTATTTAGTGATCTTCGTTCTTAGTGAAAGATTGGATACAATTTTCGAAAAAGAAAGCGTATTTTTAGAAATCTGAGCCCTATATTTCATTGGAATTGTTTTCTATTTTAAAATTAGAATAAAAAATAAGCATAAGGAATTAGCACGGGGGGAAAACCAGCGATCGAGCTTTCATCTCTGTGAGAAGGAAATCAGTAATCACAGAAAAAATTACCATGGTATTTTATATTTGAAAATAATAATAATAATAATAATAATAATAATAATAATAATAATAATAATAATAATAATAATAATAATCTTTGAGTGTGCCGCGAGAACTCAAGTTACAGCCGTAGTGTGCCGCAAGTTGAAAAAGGTTGGGAAACGCTGATATAGATTAATCAGAAGTGACGGGAAATTGGGCAGGTATGCAACTTGACCATTCCTTCACAATCTCGCTCTAGGCCTATTTTCTATTATCTTTGTTCTCTAATAGACAATAACTCATATCTTCAATGTCCCTTTGTTTGTAGATCTTGCATTCAGGGGAATTATTAATGTAGTATGAGGCTGGCTATGCACTGAGATAAATCCTAGGAAATACTTTCGGATTTATCTTAGGGAAAATGTTACGACATATCTCCTAGGAAATCCTACCCTTTTGTGTCATACAGGTGACAATTTTTTCTGTCTGTCCGTGTATGCCATAAATTATAATTCTGTAGTATTTATTTATTTCTAGCGTAACAGATGGTTCACATTTTCTACTTTTCGGTTGTTTTACTCTCAATTGTTACGTTTTGAAAGACCTAAAGAGCTGATTTTTGGATATTGCAAACACTGGTACTACATTTGAAGCCATATCGTTTTGCTCAGTTACAATAAACATATCGTTTTGCTCAGTGAGTAGTTTAAATCAAATAAGTCTATAAAAAGTAAAGCATCATAAATCAATACTCCATTAACAACTCTAATTTGTTCTGCCAGGAAAAATCCAGAAATGATAATTGCTCTTGGAGGTGAGTTTTTTCGTTTTCTTAAACATCTCAGGCGATTTTGTTTATATTTCAAAATGATTTATTTATATCACTACACTATGGTGTAGTGGTTTCTCATTTAAAAGTCCAGAAGCGGTAGTTTGTTTTTGAGGAGGAATTTTTCCAGTCTATTTTTTTCACAAAAAGACGATATTGTATACACGACTCCAAAAGTGCATTACCACCTGTAATTCTCGTTTTCCTGCAATAGCAGGCAACCCAAAAAGCTCGGGAGTTGGGTTGGTTCCGAATTCGAAAGGCGTTGGACAAAATCTCAATTTTGTAACAAATATATCAGTGTGGCAAACTGCAAATAAGGAAATAAAACAAATTGTTAAGAATGACAATTTTATTATCATGACGGAGTTATATGACATCAAAAGTTACAAAATTATCTTACTTAAGCAGTTCAAAAAAGATGAATGGCAGAGACAGATATCAGAAAAAATTATTTCTCTCCTTCCCCCCAAAAAAGAATTTCATAAAAAAGAAAAGTTACATAAAGTAAATGTTTAATATAAAAGCCCCACCCAAAATTTTGAAAGTTGACTCCCGAAAGGCAAGAACAACTGAACCGAAGTAGATAAAATTTTGCACAGATATTTCAGACATAAAATGAGGGAATACAAGCTTCGTATTTTCCTAGAAAAAACGGAGGGTGGGGCACGGACCCCTCCAAACCTTTGATCACGAGATATCAAAAGTCCTAGTAACACTATCTCAGAACTGTCTAAAGGACATGAAGAATTGTAACGAAACTTTTTATATGGACAACACGCAAAAAATAAAGGAATACGGATTTTTATTTTCTGCGGAAAAACAGTTTTAGGGGTCAAAAGTCCCCACGAAAAAATTTGACGTTTGACGCCCGGAAGGTAAAAAGAAGTGAATCGAAGTGAATGAAATTTTGCACAGATATTATAGACATAAAATGAGGAATACAGGTTTCTTATTTTCCTTTAAAAATACGGTTGGGTGGAGCACGGACCCGTCCAAACCTTTGATCACGAGATATCAAAGGTCCTAGTAACACTATGTCAGAACTGTGTAAAGGACATGAAGAATTGTAACGAAACTTTTTATATGGACAACACGCAAAAAATAAAGGAATACGGATTTTTATTTTCTGCGGAAAAACAGTTTTAGGGGTCAAAAGTCCCCACGAAAAATTTTGACATTTGACGCCCGGAAGGTAAGAAGAAGTGAACCGAAGTGAATGAAATATTGCACAGTTGTTGTAGGCTTAAAATGATGGAATACGGGTTTCGTATTTTCCTGGAGAAAAGGGTTGGATGGGCCACCGGCCCCCTCCAAACATTTGATCACGAAATATCAAAAGTTCTAGTAACAGTATGTCATATGTGTGTAAAGAACATAAAGAATTGTAACGAAACTTAGTGTATGGATAATATGCAAAAATATACGAATGCTGATTTTTTTAATTTTCTGCGTAAAAATAGTTTTAGGGTGTAAAAGCCCCCACTCAAAATTTTGAAAGTTGATGCCCGAAAGGCAAGAAGTGAGCCGAAGTGAACTAATTGTGCACAGATATTGTACAGATAAAATGATGGAATACGGGTTTTGTATTTTCCTGGGAAAAACGTGGGGCGCCGACCTCTCCAAACTTTTGATCACGAAATATCAAAAGTGCTAGTAACAGTATGTAAGATGTATGTAAAGGACATGAAGAATTGCAACATAACTTTGTGTATGGACAATACGCAAAAAATAAAGGAATAAGTGTTTTTTATGTTCTGCGGGAAAACGGTTTTAGGGGGCAAGAGTCCCAACCGAAATTTTGAAACTTGACGCCCGAAAGACGAGAAGAAGTGAACCGAAGTGAATGAAATTCTGCACAGATATTGTAGACGTAAAATGAGAATACGGGTTTCGTATTTTAATGAAGAAAATGGTTGGGTGGGGAACGGACCCCTCTAAACCTTTGATCATGAAATATCAAACATGCTAGTAACAGTAAGTCAGATGTATGTAAAGAACATGAACAATTGCTACGAAATTTTTTGCATGGACAATATGCAAAAAATAAGGGAATACGGGTTTTTATGTTCTGCGGGAAAACGGTTTTAGGGGGCAAAAGAACCCACCCAAAATTTTGACAGTTAACGCCCGAAAGGATAGAAGAACTGAATCGAAGTCAATGAAATTTTGCACAGATATTGTAGATATAGAGAGAATACGGGTTTCGTATTTTCCTGGAAAAAACGGTTTGATGGGGCACGCACCCCTCTAAACCTTTAATCACGAAATATAAAACATGGTAGTAACAGTAAGTCAGATGTATGTAAAGGACATGAACAATTGCTACGAAACTTTTTGTATGGAAAATACGCAAAAAATAAAGGAATACGTGTTTTTTATGTTCTGCGGGAAAACGTTTTAGGGGTCGAGAGCCCCACCCAAAATTTTGAAAGTTGACGGCCGAAAGACGAGAAAGAATGCACCGAAGTGAATTAAATTGTGCGCAGATATTGCAGACGTAAAATCAGGATATGGGTTTCGTATTTTAATGGGGGAGACGATTGGGCAGGGCAGGGACCCCTCCAAACATTTGATGACGAAAAATCAACAGTGCTAATAACAGTATGTCAGATGTGTGTAAACACCATGAAGAATTGGAACGAACATTTTGTATGGACAATACGCAAAAAATAAAGGAATACGTTTTTTTATTTTCTGCGGAAACACGGTTTTAGGGGGGCACAATAACCCACCCCAAAATTTTGAAAGTTGACTCCTGAAAGGTACATCTTGTCTCAAAGGTCAAAGGCGTTCTTTATTGCTGTTTTGAGGCAAAAATTTTCTAAGTCCAACTTCGGGTATGTTCGTGAAAAAGTAAACCAGGTTCGCACCTCGAAGCCAACCTTTGCAATCGGGAATAACTTTGCAGATGTGTTTTCCTCCTTTTAAATATAATAAGACTTGTTACTAATTGTATGAAAAAAGCAACATTGATTGAAATACTTAATATTTCGAAACTGTATTAATGTCAGCACATGCTTTTTTTATTTAGCTCTCATACGTATTAAAACTTTAGATACGTAAACAAATCTTTCCATATGTGAAAGAATGCTGAAAATTAAGACATAGAACATAATTCTCGCCTGAGTACTAAATTAAAGTCAAAATAGAACTAAAACAGCGTTTACAGTGGATATGAACCAGAGCTTTGCACGGGCCGGGTGTGCTCGGTCCAGCCCTGAATGTGCGCGGGCCGACCCAATCCGGCCCTGCCCATTTCAAGTAATATCAAACGGGACCGGGCCCTAACCGGACCGGCACATTCCGGGCCGAACCGGGCCGGACACAAATGCTATAGGGCCGAACCGGGCGCATGTATTTCGGATTAGAAATTAATGTCATTTTTTTCTTAAATGTCCTCCACTACCCCTGCCTTTGCCGTGATTGTACGGTCTTACTGCCAGTTTATATTAATCGTAATGTGTTTGGGAAACTGACTCTTTATTCAAGACCGCAAAGTACTGTAATATTACTAATATTACTACTTCTACTACTACTACTTCTTCTATTATTAGTACTACGACTACAGCTAGATACCACTATAACTGCTACGATTTCTCGCCAGAGTTGACATGTCTGGTGGTACAGAATTTACCTTCTAAGTAGAGAGAAAAAACAGAGAAACGCTAGTTATTATGGCCGGTCTGCATAGAATGTGAAGCGATCCTAGGGACAACGGTGGCTCAGTAGATAAAGCACTCACATCTAGTGCTAGAGGTCATCGGATCAATCCCTGCTCATGCTATGTGAGTTTTGTGGTGGACAAACACCGTGTACGTGGGAGTTTTCGGGGTGGTTCCGTTTCCTCCCACTGTTTTCATTCCACCAATTCATCCCGTCATCATCCATATGGCCTGAGCCGTAGTTACCTAAAGAACGTATGATGAAGTCAAGTACTTGACCTACTAAATAAATTTGGTACGCTACCATTGGCCCACGGAGGCCTAAACCGTTCATAAGATCAGTGCAATTTCTAGTAATGTTCAATTAGCAAGGCAAATAGCAAATGGTGTTACATGTTCCTGTATTGTTTATAGTTTGATACTACAAATATAACAAAATATAATGATAAATCACCAAGACGCCAGGGTCTATTAGGTGTTCCTGGAACGGTGGATCAGTGGTTGAGTGTTCACTCTGGTGCATGGGGTCCCTGGTTCGATCCCATCTCGCACCAAGTGAACTTCGTGGTGGATAAACACCGTGTGGGGGGTTTTCTCGACGTTATCCCGTTTTCTCCTACTTTATTAATGCCACCATTTCATTTATTTCTCATCATCACGGTCTCCTTTAGCCTAGCCGGCATAAGTGTGAGACGTAAAACTCGAAGATTTCATTTTCATTGTTTTGTTTTCGTATTACTAGTAATAGCTGTAGTGGTATTCGCTGTCGTATTGGTATAGTAATGAGTAGAAGTAGTAGTATTGGTAGTAGTAATATTTGTAGGAGTGACAGCCATAGTGGAATTAGCACTATCATTCGTGATCGTAATAGTAATAGTAGTATCAGCAGTAGCAGTTGTAGTATTAGTATTATATACAGTGTAGCAGTTTTACATATCTTCTCTGTTACTCGTAACCCACTAATGAGTGTAGTATAAGACTTTTACGTCCATGAGCTGTATTATTGTATAATAAACATGGCTGGACACAGCAAGTACAGATAACAAATAGACAGATAGAATAGGAATATAGAAAGTAAACCTTGGGTAACATTTCAAACGATTTTCCCATTCAAGAAGGACAAAAGGACATCAATATTATGACGACACATATCTCATTTTCCATTGGGCCAGGCCGGGTGGAGCCTGGCACAGAATACAGGTCCATCCGGGGCGGGCGGGCTGGGCCATCTTTGGGGCTGGGTTTGCAGGACTCTGATATGAATGTCATAATTATGTAGAGAGCCGAATACATCGCTAGAAGCACGTTCCAAAGAGTGCATGCGTTGACTCTGTGGACGCCGGTGGCTGTAGCCGAGCGGTCTGAGGCGTTAGGCTGACAATCGTTAGGTTAAACCCATTGGGGGTTCGAATCCGTTTGAAGATCAAGGGTGGAATCGTAACTGTCCTCGCTGTATCTGTGTTCGTGTCCCTGACGAGTCTAGTAGTCCTGAAAAGTGGTGAAAGTAGAAAATAACTCAGGAAGTTTCTTTTTTAAAAAAGTGGCAAGCCGTTGGATTCCAAATTGTAAGGTCATGAGTTCGATTCACATCTGGGTCTTGCTTTTTTTTGAAATTCTATTTTCTGCAATGCATATAAAATAATTACATTAAAATACATCAGTTGTATATATATAACATAATCCTTGCAGAACATAGTAATTATTATGGTAAATATATAACATCTGATATAAGTGTTCACAGTAGGTCGGTATTATATATGAGAATGTAAAATACAAATTAAGAAAATAATACCATAGCAAAAATAGGTTATATAGTGTATTTGTTTGCAGCTATTTGACATATATAGGTTACTTCTCAACATTTATATTACAGCATGACATTTATGTTCTTAAAAAATTATCCGAAGCATAAAAAGATGGTAAAAACAGAGAATCCAAAGTCGGAACGTTCGCAAGAAATTCATGAGCACCAAAGGTCACGTGAGCAGACTGGAATTGTCCTTATGAAGCATGCATGCCACAGCAGAGTCTTTACACAGATTTTCAATTCAATACCTGATATATGCTTTTGCAATGTTGAAGTAGTGATGCCCTGGTTCGACCCCTCTCTCTCACTCGCTCGCTCACTCGGAATTTATATATATATATATATATATATATATATATATATATATATATATATATATATATATATATATATATATATATAAATGTGGATGTATGTGTGTGTGCGTCAACATAATTCTGATCTGTCTAAAGCAATTTTAACCATACTTCTTACAATATGGAAAAGAATACTGTCAGGATACATATCAAAAATGTTAGAAAAGAATCGATATTAGTATCGAATCCATAGTTCGTGGTCACTTAGGTAAATAGTTCTACCTTCAATCCAAGTTCAATTAAGCTCCCATTAGCACCCAGAGTGGTTACGTAGCGACATAAAATATCGAAATCAACCGATATTACATTCGAACCTAATTTTTCAGCGCCGCTAACTGTGCCGCATTTCCAATTAGTCCAACTAGGCTCGTGCCTAGAAAGCAACATCTTTGAAGAGCGAAATGTTTAAAAATTAAATAATATTTTCATTTTTCGTATGAAAAAGTTAAAAAATCAAGAGGAAATATACTATTTCATAAACAATCTTCTTTTACTATTCTAATATGTTCAATGAAAGCGTAAGAAATCTAAAAATAATTCAGAACATATTTCCCACTATTTATTTTTTGTTACGTAGTTGTAGCTGTAGAATTTAGTGAGTGGTATTTAACTATGATGAATTCACTAATTAAGCACTAATTGTTTTATTTTGAAGTTAGGGATCAAGGGTCGGAGAAATGTGTAGTAATTGGGAGCGGCGAGAGCAAAAGTAGGTACGCAGAGGTTCTAAATGCAGCACTGGTAGCTAAATTAATTGGTAGAAATTTTAATGCCATTTAAGACCAAATTTAGTCCTAGTGGTGGCAGCATCCGTTTGCTCTCCTAGAAGGAATGAAAGAGGATGACATCAAAATTATAAAAAAGACCGATATTAGTGTCAAATCCATAATTTTGGGGGTCGCTTAGATAAAGAGTTGCAATCCAGGTGTCATGTAAGTTATGCTCCCATTAGCACCCTGAAGGAGTGTGTGAAAAATGACATGTAGAAGTAATTAAAAATGACCAATGTTAGTGTCGAATTCATATCTTTCGGGGTCCCTAAGTTCATTGGGAACAATTCTGATTACCTTTAAGTTCATCTTTCAGTAGGTGTAAGGTTCCCTAGCACATCTAATAAGGAGAGTCGAAGGGAGTAACATATCCAATGATTCAAAACGACTGTTATTAGTGTAGAGTCCATAGTTTCGTTATAACAGAGATCAATAGCAAAACTTCTGAACGAATATGTCAGCTGGATTTTGAATTTACAGGGGCAGCATAGAATCCATTGCTCGCACAGCTCTAAGTATTTTAATCTTTCTGTATAAATGAATATTCCAACCTAACTGCGGAATGTCTGGGACAACCTTTACCAAATTTTGGGACATATTACTTTCAATCTAAGAAAAAAAAATATTGTAGTAGTATGGAATTTTGGAAGTAAGAGGTGTGACATGTAATATTAATGTAAAACGACTGATCTTAGTGTTTCATCCATAATTTTCTCGGTCGTTGACGTGGATAGTGATGCTCACAATGGAGTTTACAACCAAATTCCTTCCCATCTTCACAGGATGATGGCCTGGGAGAGCTAAAAGTAAAATCTAAAAAATACCGACATATATGTGGAATTCATAGTTTTCAGGGTTGAGAAAGCGATTCTAATAACTTTGGAAGGTAGTTTGTACCCACTTCAAGATGTTTTTTTTAATCGTATCAATTTCTCACCGTGAGAAGAAATGACCATTTCAACTATTATATTAAGCCAACCTTCGCAATCGATGAAAAAATTGTGTGGATGTATGTTTCGTCTTTTAAATGAAATAAGACATGTTAAAATCAAAGATGGACTGGGTCAATGGGTCGGTTAGTAAGTGGGTGAAATGGGTCAAGATTTGTGAGTGGGTCAGTGGATCGTGGGTCAAAAGGACGTGACCTACTGCAAAACGCTACTGACTGTGACTCACACTGACCCACCGACCCATTCTGTTCAGTAGATTGTAGACAGCATCTTCTGAACATTGGTGAGCTTGTCTACGTTTTACTTTCAAGATCTCCATTTTTCTTGTTTCTAATGAAAATGTTCAGGTACTCTTGGATTTTGATATTTGTAATTGTAAGAGTGGCAATAGCAATAGGTGGTCGATTTTGAGATGCATCCTGTGAGCTTTTAGAGGAGCTAACTACTGGAAAAACATATTTTTGAATCACCTGTAATATATGAATTATTATATAAAAAATTGAAAGTACTATGTCTGCGTGATCATCACGGCTAAATTGCAGTCAAATTAAATGACGTTTGGTATGTAACTAGGCCCCAATCCCAACTGAGAAGTTATCATACACGTATCACTTTCATTATAATATATATCCTTAGGGGGGAGTAGGGGTCCGAATTTTTGCGAAAAATTGAGTATCTCACAAGCCGTTCATGTTAGCTGAAATTCAGTATAACTCTTTATTAAAAATAAACAGAACGTGTCCTGGCATTTTTTAAAATTTTCTTTTATGAGCGGGGGGCATTTTCTATATATGGAAAATTGGTAGTGGGTTGGTTTGTAAAAATAATCGAAAACGATTGATATTAGTTGAGAAACAAATTAAGAAATGAAAACTACAGTTCTTCGCATTTTATACCCACTGCTTTCTGTTATAATAATTGCTGAAGCTGGTTTTTAATATATGGAGCGTTCAGAGCATAAGGCAATCAAGCCATAAAGTTATGAGAAAAATGTCCATAAAATTTGCATTCCAAGCTTAATTACAAGTGCATTTTAAAATTAATACGGCATGCTTAATTATATGGAAAACTAGTTTTATATTTTATGTTGATCTACTTGATCTTGATTTGAGACTTTCAAATTTCATCCTTTTTCTACCGAAATGTATCTGTAAGCCAACAAAGAAATAATTATATATGATAAATTTAAATTCATCTTAATTCGGAAGATAAGAAATATTTTACCAATGTATATCGTAAACGTCAGATCCACCGGTGTTGTAACAGAGCGATGCTTGAGCGATTGACGGTAGGAATTCAAACTCCGATAAGCGATAATTTCACAGTCTTGTTTCATTACAAGTGTAACCTCTTTAGTGAAAGGAGAGGAGGACATGGATCATGGTTCAGAGTTAATCACGATGAGATTTGGTGGGTCAGAGTGGGTCAATGGGTTATTTGGGTGGTGGATGATGGTGGATCATTGCGAGTCGTGGGATCAAATTTTAATTGACCCACACCATCTCTCGTTAAAATTGTACTCAAGAGAAGAGGCACCGAATTATGCTCAAATTTTGCACATAGATAGTACCCCACCAGAAAGCAGTACATCTGAAACAGTTCACGGTACCACCTCCTAGAACTCGAGATATAGGGGTTTGTCTGTTTGGCGAAGACCGTAATAATGATTTATCATACCGCAAGCAAGCTTTTTATCGTCGTTTCCCTGAGGAAGTCAGAATTACACGTGATCGTAACGTTGAATGTTCGCGCCCATCCCGGGGTATTTGTTTTAGTGTTTTTTCTGATTCACCTAAATATAAGAGATGGAATATAGAATAAATAAATATAAGAGCACACATATAGGAGATTTAACGTATTTTGGGGATGTAGATTTGTCGTTCGTTGGCGTTCAGTCGGTCTCTGCCGCTGGTGTTATAATTTTCAAAACTGAAGTGGAGCAATCGCAGATCGTCGCTGCGGGGCCGTCAATTTTTGACGAGAAATCGTTAGTTGTCCATCGGTGATCCACCGACGCTTACGGCATGGTCCGTTGGCACCCCTAAAAATCTCATACGGTGAAACAGATATGAAAATTGGAAAACACGTATTTAGTATTTTCAGAGGTACCCCGTGTCTAGGTAAAAACATATGGCAAAGGGCCCCCCGGATGGTCCCAGGATGGGTCCAACTTAAAATTTGAACATGGCAAGGGGAATTTAGTAAATCATTTGAAAGTTTTGCTAGAAGAAGGAATATTTTAAGAGTCTCGAGTCTCTATGCTAAACTTGAGCAAAATACCGAGTCTTCTACATGGTAATGAATTCATTGAAAATTCCGTGGTCACCTCTAGAAATGTGAAACTTTTAAACCGATATCAGAAGATGTAAACACTTGTCTTATCATTGCAAAGTATAATGCACCAACGTAGAACAAAAAGTATAATGCACCAACGTTCCTTCCATTTCTGTATTCTACCATTAATTTCATAATTCACAATCACCTTGTCCTTTAGACTAAAGACAGACCATGGAACGTAGAATTTAATATTAATAATGTAATAAACCGACAATGGAGCACTTCTTCTTTCACCTTGGTGCATTATACGTTTGAAATGGTAAGACAAGTGTTTACCTCTTCTGATATCAGTTTCACAGTTTCACATTTCTAGAGGTGGTCACGTAGTTTTTAATGAAGGATTTATTACCATCTTGAACGCTCGCTATTTTGCACAAGTTTAGCATAAAGATTCGAGTCTATTACCATCTCTTTTAATTTTGGCAATACTTTTAAATGATATACTACTTGATTCCCCTTGCCATCTTCAAATTTTGAGTTGCGCCCCTCCTGGGGACCTTGGCGCAATCCTTTTACCTCGATACGGGGTACCTTTGAAATTATAAAATACGTGTTTTCCAGTTTTGACATCTGTTTCATCGTTTCAGACTTTTAGGGCGGGCTTCATGGATACCATGCTTCTTTGTTCTCTTAGTTTTCAGATACAAGCCCCCATGCCGTAAGCGTCAGTGGACCACCGATACGCAACTGACGACCTTTCGCCAAAAGTTGGTGATGCCGCAGCTACGATCCGTGGTGCCCCACTTTTGTTTTGAAAATTATACCACTAGCGGCAGAGACTCGACGAAACGCCAACCAACCACAAAAATACTACCCCAAAATATGTTAAATCGTCTATATACCTGATTCGTTTATATTCAGGTGAGTTTAAAAATAGGGATGGCCAGAACCGGTTCCGGGTCTAACCGGTTTTCGGGTCTGAACGGATCCGGTTCTAGAAGATCCGGTTCTGGAAACGGGTTTTCGGATCCAGGTCTGGAATCGGTTCTGAAAAACGGATCTACGAGAAGCGGTTCCTCGCGGAACCGATTCCGCCGGAACCGGAACTTTGTGACCATCCCTAGTAAGAACACTAGAAAATAAAGCAAGTACCCCGAGTTGGGGGCGAACATTGAACCTTAAGTTTACTAGCCGCGTATTTTTCTGACTTCGCTACGGAAAGGATGAAGAAAATCTCGCTTGTAGAAGAATAAATTTTTGAGGTCTTCATTTAGCCAATCAAACAAATCCCTCTATGTTGAGTTCTGTGAGATGGTACTGTGAACCGTTTCGAGATTTATTTCTTTCTGGTGGGGTACTATCTATGTGCAAAATTTGAGAAAATCACCGACAAGCACCTTCGGAGCCTCTCCTCTTTAGTACAATGTTAACCAGAGATGGCGTGGATCAATGAAACCTTGATCCATAACATACTGGCCCACCACATATCGTGACCCACGACCGACCGTCACCCACAATGACTCACCACCCAACGTAACCCATTCACCCAACATAACCCACTCTGACCCACCACCAACTATAAACAACTCTGAACCATTGTGACCAACTCTGACCCACTAAAATACATCGTCATTAACTTTGATTCGTGATCAACGCCATCCTTTCTACTGACTAAAGAAGTTATATTTGTAATAAACCAATTTTGTCAGTAGTTAGCTACTCTAAAAACTCACAGTCTGCATCTCAAAAGCCAAGTAGTAAGTTCCATTTCCATTGTTACAATTGCAAATATCAAAATCCAGCCGTGTTACCTCATTTTATGTCTACAATATCTGTGCACAATTTTATTCACTTCGGTTCACTTCCTCTGGCATTTCGGACCTCAACACTCAAAATTTTGGATGGCGGTTTTGGCCCCTAAAACCGTTTTTCCGCAGAAAATTAACTAATACGTTTTAATGTATTCGTTTATTTTTTGCGTATTGTCCCTAAAGAATGTGTCGTTCCAATGTTTCATGTTCTTCAATTTCTTCTGACACTCCTCGCTTCACCGAAGCAAAAATATTCTTTGAACGTCATTGAAGGTGTTCAAGATCTGATTGTCTGATTCAAATCTCAACCAAAAAAGATAACTCATTATTTGTTTTCGGAATTTAATAAGCTAACAATGCTTTACCTTATTGTTCCTATGACTTCAGTGACACCAGAAAGATTATTTTCGATTCTATGAAGAATGAAATCTTATCTTCGGAGTACCATGTCCCAACATAGATTAACTACTTGATGATTCTTCATTCCTACAAAGATCTTCTCGAAGAAGTTATGAAATAACCCAGTACCATTGCCAAGTAGCTCATATTAGTTGATGTGATTTTGAGTTTAACGTCCTATCAGCAGCGAGGCTATATGAGACGGGACTTACTGATTAATCGTGAAATCCGAACCACTTGAGCTCTCGCCGGGGTCTCTCACGCCAAAGGCGCGTATTCTAACCACTTAGTCACGAAGCTCGGAGCTCATATTAGTAAAGAAGAAAGCACATTATGGGAATTTCAGTGCAGACAACTACGTACGACGACTGTTAAATGAATATTTGTTATCTTGAATATATTGTGACAATCGTCAATCTTATTTGATGTCATTTATTAAAAACTAGCAGCGTTCACCCCGCTTCGCTGCGGTCACCCCGGAACGCAATAAACTTTGTTACTTAGATAATTTTTACTTTTTCGCTTTCAAATTGCAGTAAATGTTAACATTATAGCGCCTGTCATTTATGTTAACCCGCCGAGTGACACGGTCATGCGGGTTGCATATAAATACGTTTATTTTTACCTATGATGAACTAATAACAAAGGATTTGTACGTATGGACACTTGAATGGTCAATTATCTCAAGACACTGGTAATTAAAAATTAAAGTGATATGATAAAAACCATCTAGGGTCCAAATCCTAATAACCCCCCAAAAATAAAAGAAATTGGTTCAGCCGTATTAGCGTGATGAGCTAACAAAGGATTTGTGCGTTCTCTTTTATAATATAGATAGCATTATCATTTCTGTAACTCACTACAGTATACAAGTTAAATTTCACACAGTGTGCAAAAGAGGGGAAGGGATTACAACGTACAGTCACGAAAGAAATAAGTCAGGCGGGCAAGAGGGGAAAATATTCCCAACCCTGTTCACGTGAGTTTACTTCTCCGAGAGACTTGCTGCTTTCACGTGAGGTCTGTAAGCAGCTATATCAAAACAAATCCAGTATCTGCTGAAAAACAATGTTCTTTTCGATACTAACTTTTGTAAGTTTAGTGCTTTTAGACAGAGAAGGAAAACAAAACAAATAATTCATTCATAGTAGTTTACAAGTGCCAGATTACCTATTATAATTAATTTAGATATCTAAATACTCATGATCTACTCACAGGTAATTGAAATGTGAACAATGAAAAGAGATTTCGGAAATTCAAGATTGCATTATTGGTCTAATACTTTGAAATGAAATAGGAATTTTAACATCACACAATTATATCCTGGAGGCTAAAGGAAACAGATGATAAGTGAACTAAACAATTAATGAAAGGAACTGAGGAATGAAGTGGAAGGCAATAAAGAACTCTTAGAAACAAATTGACACAAAGCTGTTCAACATAAACTTACATAGTATAGGCTGGAATCGAGCCTATGACCTTGAAACCAAAAGTGAGCGCTCTATCATTGAGCCACCATACTCTCATTGTGACGGAAAGGCGCTCCCGGTTCCTACGTCGATTGGTTGGGTGGTGGATTGATTTGGAGTTTACTATTCTATTCAGAGCGAGGCAATTGAAGACCAGTGTTGAATTCAGACATTTTCACCCGGGGGGGGGGAATGTCAACTCCTCGGGGGGGATGGTTGTTTTTCTGTATTTTTGCAAGAAAGCAGTATATTTAAGAATTCCATTCAGATGCACATCTTACCTAATATTGAGACTAATTGCTGATAAATATTCAATGTGAGATTATAATTTAAAAAAAAAACAATCTTTTAATTTTATCTAAAACATTAAAGACTGGCAAAAATATTTTAGACTAAACTTTAACTGGTATTTACAGTAGCTATTTTTGTTATTATTTCCTATATTCAGTAGTTACTGTTTGTTACTAATGTAGAAGTTTTTAAAAAAATTTAAATTAACTCAAATATATTTTGTCCTAAAACAAACATACATAGGAATATCTTAACAAAGAGTTATTCTTTCTCACAATTCTGATTCTAAATCAAGCATATTAGCCTTGGTTTCTGCATTGCAATAGTTTAGTTTACGAAATCTTCAGTAGGATTAGTGCCGTGTCGTAGAAAATCAGCGCTTGGGCGAGAGTATACAACGGCACCCCCGTATATATGAGTGAGGTCGACAAACCAGCCGCGAAAGGTGAGAAAATTTTTAAAAAGTAAACCCTGCTTTTCCTTGATTTTGAACACTTTTTATTAATTTTTTCCTTTCATTTTATATATGTGCACATATGTTACATTACTCTTTTTTCTTTTCTTCTTTATTTCTTTTTCCCCTCTCGTATTTTGCGTCCCTTACTTCAGTGCTCTGGGCCATCGCCCCGCTTGCCCCTTCCAAATGCCACGGCAATGAGCATGATCTTCATCGCCTTCAATAGCAATATTTCACTTCTATACTATTATTATATTGATAAATTCTATATACATCTCTAACCCAGGAGGGATAACTGTTCCTCCCTGATCACTCTAAATGACGCCCTCTGTATCTCACCCTTTAACTGACTTATTTTCAATTAGAGAAAGGTGTGTTTACTTTAACAATCGTAAAACACATTTACGTCTATTACTTCCGATGCGAGAAATGGGATTTAGGCGCTCTATTTCAAATAATGCAAGAACTGTACATTTTCAAGAACTGAAGTCTGCTGACATCGAAGATCATATGGAATGATCGAAAGATCTTCCTACCTACTAAAATACAAACCTTTCTTCAACAGTTAACAATTACATGTTCTGCCAAATTCGGTCATAGTGTTAAGAAATACAAGTTCTATTGACTATTTGGTATTCTATCTTAGATGTTACCTGTTTAATATTTATATAGAATGGGTCTGCGTCATTTATATGTATATGAGAGATCAGATTTCGTCTGCACATGCACGGAAAAAAAAGCAAATAATTGGGTGAAGTACTTTCTACATTTTGAGACTAAAATTTTTTTTTCTCCGGGGGGGAATGATTTTTGGGGGGGAGATTCCCCCGCGGGCTACCCCCTGAATTCATCCCTGTTGAAGACGTGGACCTATATCTTAACGTGGAATCTGAACCACATAATCTTCCACCAGGAATCGATGCCGGGTCTCCCGTGCCGAAAATAAGCACTCTAACTATTACGAGGAAATTCCCCACGGTCCAGTGGTGCTATTCAGCCGGATCGCTAGAACCGGTTGTTAAAATATTTTCAGTCCGCAGAACCGTTTGTTAAACCCAGACAACAGTTAATGTTACCCAGTTACACCCAGAAACAGTACATTTTTCTTTAACTATCTTTGTTTTTAGAACCTCTTACAGCTACAGGGTTAAACATTATCTCTCAGAACAAGGTATAAGCGTTTATTTCTTAATCTCAAATGGTCAGATATCAAGAATGAAAACTGCGATTACATCAGTATAGTTGTGAGGGTTATTTATATTCGAAACATATACATACCGGTACCATTATCAACAACGACGTAAACTTCGTGATTTTTGCTACTGTTGTTCACGAAGGGGGTCTCTCTCGTCTCGTGAAGTATCATGGAAATTCAATTTCGTTTTCAAAAAGGTTTAATGATTTCTATTGGACGATGTCGTCTTGTGTCTTTTCCTCAGCAACATTACTTTGTGCGCACAATAACACACACATCAGTAAATAGCATGTGTATCAGTTTTCAGTATTATAGCTTGTCGTTTACTCGTCATGCATTGCAATCAAAAGATCTTATAGTTGTAGCATCTCTACTGTCGTATAAGTTGTGTTTTAAATATCCAAATCATCTATTGCGTAATTGCTGCTCGTGAAATTTTCACCAATCGTTCTTGATCGTTCGTGCGTTTCGGAGATTTGTCCATTTCTGCGGGAGTTATGACCGATCGTGTGGGCGTTTTGACATTTCTTGACTGTGGGGGTTTTGAATTAGACCCAAAGTTTTGGCGTCCATCAAAAACATATTCCATTAATTCTTGTTTAGTTTCACTTTGAATATAGTTATGATTTAATTTGTAATTCATACTTTGTAAGGAACAATATTTCCGATGGAAGAAATGAAGTTTTAAATTTTGGTATCAAACTTGTAGAAACAGGACACCACAGGAAGACTACAAGGAATTTTTAGGACTAGTCATCATATTCTTGGGTGGTATACCTCCTCGAGGCGTTTTCTTTCGTTTGCCTGGATCAACTCACCATGCAGGGTGGAAGGGAAAAGCAATCTACTGTTTAAAAACATTTTTCTTTCGCTAACAATTTTGTTTAACGAAGCAAATAGAAACGGGCCTTCGGAGAGTATGCATTTTTCTGATACGACTATATGTGCAAGCTTGGTTTAAATGTAATTGAGCATCCCATTCACCATTACAAGACCTGCAACTTTTGAACGGTTTGTACAGTTATAGACAAAGAGATGCTGAATTCACTCTCTAAATTTTCTCGCCATCTCTGGAACTTGGCGAAGGAACACGCAGTTTTTTATATGTACTTAGCATTATGAAAAAAATTATTGAAAGAATGAAAACTGTAAGGGGAAACCGTGAAACAGCAAAGAGGTTTGATTCAGTAGATAATACGATAAAAATTCTTGTGAAAAGAGAAATCAGTCGTTTTGTGAAAATAAACACAAATATTCCTCGAGAGATTTAAAATACCTAAAGGGTTTCTTGAGTGTGATAAGATTTCATGGTCAAATAATAATGACTATTAAATTCATTCACGTAACAAAACGATGCAGCAGAAAGAGAAGTGAAACTAATAAAAGATTACAACAACGTTCTTACGAAAAATGAGGAACAGAAACAGTTTCTTTTGCGGATAGTGAAGGTCCACAGATAATCTTTTCTCAGATGTGTCCGAAGTTAACTGTGTAGCAAATAAGATTGAAAACTTCTTCCAAGTCATAATTTTTCTCTTTCCTCATAATGGACTATGAGTCATCATGATGAAAACTTATTTTTAGTTCATAGCGAAATAAAGATTTAGGTTTTTCTTGCAGTTTGTTTCACTTTACGTAAAAAAATTCAAAATTCTTACAAATATGTTGCCTATAACTACAATAAGAAGCATTTCGTTTTTCATGTGTAATGACTCTTACATGATTATAGGTATCTTGAAAATAATGCCAGATTTGTGCTTCTGGTAAAACGCTACCTCAAAACGATATGTCCTGTGACCCTCTTCCTGTGTAAAACTTTTTACCTGAATTCAAGATGGCCGCAATGATAATGCTATACAGGATTAGATTGGTCTGTTTTTCTAGTTCCATTATTCAAGATATCTTCCCATTTCCTTAAACTGTTTCTAAATTGCAAAAGATTCTTCCAGTTTTTCTCCATATACTACGTATTGTAATCGGATTCAAAACTTTAGGTCGCTTGAGGCACCATTTAAATTTATTCAATGGATCTAGTTTTTCTTTTTGCTTAATTTAGTCCCATATGGAACCATTTTAGAGGGCTCGTCCTCGGAAATTCCTAAATTTATTTTTCCCCATATAAATAAGGACCACCCTAGTAGGACAGCTACTCTTTATTGATAAAAATCGTAATTTGGCAGTTATTAAAAGCAATATTTCTGTGTCTAGAGGTAGAAGAGAGGGGACTATGCAAATTACTATTGTCAAGTATAAAAATGAAACCTGTGTTCAACACTGACTACGTATCATTCAAGTTTTTTTTTTTTTAAAAAAAAAGCGAAATGCTTACACCTTTTGAAAAGTAAAATTAATATAATTACTAAAAAATAAATTCATTGAAAAATTCATGGTTAGCAAGTGCACCCTCTTAAATCCACTTGAGAGCGTTCGAGTGCAAATTTCGAGTAAAGTAAACGCATGGAAGACCCAGATTCGATTCCCGTTGGGAGTTCATGTGATTCGAATTCGACGTTAATCAGTAGGTCCACGTATCATATAGCTTCGCTGCTGAAAGGGACGTTAAGCTCAAAATTAACTCAAGAAAAGTTAAAACAATGAGAAAGTTAACTGTTTTGGAGTATTCAATTCTAGGTTAATTAAACTACATACAGTATTTGATAATGGAAGCATCGTCAGAAATACAATATCCAATAAAGCAAACTTTCCGAGTAGGGTTCGTCTGAAGATACATACAGATATTGAAAATAGTTTAAAAGGGTGCATAATGCAGAAATACTATTTTATCGCGTATGAACTTGAGGCTTCTAGAACAGCAAGTTCTGACCAGACATTAACATCGCAGAACCAGGATATGATCAAGGGATGAACTAAACCATAATTTCCAACTTTACCCAGTGTAAATAAAGTAGCATTGAAACCCATTTTATCCAGTGTATACCTGAGCGTCATTGGGGGTTGTAACCCCTATAAAATTCTCTTGGATCCACGCCTATTGAAACCAATTCAAATTTCATAACTTCACACACGGCACGATCAACCCTGAATCTATTGAAATCTTACTACGTAATAATTACCGAGTGTCTACACTTTTTTATTAAAGCTCATAGTATATTCTATCATAATATAATTTGTCACTCATGTGGTGTGCGCTAATGTAACTAGGGATGCGCACGAGACAAGATTTGTGGCTGTCTCGTCTCGAAAATGTGTTGTAAAAGTGATGTCTCGACTCGAAAAATCTATATTTCTCTATTGGAAGAGCCGTGTCTCGACTTGGATTTTGTCAGGAAAATCCTGTCTCGATTCGTATCGTGCGCATCCTTAAATGTAACTCATGATAAAAATGTTTTGTATTCAAATAAAATGAAACGGTTGAGGTGGATGTTGCCAAGTAGAAGACATTCAATATATTAAATCGCCTCGCAACCCACTTGGCCACACACTTAGGTCACACTCTTCAACCTTTTTCCCAAGCTATCTAAAGTACGGGCTAATCTTAAATTCACATTGCCGATTCGGGTTTTCTAACAAGAATTATTATGTTGCAACTTAATTTGGATGTAAAATCCTGACTTAATTAGCATTTAAGAACATTGCAGTGTGCATTAAAATCATGACAGAAATATAGTTAAATCTCAATTTCAAATTTCATGTCTACCTTGCATCCAAATACTTGTACTGTCATTTGTTTCAACGTTGGTAGGAGCCGAAAGTTCCAATTGATCCCAATCTTTCGCTTTAATTCCCTCTATTTGTTCGTAAAATTTTAAAGAAATATTATTACTAACAAGTAACACTTCCCAAGCGTAACACTCCGATTTCGATAAAATTTGAAAGGTAGATAGTACACATGAAATAAACGAATACAGGTTTCTTATTTTCTGCGGAAAAAATGGTTTTAAGGGACAAAAGCCCCCACCCATAATTTTGGAAGTTGACGCCCGATAAGCAAAAACCAAGGAAACCGAAGTAAACGAAATTTTACACACATATTGCAGACATAAAATGAGGGAACACGTGTTTCGTATTTTCCTGGAGAAAACGATTAGGTGGGGAACGGACCCCTCCAAAAAAAGAAGTTAAGGCCCGGAAGGCAAGAGGAAGTGAATCGAAGTGAATGAAATTGTGTACAGATATTGTAGACATAAAATGAGGGAATACGTTTTTCTTATTTTCCAGAGAAAAAGAAAACCGTTTAGGTTGGACACAGACACCTCCAGAACTTTGATTGCGAAATATCAAAACTGCTAATAAGAGTGTGTCAGAAGTGCTTGAAAGACATGAAGAATTGGAACAACACATTGTGTAGGGACAATACGCAAAAAATGAATCCGACTTTTCTTTTATTTTATACGGAAAAACGGTTTTAGGGGGCAAATGCCCCCACAAAAAATTTGAAATTTAACTCCCAAAATACGAGAAGAAGTGCACCGAATTGAATGAAATTGTGTGCATATAGTGTAGGTGTAAAATGAGATAATTGGGTTTCGTATTTTCCGAAGAAAAGCGGTTGAGTGAGGCACAGATCTTATAAACTGTTGATTACGGAATATCAAAAGTGCAAATAAGCATACGTCAGAAGTCCCTAAAGAATATGGAGAATTGCAACGAAACTTCGTAAAGGCTATTTTTAAAACAATATATGAAACGTGTTTTAATTTTTGCGAAAGAACCGTGTTGGGGCCTAAGCCCCATCTGAAAAAAAGGTAAATATTACCATAATAGAGCAGGAAGAAGTGGACCCAAGCAAATCAAACTTGTGTGTAGATATTATATAGACCATATGTATAATAAGTCCTATCGTGTTTCTCAAGTGTCCCTATCCGGTTTGCTTCAGATTTGACAGATCAACAGCAATATGGAAATAAATCGACATGTGTTTTTGTTTATGCGAAAAACATTGCAAGGGTTAAAGGTGCCTCTTGAAATACTATAAAATACGCTATACTGTTTGCGCTTGCTGTTACTTGATCTGCCAAATTTGAAGAAATCGAATGGAGACACGACACTTGTGAAACACGGAAGGCCATATTTTACATATTCAATATCTACATACAATTTCATTCGGTTCGGTCCACTGATACCGCCACTCAACGACTCGGTTCACTCAATAGTTTTTCTCCTTTCAGGAAAATACGCAACACGTATTCCCTGATCTTACCTCTACAATATTAGTGCACATATCATTCACTTCGGTCCACTTCTTCTTGCCTTTTCGGAGTCAAATTCCAAAATTTTGAACGAGAGCTTCTGACCCAAAAACCATTTTTCCCTTGAAAATAAAAAACGTATTCGTTTACTTTTTGCCTATTGTTCATACACAAAGCTTCGTCCAAATTCTTCATGTCCTTTATACACATCTGAGATACTGTTAGTAGCAGTTTTGGTATTTCGTGATCATAGGTTTTGAGGGGTCAGTGCCCTACCCAACCGTTTTCTCCAGGAAAATACGAAACCCATATTCCCTCATTTTATGTCTACAATATCTGCGTACAATTTCATTCACTTTGGTTCACTTCTTTTCGCCTTTCGGAAGTCAACTTTCAAAATTTTGTTTAAGAGTTTCTGCCCGCTAAAACCGTTCTCCCGCAGAACATAAAAAATCCGTATTCATTTACTTTCTGCGTATTGTCCATACACAAAGTTATGTCCCAATTCTTCATGTCCTTTACACACATCTGACATACTGTTACTGCCACTTTTGATATTTCGTGATCAAAGGTTTGGAAGGCTCCGTGCCCCACACTACCGTTTTTCCAGGAAAGTACGAACCTCGTATCCTCATTTTATTCTGCAATATCTGTGCACAATTTCATTCACTTCGGTGGGGGCTTTTGCCCCGGAAACCGTTTTCTCCCAGAACCAAAAAAAAAACGTATTGCTTTATTTTTTGCGTATTGTTAATACACAAAGTTATGTTGCAATTTTTAATGTTGTTTGCACACATGTGACATACTGTTACTAGCACTTTTGATATTTCATTATCAAGGGATTGGAGGGGTTCGTGCCCCATCCAACCCTCTTTCCTGGAAAATAGGAAACCCTCATTTTACGTCTGCAATATCTGTGCACAATTGCACTCACTTCGGTTCACTTCTTTTTGTCTTTCGGGAGTCAAATTTGCAAATTTTGGGTCGGAGCTTTTGTCCCTAATACCGTTTTTCGCAGAACATAAAAGAACCCGTATTTCTTTATTTTTTGCGTATTATCCATACAAACAGGTTTGGTGCAATTCTTCATGTACTTTACACACATCTGACTTACTGTTACCAACACTTTTCAGTTTTTGTGGTCAAAGGTTTGGAGGGGTTGGTGCCCAACCCAACCGTTTTCTCCAGGAAAATACGAAACCCGTATTCCCTTATTTTATGTCTACAAAATGTGTGCAAATTTTAGTAACTTCCTTTGAATTCCTTTTGCCTTTCGGGCGTGAACTTTCAAAATTTAGAGTGGAAGATTCTGCTCCCTAAAACTGTTTTCACGCAGAATTTTAAAAAAACCGTATTCGTTTACTTTTTGGGTATTGTCCATACACAAAGATGTGTTGCACTTCTTCATGTCCTTTACACACATCTGACATACTGTTACTAGCACTTTCCATATTTCATGATCAAAGGTTAGGGGGGTCCGTGCGGCATCCAACCCTTTTTTCCAGCAAAATACCAAACCTATATTCCCTCATATTATGTCTACAATATCCATGGACAATTTTATTCACTTCGGTTCACTTTTGTTTGCCTTTCCGGCGTCAACTTTCATAATTTTGGGTCAGAGCTTTTGCCCCTTAAAACCGTTTTTCTGCAGAAAATAACCCTTATTCATTTATTTTCTGCGTATTGCCCGTACATAAAGATTCGTTTCAATTCGTCATTTCCTTTACACAAATCTGACATACTGTTACTAGCACTTTTGATATTTCGTGATGAAAGGCTCTGAGGGTTCCGTGCCACACCCAACCTTTTTTCCAGGAAAAAACGAAGCCCGTATTCCCTCATTTTATGCCTACAATATCTGTGCAGAATTTCATTCAATTCGGTTCACTTCTTTTTGCCTTTCGGGCGTCAATTTTCAAATTATTTGTTGGGAGTCTTTGCCCACTAATGCCGTTTTTTCGCAGAACATAGAAAAACCGATATTCCTTTATTTTTTACGTATTATCGATACAAGAAGTTTAATTTCAATACTTGATGTCTTTTACACATATCTGACATACTGTTACTAGCACATTTGATTTTTTGTGATCAAAGTTTGGGACGGGTCCGTGCCCCACCCAACCGTTTTCTGCATTAAAATGCGAAGATTCTGCTCCCTAAAACTGTTTTCACGCAGAATTTAAAAAAAACCGTATTCGTTTACTTTTTGGGTATTGTCCATACACAAAGATGTGTTGCACTTCTTCATGTCCTATACACACATCTGACATACTGTTACTAGCACTTTCCATATTTCATGATCAAAGGTTAGGGGGGTTCGTGCGGCATCCAACCCTTTTTTCCAGCAAAATACCAAACCTATATTCCCTCATATTATGTCTACAATATCCATGGACAATTTTATTCACTTCGGTTCACTTTTGTTTGCCTTTCCGGCGTCAACTTTCATAATTTTGGGTCAGAGCTTTTGCCCCTAAATCCATTTTTGCGCAGAAAACTAAAAAAGCCCGTATTCCTTTATTTTTTGCGTATTGTCTTTACAAAAAGTTTCGTTGCAATTCTTCATGTCTTTTGCGCAGTTCTGACATACCGTTAGTAGCACTTTTGATATTTCGTGATCAAAGATCTGCACTGGCCCGTGCCCCACCCAACCGTTTTTTTTAGGAAAATACGAAACTCGTATTCCCTCCTTTTACGTCTGCAATATCTGTGCACAATTTCATTGACTTTGGTTCAGTTGTTCTTGCCTTTCAGGAGTTATCTTTCACCATTTAGAGTGGGATTCTTATATTAAAACTTTACATTATGTAACTTTTTCTTTTTTATGAGATTCTTTTTTTGGGGGTGGGGAGGAGAGAAATGCTTTCCTCTGATATCTCTTTCTTGCCATTCATCTTGTTTGAACTGCTTAAGTAAGATCATTTTGTAACTTTTGATCTCATCAAACTCCGTCACGATTATAAAATTGTCATTTTTAACAATTTGTTTTATTCTCTTATTTGGAGTTTGCAACACTGATATATTTGTTACAAAATTGAGGTTTGGTCCAACGCCTTTCGAATTCGGAACCAACCCAACCGCCGAGCTTTTTGGGTTGCCTGCTATTGCAGGAAAACGAAAAATGCAGGTGGTAATGCACTTTTGGAGTCGTGTATACATATTTGATAAATAATAATTTCATTAATAACCCTATAATTTGATATATGTTAATGTTATTTCTCTTGAAAAAATCAACGAGAGGGAGGTAGTTTACATTATGATGAGTTTGTTTTGGAAATTTCTCCAAACACTGAACAACCGATTTTGTTCATATTTCATATATAAATATTTTATTAACTACTTTATAACATGGCGCAATTCTCAAGCAGTAGTTTATTCTCTTATGTGCACAATTTCCCGATGAATTTTTCAAAACTGCTAAAGCGATTTTTGTTGATATTTCATACTTAAATATTACATTAGGAACCCATGCTGTAAATCATTTCTAATGAATATGAGTAAATCATTTCTAATGAAACAATTCACAAGGGATTTACACTTACGATTGAGTTATCTTCTAAGTATTCCGCAAACGCTTATTACAATTTTGTCTTATTATTTTAAGAAATGGGAGCGAGAAAGTTTAGTCCGGGTAGTTTTCTCTTTTTTTATTTCTTTCTAAATTTTATTTTGCCTTTTGGTGTTATTTATGCTGTACTATCGGAAAGCATTTTAAAGAAGAAGCTGAAAACACAGGAAACAAAGCGAAAGAATGACAATAGTATTTTTTCCTTAGTTTGGAGTTACCCCCATACCTGCACCAGACCTTCTTCACAAACCAGTCGTTTTTGTGGAATATATTTGGATGCGTATTTTTAATTTTTATATAAATAGCACCGTATTAGTATGACGGTATTTATAGCACCGTACGGATGCTACAAATGAATTTCGTGATGAAATAATTGAAAATATTACAATAGGATAACATGTGATCATTTCAAGATTACTACTGTTTGCACACATATTTTCAATTAGTACGCAATTATTTGGACATACGCCATTGTAACAACAGTCAAGCAAGCAAGAAAATTCAAACTTTTATTTTGCATAGAATAGTCTGCAAACAGACTATTCTAAATCTGCATCGGGGGCGCGGTGGCTCAGTGGTAGAGCATTCACCTCCGGTGCTTGGGGTCCCTGGTTCGATTCCAGCTCGCGCCGTATGGACTTCGTGGTGGACAAAACCGTACTCGTGGGTTTTCTCGGGGCTCTCCCGTTTCTTCCCACTTTCTTCATTCCATCGTTTCACTCATCTCTCATCATCACCATCTCCTTTAGCCTAACCGGTATAAGCGTGGGAAGTAAAACTTAAAGATTTCATTTCATTTTCTAAATCTGCATCCTATATCCTGTATATTAAATTATCAAGTTAACATTTATACTTATAATTGTCTTCATAATTTAACAGTATCTACGGCCATGTAAACACTGTAAACATGATTCGTTCGTTTTCCTCGTGTACAGTGTCAGAATCTCAAAGCCCGGTCCCTTTCCCCCGGAACCACAAAACAGCACTCAAATAGCGCTAACAGACAAAACCCCTCCATTAATGTGTTCTACAACGTTGCAATATGCCTTTCCAAATTGTTAAGCAGGGTATACTGCATAGAAAGGAATCTGATGGTCACTCTCTATTTTTCCTCTTTTTATTGTCATTTTCTTAAAAATTCTTTTCACAACACACTTTTTTTTCACTTTCTCGTAACTCAGATATAGTAAACATATTTGCCGCTAAATCAGAGCAATGTAACACAAGATAAACGTCTTCCCTGAACATTAATTGAAGACTATAGCAATAGAATAATATATACTATATAAACAAAAACTATTGATTGCATTTTGATAAACATTGTACTCTATTGTGTAACACAGATCGAATAATATTACCAATAGAATAATAAATACATCTAATATAGTGCTATCCACGAGACGAGAGGAGAAAAGATTTCCTTGTCTCACTTCATAAATTTTGTAAATCACGTCTAGTCTTGCTTATCAATGAATTCTTTCTTCTCCCGTTTGAATTATCGAAAAAGCTTTCCTCGTCTCGCTTCGTTTCGTAAGTTGATAACCAAAGTTTATACTCTGATTTATAAAGTTGTAGATTTTTTGCGATCTACAGTATTCAGTCTCCAGAAAATATACCATCACAACGCACAACACTAGCAAAACCAGAAATGGTGGAAATTTACTACTATTTCCGATTTCCACAAAGTGAAAACGGTAAGAGATATCGAGATGTGTGTGTGTGTGTTTTTTTTTTTTCAATCGATTCAGCGTCCCATGAATAGATTCTTAGTCCCTTAACCCTCTATTCAAACAGGAAGTGTCTCAAATTAACGATTTTTGGTTGTAACCTTTATCGCCACAGAAAAAATCCATAACGGATAGCGAGTAATGGCTTTCTGATATAGATTCAGGAAGAAGTTCTCAGTGGGGGATCTAGCCCGCGACCAGGGGGCTAGGATCTCCCAGGTTTTTGTGATAATAATAATTTAAGCTATAGTTTATACACCGTGTCCGAGAATTATCTATACAACTTTACGACGTTATATTTAAAGAAGTTAAGGTGATATTTACATGCGGTTTGTTGCATTCAATGCAGAAAGTCTTAAAGTTTTTTCTTTTACAGGCGGTTTTGTGCATTCAAAGCAGAAAGTCTTAGAGGTTCTTCTTTTGTCTTTTACAGGTTAGCAAACAATAAATGAAGATGTGGACACCACAAGAAAAAGCACAGTGTCTTGCCTGGTACATAGAAACGAAATCGGAGACTCAGGTGCAGCGGAATGTAAGGACCAAGTATGCACGTGATCCTCCAACCAGAGCTACAATTAAAGCTTGGTATAAACAATTCATGGAAACGGGAAGTGTTCTGCACCAGAAAGGAGCTGAAAGACCAAGTACCAGTCAGGAAGATGTGGAAAGAGTGAAACAGGCCTTTGTGCGTAGTCCAACAAAATCTGTTCGCAAAGCGGCGAGAGAATTGAATATGCCCAGGGCTACGGTTCATGATGTCCTTCATAAACGGTTGAAGCTGCTCGCCTACAAGGTGCAACTCCTTCAGGCCTTATTGCCAACCGACAAACCCAGACGTACTGACTTTGCGTGTTACATGCTGAACCGCATTGAGCACGATAACCAGTTCCTGCAAAAGATTTGTTTCAGTGACGAGGCAACATTCCATGTGTCTGGGAAGTTGAACAGGCACAATGTTCGCATATGGGGATCCGAGAACCCTCATGTAACACGTGAGATGGAGCGCGATAGCCCTAAGGTAAATGTCTGGTGTGGGTTAATGCATAATCGCATTATTGAACCCTTCTTTTTCGCTAAAAATTCAATCACAGGTCAGGTCTATCTGGATTTGCTCTAGCATTATGTGATTCCTCAGTTGGAGGATCTGCAACCAAACATTTCTGTTTCAACACGATGGAGCTCCGCCACACTGGTCTTTAGAAGTTCGAGAATACCTGAATGAGGTGTTTCCCAATAGGTGGATTGGTCGCGACGGTCCGATATCATGGCCTTCGCGGTCGCCGGATCTGACACCACTGGACTTCTTCCTGTGGGGGTACCTTAAGGACATCGTCTTCGCTACGAAGGTAGCAAACCTTGAACAGCTAAAGCAGCGTATCCTTGCTGCTTTTCAGACAGTAACTGATGATTTGCTGCAGCGCACATGGGCTGAAATTGATTTTCGTCTGGATGTGCTTCGTATCACACATGGTGCCCACATAGAGGTGTACTGAACAGGTAAAAAACTTTAAGACTTTCTGTATTGAATGCAAAAAACCGCATATAAATATCACATTAACTTCTTTCAATATAACGTGGTAAAGTTGTATAGATAATTCTCGGACACCCTGTATATTTTTGAAAGTTTATTGTAAACTCATGATATACCTATCATAGTTTGTGTACCGGTTGAACCTCCCAGTTTTTACCCTCTAGATCCACAACTGGTCTTATTCCTCTATTACAACTAGTAGTTGTAGATGTAGCCTGCTACTTTGAAATTTGAGTATTATATTCAGACAGTTTGGAAATCTACCTTAGTTTCACACTGTGAAACGACACTTACTTGTTTTAATTTCACCAAGAAGTTTTCAAAATCCTTCAGTGAAACGACAGGTCCATGAAGGAAATAATACAACAACATTCAAACCATATTTATTATTGGAGAATATGGTGTAATGACTTGCGTATCTTTAAAATTTGATAAATATTTTTCATTGTACTTATACAACCACTTTATCAATTTATGATTATTGTGCTATGATTCATGTATAGAGATGCACGCGAGACGAGACGAGACGAGAAATGAAAAAGTCTCGTCTCGTCTCGCAGCCTCAAATGTTGGTCTCGTTTCGCGTCTCGTCTCGCCTCATCTCGCAAGTGAGAAGTCTCGTCTCGCGTCTCGCATAAAATTTTGAGCCTCATCTCGCGTCTCTCGCGAGACTTTCTCGCATGGTCTCGCAGTCTCGCATGTGTCAAAGTTTTGCAATGTGTTATTCTATTGCTGTTAATGAATGATGATGTGATATTCTGTCCGAAGGCAGTATTTGACCTAAAAGTCCCTTGGCAAGGTGAATCCATGGTGGTTTGCCATTGCTTTCCATGGGATGAATGTTCATAACATCCTAAGACGGAACCTAGAGTTCAACATGATATCCGAACTTATGTTCCCTCCGCTCCAAATTAAAAGAAAAGTTGTGTTGGAATTTGATTGCTGGACCATTAATTTTCGTCAAATTAATAGAATAATTTACAGCAAAACCAGCATAAATTGTTGCTGGATCCAACATTGTTTTCCAGCTTAGAGGTCTCCAGCAATATTTGGCTCTTCTTAAATATCGTCGCCACTATCAACATGTACACGTTTTGGTCGTTTCCTTGAAGGGTGATTTTCCATTATAAAGATGTTTTTATACCACCAAAAGCGCTTGTAGACAACAAAAGAACTCCTCACAACACAATACGACCCAATTCTTTCGATTTGTTCGCGCTTATAGCAATGTTGCATTATCGCATTTTCTCAACTTTCACTTTCAGCTTATATAGTGTTGCCAGATCTAGAAAATAAAATTACTGACAGATATATGGCCATTCCTACCATCTCGCACCAAACCTATAGGGCCATCCTACCAAACCAGTGTTTGAATTAAACTTCCGAACTAGAGGGGGGTGTTTTTGATAAATATATAGAAAGAAAATACTTATTCCATGTAAAAATATCATGTTATTTCTGCGAGCCGGGCCAGGGATAAACTTTGACGAGTGGGGATTTCCCCGCCATCCCCCAACATTAATCGCAAGTAGTAATGTGAAAAAGACAGAAACAACAGAAATATCACATTTCTCAGCAATGGGGATCTTATTCGCTTTTCACACCAAAAACAGAAGTTCATGTATTCGTGCGCGCCCGCGTGTATGTGTTTGTGTTGCAAAATAAAGGCCTAAATCGATGCTGTAATAAATTTCCAAATTACAAAGCTTTTTCTTTTTTAATGATGTTTAGAAACTAAAGAAGGCTTTAATTCTGAAAATCAACCTTGAATAATAATAAATCTCATAAAATGTCTATTGCCCCAATCACTTTTTTGTTCCTGGTGACATTAACGCTCAACTTAAAAAACTCAATAAATGTAAAATCACTAAATATACAATTACTTGTAATTCATAAATGTTGCGAGACTGCGAGAAGTCTCGCGAGACTTCTCGTGCGAGACTTAACCGAGTCTCGACTAGCGTCTCGTTTCGCATGGTTTAGTCTCGTCTCGCGTCTCGCATAAAATTTTCACTCTCGTCTCGCGTGCATCCCTATTCATGTATAACACTAAGACAGTGTTTGTGAACTTAGGTTGGGATAAATTAATGTTGCCGACAAGACTAGTGAAATTTGAGACGTACAACAATAACATGTATTTATACTGTATATTTTATTTAATATCTAGATCCAAAGTGCTATTTCACCTAACACTAGCTACTTAATTTAAGAAGAAGAAGACGAAATGATATAATGCGTGTCATGAATCAAGGATGTTATAAATAGAGGATCTGCCCATATGTGTCTTCATCCTATTAAATCGATGAAGCCAAAAAACAACCGAGCATAGACACGTCTAATTGGCTACTCTCGTTTTCGCCATCGTCTGATTACCTACTTTCCAAGGATCTTATGAAATATAGGATCTGCCCTTACAACAAAATCTTGAAGCCATATGTCACCGTTTCGCCACCCCTACTCTGCCCACTCTCCCCAATAGGATTGCAATGTTTTGAGCCAACACTCATGACGGAAACGAAAGTAGCCAATCAGACGATGGCAGAAACAAGAGTAGCCAATCAGACGTGCCGATGCTCGGTTGTTTTTTGGTTTCATTGATTTAATAGGATGAAGATACATATGGGCAGAACCTCTATATTACAACAGCCATGCTACTTTCGTTTCCGCCATGATTGTTGGCTCAAAACATTGCGATCCTATTGGGCGGAGTGGGCAGAGTAGGGGTGGTGAAACTGTGACGTATGGCTTCAAGATTTTGTTGTAAGGGCAGATCCTCTATTTTATAAGATCTTTGTCATGAATAATCTTATTATGTAAATGTTTATTTTTCAGTCGTTAGATGTAAAATGATTTTTGATTGGTTGGTAGGACAGTGATCCAGTTGTCAATGTATCGTTTTCGTTTTTAGAAATTTCTTTAGTATAAGTAATCAAGGTATAGGGACCAAGATGGCGACGGACATCTTTACACCTAGAGTGTCATGCTCTTACAATTGTCCAACTGTGAATTTGTACATAATATTAAATTTTAACAAAATTTATTTTCTTTACAATTTTTATATATTACATCTTTTATATATGTCCTGAGCTTCTAACCCCCAAAGTAATTTTACAAATAGTGTGAAAACAAATTTACTTAGAACAGGCGAATTCGTCCATGTTGGAACGCGCCATTTTATACCAATGTACATTTTAAAAAACAAAACAAATTTAGTGAAGTAGTCCACTGGGCTATAAGGCTGGGACTTTCTTTATAAATCTCCCGAAAGAGAGATAACTAGAACTATAACTATTCAAGATATACCAGAAGACATCCGTTAATACAGATGTGAATTGTGAAAATTTGAAACATTTAATAATTATTATTATTAATTTATCGTGTAGTTTAACTATACGGATCCACACAGAAATTCATTATATATATGGACATAGGAGGTGATGACGTCATAATTCTAAAATATATATTTTCTTTTATTATTTTTTGGCGGGTCTATGTTCATTATTTTTTGGTGGGCTTATTTTTGCACGTAGAAGATTGAAATTTTGCACAAACATTCAGTCCACCGAGTAGTATTTACCAGATTATTTTATCAGATTTCTGCGTTAAAACAGGGGGGATCCAGAGGGGCAAAAAGTTGAAAAAAGGGATATTTTTGCCAAAAAATTCCCTTTCTTCGGGATTTTCCCGCCTTTGACACATGATGGAGACATGTGAATGGTACCGCCTGAAAGGCAGTTCTATTCTGAAGAGAATGATGGGCGAAACATGACCCTAGGGTAATTAGGGAAGTGTCAGGGAATTTTTATCAAAATATACTTCTGTATTAGGGAATTTTGGACATTTTCGGTATTTTTTGCGGGCTTATTTTTGCACCTAGAAGATTGAAATTGTGCACAAACATCCAGTCCACCGAGGAGTATTTAACAGATTTTTTTCGTATTTCTGTGTTAAAACAGGGGCGTACAGAGGGACTAAAAGTTGAAAAGGGAAATTTTACCAAAAAATCACTTTCACGGGCTTTTCCCGCCTTAGATACATGATGGAGACAAGTAAATGGTACCGCCTGAAAGGCAGTTCTATTCTGAAGAGAATGATGTGCAAAGCATGATCCTAGGGTAATTAGGGATGTCTCAGGGAATATTTACAAAATATCCCTCTGTATAGGAGAATATGGGACATTGTCGGTATATATTTTTTTGGCGGGCTTACTTTTGCACCTGGAAAATTGGAATTGTGCATAAACATTCAGCCCACCTAGTAGTATTTATCAGATTTTATTTAGATCTCAGCGTTAAAACAGGGGGTTCCAGAGGGTCTAAAAATTGAAAAAAAATGATATTTAGACCCAAAAAATCCTTTTTTCGGAATTTTCTCGCCTTAGATACATGATGGAGACACGTGAATGGTACCGCCTGAAAGACAGTTCTATTCTGAAGAGAATGATTGGCAGATTATAGTCTTAGTGTAAATAGAGATGTCTCAGGAATTTTTTTTCCTGAGATCATGGTGTTTTACGGTAATTTGGGGCATTGTGGGGATTCTTGATAAAATTTCTCCCGCCCTTAGTATTCAAGATAAATACTTGAAATTGGGCACACACATTCAGTATACCAAGTACTATTATCAGATTTTTTTTGAGATCTCTACGTCCACACAGAACCGTTCCAGAGGGGCCCAAAGTGTGAAAAAATTCCCTCGAAATTTTCCCTTTGACATCACTTTTCCCTCTCTTGGTATATGGTATGGGCATGCAAGTGGTACCATTTGAAAGCCAGCTCCATTCTGAAGAGAATGAGGTATGAAACATGATCCTAGGATAAATAGTGACGATGCAGTAGCTGTTTGACTGAAAGTCTAAAAAATACCCCAAAAACCCAGGATCCCTTAAGGGTCTGCAAAATACCAAGCAACGTGTAATTTTACTACACGGATCCATAATATAAGTAGTAGTAGGAGTAGGCGTAGCAGTAGTAGAACAAGCAGTAGGGGAGCTGGGGGAATAATGGACACCTTAAGGTTGAAATTGAAATAGCAACGTTGCTATAAATTCAAGTCGATGATTTTGCAGTATAATATTCTTTCTCCTACAAATGTAAAGAGGTGTAAGGCGTGAAAGTTTTACCAAACAAGTTGTATGTGCAAATAAATTGGCCTATTGTGAATGACCGTTTTAGCCCACTCCCCTGGGTAAAATGGCCCCATCCTTGAAACATATATATATTAACCAAAATTATGTTCTGTTTCGGCAAAGAAATGCTAGTTTCCTTATTCGTTCAAAATGTTTATGTAACAGTTAGTTGTACAACTATGCAACAATGAGCGGAAAACTATGAAAACGGAAATAATACTAAAACTAAATGGAAAAGAAAATACAAAGTGAAATAGAGGGCTATCAAAAAAAATTCGAAACTAGGTCTCTAATATGCCAACAGATGACAGAACAAGGCCAAACTCTGGGCCACAAGGAGCACTGACTTTAATACGTCAGTGGGTTAAGAGATAGTTTATTGTGTGTATCAATAATTATCAGTGGCGTAATTTATGGCCAACAGAGGCTATCGGCAGCAGCCCAGCAACATTAATAAAGATAGTTCGTATAACACGTATAAATGAAATAAAAATGATAGGTTTACAGTTTATTATCTTCTTTTAATGGTACTAGATTTTCGCAAACATGAATACGTAACTAAGGCAGCCGTTAATGCTTAGAACGTAATCTCTCTCGCTTTCGTAAACACTGATGATTTGATAACTCCTGAGAAACCGTAGTCGTTTTCCAGCAGGGAGAAACGTGTAACTGCTTGCGCGCCCACATAGGTTCCCCCGTAAGAGTATACTAGCCAAAAATCTGCAAGCGGTTATAGCACAACAGGATAATGTAAAACAAAGTCACGCTATTGATTTTAAAGTGGGGTACTTAAATGTTCAAGGGATCAATAATAAACATGTAGTTTTAAATGACTTTGGGAATGGGAATAATTTAGATGTCTTAGGTTTAAGTGAACATTGGTGCAAAGAGGATGAAATTGTGTTTAATAAATTAGATGACTATGTACTTGTTAATAGTTTCTGTAGGAATCACCGTGCTCATGGTGAGGTAGCTATTTTTGTGAGAGACAAGCTCTCACTTAAGTGTAAGAAATTAGACCTTGACTTTCTATGTACTGAAATCGATTTCGAAGCCACAGGTATCGTTATTAATTGTGTTAAGTTGGTTTTCGTATCACTATACAGATCCCCAAACGGTAATTCAATAGTCTTTCAAGATAGGCTCGAGGAACTGCTAAACTTATTGAGTAGGCCTAGTTTAAGAAATTTTAAGATAGTCATGGGTTGTGATCTAAACTCTGATTTTGACGTAACAACAATAAAGAACAGTGTAGATGAATTAAAAAATTTGTTAAGGCAATTTAATTATGGTATTACAAATATGAAACCAACAAGAGGTCTAGCTTGTCTTGATAACATATTTATAAATTTCAAATTCATTGTGATGTATCAATATTTCCTTTTTCTGATCATGATTGGTATGGATAAAATTGGATAACGCACTATTAAGTAAGGAGATTGATATCCACAGAATGTAAAATAGTTGTCTCCAGGCCCATCACTGAGGGTAAAATATCTGAGTTTAAGAGTTCACTCTGCAACATGAATTGGTTTCAATTGTTGTCGAATTACAATGACTCTAATGCACTGTTTGAACGCTTCTTGAATTTGTTTCTCTATAACTTTGACATATTCATCCCACAAAGAATTTGTAAAGTTAATCGGAGCCTACTTAAAAAGCCACATAAAGAAAATAATTCCATGTGGTATACCCCTCAACTTTACTTAATGAAGTGTAAGGTGATGTTACATTTAAACAAATATAAGAGAGAGAAAAATGATGTAACTAGGTCAATCTATCTGAAAGCTAGGAATACATATAAGCAAGCTGTTAATGAAGCGAGAAAGCAGTATACTTCGGCAAAAATCGAATCGTCTGTAAATAAGTGTAAACCAGCTTGGAATGTAATTAATTCTATAGTTAAGAGTAATCGAGACTATCTTTACCCCAATCCAGAAGATTTTAGTAATTATTTCGTGAAGTCTGTAGATGAAGTACACAATAATATTGACAAACCTTATGTAACAGCAGTCAATCTAATGGAACAATCTGTAAATCCTATACACGATAATTTTGTATTCAGAAATATATCTCCCCAAGTAGTTCTCAACATTGTAAATAACTTTAAGTGTTCAAACAGTGTTGATGTTTATGGATTGTCGAGTAATCTAATTAAAAATTATTGATTATATTGTTCTGCCGCTTACCCATTGCATTAACCAATGTCTAACACAGGGAATCTTCCCCGAAGTTTTAAAATTATCACGAGTTGTGCCTGTATATAAAAAGGGACCCAAGAATTGTCCATCTAGTTATCGACTAATTTCTCTGGTACCAGTCTTCTCAAAAATTCTTGAAACTGTGATACATATGCAGTTATGTGATTATCTTGATAAGTATAACGTAATTAGTGATTCACAGTTTGGTTTTGTAAAGGGTAGATCTACTGTTGGAGCGATTGATTCGTTGGTAAAGAATGTTATTAAAGGGTTTGAAAACAAGGATTTTGTTCAGGCAACATTCTGTGATTTAAGCAAAGCCTTTGATTATGTTGAACACACAATTCTCCTTTAAAAAAAATTAGAGTACTACGCTATCAAGGGTTTAAGTTTTAGATTATTCAAGTCTTACTTAGAAAACCTGAAATAAATTGTTTTTGTAAATAACAATAAATCTGGTATTGCATCAGTTAAATACGGAGTACCCCCAGGGTTCAGTACTTGGGCCACTTCTATTTTTACTAATGATAAATGATCTACCTTACTTTTTATCTGCTTACTCTATACTATATGCTGACGATACGACCTTCCTAAATACTAGTCCTGATCGTAGTAGACTTAATTCTATAACTGAAAATACATGGGATCAGGTTGTAATTTGGTTTAAGGCTAATGGTTTTTTTACTTAACGAGAATAAAACTCAACATATGACTTTTAGTCTAAAAGAAGTGCCTGCTGAGAATAACTCAACATGTGTGAAGTTCCTAGGTATATATATTGACAACAAGTTATGGTGGGAACAGCATATTAATTATATTTCTGGAAGACTCTCAAGAGTAATATATCTGCTAAAACAACTAAAAAATAATGTTCCTGATAACTATGTCAGATCGGCTTACTTTTTTTTTCAGAGTATAATTTTGTATTGTATATTATTTTGGGGTAACAATTATCATGTAAATAGCATTCTTTTAATACAGAAAAAGGCCATCAGAATTATTTCAAACGTAGACAAATTAGCTCATTGCAGAGCTTTGTTTATCAATCTTAAAATTATGATAACAATCAATCTATACATTTACAGAGTACTCGTTTATATAAAAAGTAATCACCAAAATTTACAACTCAGGCAAGACATCCACTCGTATAATACTAGAAGTAGTAAATTCATAAATATCCCATATCAACAACTGTCCAAATCATTAAATATTTATGAGACAATTGGAATAAAACTGTATAACAAGTTGCCTGCATCACTAAAACACAGATCACATAGCCTAACGGATGAACATATAGATAGATTTAAAAGTAAGTTATACAATTGGTTAGTTGCAACGACCTTTTATTCTTTACAGGAGTATTTTAATTGTTCAATAGAAGTGTAACGTATTTTGTAATCTCGTGTTGAGCTTGTATTTAAAATGTATATCGTTATTGTAAATTATTTTATAATGTCATTTCATCATTAATTTAGTTATAGATCATTATTTATTTATACTTACGTATCAATATTGTATCACATTTTGACGTTGTCTATTGCTATGCATAGCTTAACGACAATAAAATTCTTTATTATTATTATTATTATTATTATTATTATTATTATTATTATTATTATTATTATTATTATTATTATTATTATTATTATTACTACTACTACTAGCGACGCACGGGATGGCAACGAAGCAGGTCATTTCTCTGTGGATCGGTTTCTGTAGGCGGAGCAAGTAAATTGAAGTTAAGAACAATGACATAGCAGTCATTTTGTGGCTAGCTGAGAATTTCGAGGCATCATTTCGTAGCGCTTTGCGTCAACGCAATACAAAAAGTGTTTACTTTGCAATTTTTGTTATTGTAGTCATAATTACTTATTGCGCTGTTTGCATTGAATTGAATCCGCTGATTTTGCGCCACACATTACGAAATGAGGCCCACAGACAGTATTGTAGATTGGAGAATGTGTTGACTTATATCAAGGTTGCAGGTCGTTTCTAGGAACCTTGGACTTATATTACGCTGTTGAGCATTGTGAGTAATATCTAGCGGGAAAATTAAATGATATGAAGAAAACTATCAATTTTTATTTTTGTTAAGAAGTAATTTGGTTATAGAACGTTTTTTGTATGACTAAAATCAAAACACTAATGGATTTAAAACTAAATAGCAAAATCACTATACATATTTCGTGATGCAAATTGATGAACAAAAAATATTGTATGGGATAACCGGGCATATTCCGCAACCGTTTGCGTTAACACAACGAAAAATTTTTCATTTAGGTAGCGATAATGGACATAATAATTATAATGACTGTCTGCATTTTTGCGTTACGTTGCTATACTCAGAATTTTTCCGAAAATTGGTACGGAATGACAATCAACGTCAGTAACAGAGGGACTCCTGAGGGAAGTGACAGTGGTAAAAATTAACATTTTATGAATGTAATCCACAAGAAGTTAACTGCCCAAATGTATGAAGTGATTTGATATACGGTGGAAAACATTAATGCTCTCGAAGTAAAAGTTGAAACAAAACACACCAACCACTTTTTGTTCATTGTTATGCATATTATTATTATTATTATTATTATTATTATTATTATTATTATTATTATTATTATTATTATTATTATTAACAATAATATGCAAGGTCAGTGATAGCCTATGCCTTCAAAATAGTATACGCCACTGATAATTGTAAATTCCGTGCTATTGTGAATGGATGCGTCATCCATTTTGCGATTCCAACATGAACGGCAAGCTTAAGTGGCATGGGCGTTTCCGAATTGAAAGAACATCAATGGAAGACGAAGAAAGATCAGGAAGACATTACGGTCCCGTCTACCATTTTAAGGGGCCATTATGCCCCAATCCCTTATAACTTTCAAAAACCCTTTATCTGCTATCCGCCATCTTCCACAAGGAAATCATGCCTGATTATTTGATGGCCAGACCTTACTATCTATGTGTGTTATATATTTTATTCAAGTAATTACTTTTTTTTTAACCAACTAGTAGAATATTCACTACATACCTTATATTGACGTACCACGAAAATGGTTTTTTCCACTTAATTCTCATTCTATTGAAGGTAGCGACGGTTCCCTTTCGCAACACTCCACGCCACACTAACTACGGCTTGTGCAGTAGTCTCAGTTCTGTCATCAGAGGAACACCGTTATATACTGGGGTGACCATTTTGCCCCGGGGGTCATTATGTCCCCACTTTCCCTAATAGTAGGAGGAGTGGGTGTAGTGGTAGTAATAGTAGTAAGAGTAGGTGTAGTAATAGTAATAGTAGTAGTAGGAGGTAAGTAGTAATGGTAGTAGGAATAGCAGTAAGAGGAAGTAGTAGTAGTAGAGCATTCCAGGTCAAATCAACACAAAATTTACCTTACCATCTTAGATTGTTATGAAATTTTGCACAGGGGTACTATTTATATAGACTAAGAACCAAATTTCAACTTTATACATCGACCGGTATTGAAGATAGGGCTATGTAAAGTTTGGAAAAACTGCCCAAAATAGCATGTTCAATGTATTTTGAAATTGGAATTTCAGATCTCCTAATTGAGCTAGCGAGCTGGTTGAGGTGTCATTTTACAGTATGTTTTATGTGCTTTCATGTAATATACATCATATAGGCTAATACAATGTTTTATTTTCAAAATCAAAATCAAAATTTTTCAAAAAGTACATATATTTAAAATTTTGAAATTATTTCCATGAATAGATAGTATTGTTGTAAAGCACCTGGCAAAATATGAATTTGGGATGATAATGGGTTCATTGTTAAAAAAAATTAAAACTAACACTATAGTTTTCATTAATATCCTGTACTTAGCTAAAAAAAATACACGAATGCGTTTTTTTTTTACTTGTGGGAATAAATATGAAAACTAATATGAAAGGTACAGTAATTGATCTAAAACATACCATACCAACATGTAAACTGCTGGCTATACTTATTACCTCATACTTTAAAAACTAACTTAAAGCAAGTTAAAGTGCTGATACTTTTGAACTTTAAAATAATATTAATACAAGTTTCGCAATGAACAATTTTACTGTAAATAAGCGTGGTTTGTAAAAGTATACAGATAGTACTGGTACAACAACAGGGTTGGCTGGTTCAAACCAGGTGTTTTTAATTATTGAATAAACAATGCAAAAATGCCACAAATTATAATCACAAATGCCACATGAATTTCATAGTGACGTTTTCATATATGTCGAATCATCTATGTTAGTTGAATTTAATTTTCGCCTTATTATTAATGGGTCCCGATTAAGGATGTACCGATACCACTTTTTCACCGATACCCGATACCGATACAGATTCCGATCCTTTTGAACACATTTCTTATATATTATCAGGAATTTTCAGAATAATGAAGTATCAACATTGTAATAGCGTATATTAGATATAAGACCAAAATTTGACATACAAAGACAAAAAGCAGAATTTCATATTAGGTCTCACACAAAAAATATATTTCTTCTAAATTTAATCCAGCTCACATAAAATGAACTAAAAAGCAACAAATATAGTACTTATATAGTGTAAACTTAATTCTAAGAGTCTGTGATTGATATTTACAGTAATAATGTACTTTGATAGTTACATTTATTTACTAGACTATTATATACATATACTGCAAACGGATACTTCCGTTACAGATTTTTTATTGTTTACAAAATTATGCGTGATGAACCAGGTGCTGCTGTGTATATCATAACAAAAAGAGGGTTATTTAAGCGATGTTGAAAACGATAAAACTTTTTATTAACTTTAGAACTAATTGTTTTTAACCAGTGAAACTTTTCAAGTCAGATGCCACTTCAAGTAATATGTTGAATTCTTCATAACCTCGCTGTTACGTAAGGACGTTAAGCCTAAACAAACCAAACGAATTGAAGCAGCTTCAGCAGGTATGCACAAGTTCATTGGCAAGCAACAGGGAGCCTTCCTTAACTACACAAAATAAAATCTCAAAGAATCAGAATTTGCTGTCGTCTGTGATTTTTCTGAAAATAGTAATATAGTACAGCGCTACAAGACGAAGCACAGAGCTACCACTGGACAAGCTAACAAGTCATCATCCATCCTTTTATTTTATATTTTAAACAGGAAAACAAAACCGAACATGTTAAATTTGTAGTTGCTTCCGATTGTCTAGAGCACAATACAGTTGCTGTTTACACATTCCCCCCCCCCCAAAAAAAAAGAAAGAAAGAAAGAAAGAAAAAGGAAGAAAAAAGAAAAGACATATCATTTCTGACATCCAAATTTCAAAAACTTCCAAACAAGTTTTTTTTTTTAAATTTTTTCCGAGAGGTCTACCGCGCAATACAAAAATAAGAAAAAACTTTTTGAACCTCTGTGTTTATGAGGCGGCTTTTAAAGTGAAAGGAGGGTGGTACTTTTCGGCTATAGCACATGGCAAAAGGCCTTGCGATGGAGTAGGCGGTTCGGTAAAGAGACTGGCAGCTTGTGCTAGTTTGCAAAGACGCTATGACAATCAAATTCAAACCCCAAGGCAACTTTTTGAGTGGACAGTAGAAAACATTACCAAAGTAAATTTTGCCTTCTCAAACCAAGAAGAATATACTCTATCTGAAATGTTCCTGGAAAGTCTCTTCGTTCAAGCATCGATTATCAAAGGAACACAACAATATCACACATTCATTCCGAAAACACCAACATTATTGGTGAAATACGTTTCTGATCAATGATGTTATAAAATATAGGATCTGCCCATATGTATCTTCATTCTATTAAACCAATGAAGCCAAGGGAAAAAAAAAGCATCGGCCCGTAGGATTGGCTACTCTCATTCCAGCCATCGTCTGATTGGCTACTTTCCTTTCCGCCATATTTGTTGGCTCAAAACATTGCGATCATATTGGGCGAAGTGGGCAGAGTAGGGGTGGCGAAACTGTGACGTATAGCTTCAAGATTTTGTTGTAAGGGCAGATCCTCTATTTTATAACATCCTTGTTTCAGGTGGTTTGCAGGGTTGGGAAAAAGAAGTGTCAAATCTCCAAATAAACTTCAATTAGAAGAAATATCAGGCTGTCACCGCTGTCTATGAAGGAAATTGGTGGTTCGTGTATGTTTTGCAGAAAAATGAAGAACTTGATGAAGTATAAATAACTTTTCTTCATCCACCTGGGCTATTTCCATCATTCTTATATCCAAGAAACGCTGATGTTGTGTGGATGTCTGTAGTGGACGTCAGGGCCGGATTAAGTGGGGGGGGGCTATAGTCCCGGGCCTCCAGGTGAAAAGGGGCCTCCACTCTGATCAAAATCTCAACTGGCTATCTAAAAAGAATCATGAAGATACAATCATCATCATAAAATAAAATATGACCCAAAATATGAAACATATTCTCTTAAATTTCCTACTGTACTTTCACAGAAATGTATTAGTTGAAGTCAGCAGGGGACACTTATTTTTTTTCAAAGCCCCGGGCCTCCAGATAGGTTAATCCAGCCCTGGTGGACGTTCTGACAAAAGTAAATCCTGTAACTCCCGATGGAAGAAGTTATATTCTCCTTGAAAGTGATTTATGGCAAAGAAATATCGCTTTTTCAAATTTCAAGTGATAAACATATCCTATTAATTATTGAAAAGATTTACTATGAAATCATCTGTATTCTTTCTTCATATTAGTGTTCATTTTTATTTTCACAGAAGTGTAAAACTTAGTATTCTTATGTTATTACCCTACGTACAGAGTATTCCTTAAAAATAAGTATTAGTTTTGAATTATTTTAACAATGAACCCATTACTATCCCAAATTCATATATTTGCCAGGTGCTTTACAACAATACTATCTATTTATGGAATTCATTTCAAAATTTTAAAATACCGGTATGTACTTTTTGAAAAAAATTGAAGTAAAATTTTTATTTTGATTTTGAAAATAAAAATTAGTATTAGCCTATATGCTGTTGTATACCACAGGAAAGGGCATGAAAAATGCTGTAAAATGACACTTTAACCAGCTCACTAGCTCAATTAGGAGATCTGCAATTCCAATTTCAAAATACATTGAACATGCTATTTTGGGCATTTTTTCCAAACTTTACATAGCCCTATCTTCAATACCGGTCGATATATAAAGTTGAGATTTAGTATTTTTCTTAGTCTATCTAGAGGGCATCTATGTACCAAATTCTCTTAAAATCTGGGATGGTTAGATTAAGTCATTGTGTTGAATTGATATGAAATGACCCAGTAGTATTTGTAGATGTAGTAGTAGTAAGAGTCGTAGTAGTAGTAGTAGGAGGAGGAGGAGTAGGAGTAGGAGTAAGTAGGAGTAGGGGTTGTAGTAGTAAGACTGGGAGTAGGTGTAGTAGTAAGAGTAGGAATAGTAGGTTCAGAACCTAGAAGTAAGTCAAGTAGCTGTTACTGACCACAGCCCAGAGGGCATTCTCGTGAAAACAATCGTTAATTACAAACCGCTTTATATTTGTGTTGTGTACTTTGAACCAAACTCAGATCTTTTCTTATACGAATATTTTTTTACATTTTATCGAAAGGAACTGTACAATAGTTAGCACTATTCTCCTTGTAGGTGATATGAACTTGTCTGAAATAATTGGTACAAATATTGATTTTTTTACAATCAACTAATAAATCCCAAAATCTGTATCATTTTATGTTTATCATAACATAGAATCACTCAATAATGTTACAAATAGCTTAGGGAGAACATTAGATCTAGTAATAAGTAATCTTTCAAATCTAACAGTAGTAAGAGAACCGCATCCATTAATTAAAGAGGATAATTACCACCCCTCAATTTGTATAAGCTTTCCACATGGGTCAATCCATGCTAAGTGATCGAGAAAAAATAAAAATTGCCGCTGAACCCCAATATCCAGTTCGAGGTGATAGATTCCAGTTCCTCAGTGATTTGTCTCCTAGACTGATATATCTTCCCATGTCCTTTTTGTGACATAATATGTCACAGATTCTATATAGAGTTCATATCCGCCGCCATAATCTTTGGAAATTCATATAGTGATGAGCAAATCCAAAACCAAGACCAAGACCCGGGTGGTCTTGGTCTTGCACATCAAGTCTTGGTCTTGGTCTTGCACACCCAGTCTTGGTCTTGGTCTTGGTCTTGCTTGCAAGAGTCTTGCAAGTCTTGCATTAAGAAATCTTATGCTTTCCATAGGTAAGTTGTACTCTATATATAAGGGATAAATTCTACACTGCGCCAATACAATGTATGTTTCTAAATACAATATAGTTTAGTTTACCTTCGTGTAAGTATGATGATAGTGTAAACATAGGCAATGACCTTTATTTTTTTTTTTCAATTGGTGCCCACGCTTCACTGCTTAGAAGATAAATCACAACGTTTCGTAATCCTTTTATATTTTTAACAGATCCAAATACTCGACTGGTTCTCAAACTGGAGAGGCTACCCCTGAGACGCATGGAAGACAGTGGCGTATTTTATGGGCAACCGAGGCTACCGGCGGTAGCCCTGCACATTAATAAAGAAAATTAATATAACACGTATAAACTAATTTAAAATAATAAGTTTACAGTTTATTACCTACTTTTCATGCTACTAGTTTCTCTATATTTTTCGCAAAACATACTAAGACAGCCGCTAACGCTTGGAACGCAATCCCTCTTGTTTTCGTGGACAGTGGTGATCCGGCAAACCTTGGGATACCGCTCTTTGCAGTCAGCAAAAAGAAACGTGTAACTGCTTGAGCACCCACGTAGGTTCCTCCGTTACAACACATGTGTTAGCGATCTGCAGCTGCAGCTGCGGCTGGCAACCAAGCAAGTTTCCTCTCTGTGTATCGGTTTCCGTAGGCGGAGCGAGTAAACCGAAGTTAAGAATGATGACGTAGCTGCCACTTTGAGGCTAGCTGCGAATTTCGGGACATCATTTCATAGCACTTTGTGACAACGCAATGCAAAATTTGAGTTTTACTTTTCGATTGTTGTTATTATAGTTATGATTACTTATAGCGTTATTTGCATTAAGTGGAATCCGCTGATTTTGCGCCAACCGTTACGAAATGAGGCCCGTAGACAATATTGTAGATTGGAGAATGTGTTAACTTCTATTACTCTGATCAACATTGTGAGTAATATCTAGCGGGAAAATGAAATGCTAGGAAGAAAATTATCAATTTTTCTTTTTGTTACAAAGTAAATTGATTAGAACGTTCACTTGTAAGGCTAAAATCAATGCAATAATGTATTTAAGACCAAATAGCAAAATCACTTTATATATATTTCGTGTTGGAAACTGATGAACGGAAAATATTGTATGGAATAACCGGGCACATTCCATAACCATTTGTGTTAACAGAAAGCAAAATTTCGATTTAGGTAGCGATAATCGACTTAACAATGATAATGACTGTCTACATTTTTGCGTTCCGTTGCTATACCCAGAATTTTTTGTGAAGACTGACAGAGGCGACTCTTGAGGGAAGTGACATTGGTAAAAGTTAACATTTTACGAATGCAATACGAAAAGTTAAATGCGCAAATTTATGAAACAAATTTATGATGAAATTTCATTTACGATGGAAAAGATTAATGGTCTCAAAATAAAAGTTCAAAGATATCAAACAAACAATTTTTTTGTTAATTGTTATGCATATTTTGTATATTATTATTATTATTATTATTATTATTATTATTATTATTATTATTATTATTATTATTATTATTATTATTATTACTGCTACTACTACTACCAATAATAATAATAACAATAATAATATGCAAGGTTAGTAGTAGCCCATGCCGTCAAACCAGTATGCCACAGAAGAAAGAAAACGAAGGCGGCACAGAATACGGAAATACCATTTTTTTTTTCCAATTTCGATTAGCTAATCTTTGTATTGAACAAACTTCCAATTAAATTTTGAGATTTTGTTTTACTGGCTTTAATATGTACTCTATGGGACAGAAACATGCACATTACGCAAAAGCGACGAAAAAAATGGAGTCTTTCGAAACGTAGGCATGGAGAAAAGAAATGAGAGAATTAGCTTGGTTGAACGGAAAACGAATGTGTTAGAAATAGTAGCAGTATTTTAGGTATAATTAACAGGAGGAACAGAAACTGGTTTGGACATAGCCTGAGGAGCAGTGGCGGCGGTTGGACGTTAAAAGTGGGGGGGGGGGCAAGACATGATCTCAATATTTGTATATCAATGTTAGTTTTCCTGGTTTCTTCTAACATTTTGAATGACGAAAGGTTGTATAACTATTAGGATACTCTGTTTTCCAGTTAAAATACCGTATATCCTGTTTCATATTTTTTAAAGTAAATTGGCAAGAGCAACGCAAGTAGATACTAGCCCTTTTTACTCTTAAACAACGAAGGTGTAAGAAGAGATTTGATTCCTTGCTCAAGAACATTTTAAAATTCTGTCTCGAAAATTGTGGGTCAGATTAGGGTCCTATTTAATAACAAATTTGCAAAACAAATAAACAGAAAAAATAATATTAATAGAATAGTAATGAAAAATGAGGCTTGTTTTGCAAAAGTTACGTTGAAACCGGGGATTAATGAAGAACTTATATTTTAATTCCACACATGCTATTAAATGTATGTTATTACTCTTAGAAAGATAGTAAATACTAGAAGCATATGCTGCGACATTTAAAGAAGTACTTTTGCAGCTTCTCGAAGCATGTTCGTTGCATGTACAGTTTTCACTTTCTTGGAATACGTACGTACATCAAAACTCAACAATACTTAGAATCATTCCAGTTATACAAAATAATCCTAACACATAGAATTATGTTGAATTCACTAAATTTAATTGTATATACAAAATTGTATATGTACACCCCTAAAATCGTATATTACACTGTAAACATTGCCGCGCCTTTGACGTGGGAAACCCGGGTTCGATTCCTGGCGGGAGCTCATGTGGTTCGTATTTCACGTTAATCAGTAGGTCCTCGTCTCATATAGCCTCACTGCTGAACGGGATGTTAAACTAAAAAAAAAGGTCAAATCAAAATATTCCTTAGTATTAGAAAGATGAAAAGACATTTTAGGAACTTTCGATTTTTGTGCAATTAAAGAATAACTTGTGATTCACAAGTTGTGAAGGACTTCTTTTTTGTACGAAATGTTATCTCAATTTGTACCAAAGCGGCTGAATAACATATTGAGCCCTTGTAAGAAGAATGAAAAAACACTTGAATGGGCGCTCCAATAGGTTAATTTTTGGGCCATTTTTCGTGGCAATTAAAACGCAATTCCTGTAGCTTTCTTAACTGAACCGGAAGACAACCAATACGTACTCACGGGACGGCAAATATTTTATGGCACAATTGTTATTCTATGAACCATTAATTTATACAAAAACTTAATATTTCCAAATGAAACTATATATATTAATGGGTCATTTCAAAAAAAGGGGGCAACTGCCCCCTTTGCTTCCCCCTAATCGCCGCCCATGCTGAGGAGGAAGTGTATTATGAGAGATATGTTAAAGGGTATGGTGGAAGGAAAGAGAGGGAGAGGCGAAGAAGACTGTAGTTGAAAGAAGGGTATTAAATTGCTACGTCAAGACGAAGAGACTAGCTGAGAGCCAGGACCACAGTACATCGAAGTCTTTCAGTTTGAGCAAATGACCTGCCAATAATAACATAATAGCTATGATGATGATGATGATGATATGGTTAGCAATATTGGACAAAAAAAGAGGGAAACCATTAAAACAATATTTATTATAATCAAACCAGTTTTAAAGAAATCTTCAATATTTCGAGTTTACTGCTGCTTTAATGGAAATAGTTCCTGTGCTTCGTTTCTATGAACTGATAAAAGATGTGTTTTTCAGTCTTGGAGTGTTTTCTGTTTTTCATTTTTTATTGCCAATTTATTCTTCGATTATTTTGCATAGTTTTCATAATCCATAGGAATGCTCCCCACTTCCCGCAACAACTTCGAAGTACGCATGAAATTTACTTTTTGCACACACCACTTGCGTTTATTTTGCAGATTCCTTCTTACTGGACATTTGTGGCGTTTCGTCAGCAGATTGCCAGAGGCAAAGTAGTTCCAAATCCCTCTTTTGCTATATTTATCCCAGGACGAGCCGACAAACTTTACCAGCACGAAGGTCAAAGGTTTAACTTTATTCTAGATAACACATACATGTAGAATAAATAGTGTCTGATTTCCCGATAAGTAATCCTCATTGTTTAAAAATGCAGGAATGCATCGTAACCCAGCACCAATGACACATTTCTTTTTGTGCAATATGCTTTGATTAGAATGACACCTGTGAGGCTTGAAAACGATTAACTAGAAATGGCGGATTTCAAGATGGCGGCGGAGGTTCATGATCTACTCTGCCCATTCTTCTTTTGCCAATATGTGAAACTACTACTGTTTGTATTGTCTATCTTTCACTATTTTTACGTCTCAACACTTTATTTGATGTATTTCTATAACATAGCATAGGCCTTCCCCACCAACTTTGACCCCCTCCCCCTCCGTTTCTTATGGCGCTCAGCCGCTATAACTTTGCACATACTCATATTTTCATATCCTCTATCAGACGTACTATGTCCTATCCCGCAACTAGATTCATCCATTTGGACCCTTTACTTGTGAGTGGTGCTATTTTTTGTGACTGACTGTAATTTAAAATTACATTATATGTAGACACTGTAATTAGTCAGTAATGCCTGTTGTATCGATAAATAAATAAATAAATAGTAGGAGTAGGAGTAGGAGTAAGTAGTTAATAGTAGTAGAAGAGTAGGAGTAGATATAATAGTAACAGTAGTAGTAGGAGGAGGAGGAGGAGAAGGAGTAGGAGTAGGAACGTGTAGTAGTAGTAGCAATAGTAGTAATAGTAGGAATGGGTTAGAAGGCCCGCAGGGGTTGTTTGGTTTCTGTTCTCGACATTAAATGATGAAATTACAGACTTGCCAAAAATTTTATGGCAGCTTATGGGAAATTACGTGCATTTCAGGTTCGACTTTAGTTTCTATATTTCCACGTAAATACGCATCTCAGAGGTAAGTGCTTACCATATTTGAATTACCTATACACCACTCTATTAAAATATTATTAGAAATTTCTTCTGAAAAGTTTATAAATCTATGGATCCGTATAGTAAAACTGCACCTAATTTATTAATTATTATCTGAAATATAGTATTCTACGTATGTGAATCAAGTATGTAATCCATTAAGTAGTTTATGGATTACAAGATTTAAGATTTTAACAATTCGAACCGTGGTGATATATATTCGGTGCTTCCGCAACGAACTTTTATAAAGGTAGTTGTTGAGTACTTCAAACTATATGCCCGTAGCAAAACCCCTCTATAAAAATTGTTGCGTGAGCACGTTAGGATTCCGAAACCTGGATTTTTGGATAAGGCATATCTAAGTGAAGTCTTGACCGGACTGCGGTAGGTCCCATAGTTTTAGAGCTATGGATCTTTAAAGTTCATTTTTTTCATGTTTTCAGTACCCTATAACTCCGAAAGGAAGCATTTGTACATCCAGGTTGGTCTATACTCTTCGTCTTATATAGGAGTCAGGAATCACTCCCAAACGTTGTGTGTTGTTTCGAAACACCCCCTATATATACACAAATCCGTCATGCTAAATGTTCGTTTAATGGATGACTCGATGTTGCTTTCAGTGAGGTCCGCGGTAATCTACGTTCTAAGCATGCAGTATGGTTTCTGCTTCCTTACTTTTTGTATAGGTGCCCTGGTTACGTAATTGTGCTGTTGTAGCAGTGTTACTTTCACTGATAAATTTGAAAGTGATAGTTTTATCAATAAATATTGATTTACCGTTTATAAATAATTGATATTGGACATCGACATGGATAAACAGTGTGACATTACACCACAGAAAGCCACAAGAATTAAAACATTAAGTGAGTGTGGCCAAACTAATGCTGAAATAGCCCGGATTATGCAACTGCATAAAAGTACGGTGGGTAGGCAGCTGGCCAAGATTCGAAAAGCACGGTACATAAAAAATAGGAGAATTGGCAAATGTGGTCGAAAAATGAAATCCTCGCCTAGACGGAACAGCACACTGCGACGATTGTGTCTTGCAGACAGGTTTGAGTCATCAGCAAATCTTGCTAGAAGTTGGAGGGAAACATCTGGTGTCGACGTTTGTCCGCAAACAGTGAGAAATGGGTTAAAACCAATGGGTTTGCGTTCACATATAGCTGGCAGGAAGCCATATCTTACACCGGAACAACGTAAAAGGTGCGTAGACTGGTCCAAAACTCACAAGGATTGGAGAATTGACCAGTAGCACAAAATTCTGTTTATTGATGAGACGAAAATAACCATTTATGGCAATAATTCACGCGCTAGAGTTTATTGCATGACTAGTGAAGCACTTAATTCTGCATATACTGTAAAAGCTTCCAGTGTAATGATTTGGGAATGTTTTTCTTTTAGTGGAATTGGTAAAATTCACATTTGTGGTGGTGGTGTTACAAACATAGGTTCTATTCTTGAAACGACAATGATATCTATAGGTAGAGATTTATTCAACGGTGGTTCCTTTATTTTTCAAGACGATTCTGCCCCCTGTCACCATGCCTGAGGCCGTGTCCAAAAGTGCATAGTGCACACTTCGAGGATGCACACTCGAAATCTACAAATGAAGTGCACACTAAATAGTGTACTCAGTGACGACGCCAGAGGGGGGGCAAGGGGGGCGAGCGCCCCCCTAGTAGCTACTTCTGCCCCCCTGACTGCCACCTAGACTGCCCCCCCAGACTCCTACAACCTTTAAACATTCTATATGTAGTATTTTATATCAGTATCATAACCAATCTCATTGTCAAATTGTAGTCTGCTTTCCATGCATTTACTATGTGGCAGATTAGTCCTCAAGCTTTCTTCTTTGAGCGTCTGGGTATGCACGCATATTTCTGTTTTCTAATTTAGCGCCTTTTCCGGTAAATTTTAGTTATACTTCTTTCTTATGATTTTTAATTATTGTGCCTAGCGAACAATAGTAGATTTGGTCGACTTGTTTTCTTCTCATTAGATCAACTTCGATTGGAAACAAAAGAAAGGTAAAACCAGTTACGTAACTTGTTTGTATTTATCCAGGTTTGAAGTTTTCAGTTTCATATTTTGTTTTATTTAAAGGTTCTATACTTCTTTTTTCTGAAACATTATTCTCGACTTTCAATATTCAGAGGATGAGGTTATAACAGCTTAGTTTGCAACTACCAGTGCTTAATTTTTTGAAGGGGATAAAAAGAGCTGTGTTTTCCCTTCCTGTAAATGATGATGATAAATTTATGGAATTAAATCGATTCCCAATAAAATGTATTGTCAGAGTGCTGATCTTTAGTTAGTAATTGGTTTATAGTAGTGCTCCTTTACTTATTTTGTTTCAAAGTACTGACGTGACGTCTACCATATAGACTAGGAACTGCTGAAAAATTCGTAGCCCAACCCAGAAGGAGTGCACGTAGAATGGCGAAGTTTACTTCTTCTACACTTCCCCCGCGAATCAATATACTACTTTGGGGCCGCGGTGGCTCAGTGGTAGAGCGTTCACCTCTGGTGCTTGGGGTCCCGAGTTCGATCCCAGCCCCCGCTAAGTGAACTTTGTGGTGGACAAACACCGTGTGCGTGGGTTTTCTCGGGGTTCTATCGTTTACCCCCACTTTCTTCATTCCACCATTTCATTCATTATTCATCATCACCGTCTCCTTTAGCCTAACCGGCATAATCGTGGGACGTTAAACTCAAAGATTTCATTTCATTTTTTCAATATACTACTTTGTACAGTGCTCCAGTTTTTGCAGAAAAGTTAAAAAATCTGAAGATTTCCTCGCACCACTGTTCGTAGCACTACCCCTATCAGCTCTAAAATGGCTTCCTTTCAAGTGTTATTTAAGTTTGGGAAATAAGTACACGTAGTAATTAGACGAAACTAAATCTGCGGAATAAGAATGATGATCTAGACATTGAAATCCTAAAATATGCAATGTCAGTTGTGTTTGCAGGAGCTTGATGGACAGGTGTATTCTCTTGAAAGAACAGAATTCCTTCCTTTTCATTTTCCACGGCGTTGAACTTTGAATTTTTCTTTCAGTTTTGTAAGTAATGTAGAGATTCTGGATTCAATATCTGACCGTTGCGGAGGTAGTCTATGAGTACGACTCCATACTTATCCCAGAAGAATGTTGCAAACAGTTTCTCAACCTACTTCTGTGTCTTGAACTGCTTGGGGCGATGGAGAAATGAGTGCTACTACTCCATTGACTGTAGTTTCGATTCCGGATCATAGTGGTACAACCATATTTCATCTATGGTTACTATTCGTCAGCGAAATTGATCAGCATTACGGTAAAATTGGAAGAAGACTTCTCTTAATGCCGTCACTGTTCTATTCTCCTGACAGATATAATTTTGGGAACCCATTGTGTCGAGCACTTGAGCATACCCAAGCCATTCTGAATTATGCCACCGACGAGTTCCAAAGAAATGCCCAAAATCCCTGACACAAGTTTTGCTGAGAAGGTAAAAACAGAAAGCGGGGTGCAGCCAGATCTCAGACCATAATGTGTATATCGTGAGTTTACTATACACTTTAAACTACATAAATAATACCTTAAATTATTTTTGTCACTCAAACCTGGGGGGGCCTAGGCCCTTCGGCTTCGGGCTATATCCACCACTGGCTGAAATGCTGCAATTTTCAAGAATAATGTCACAAATTGCATCCGTGAATTCGGGAAGAGTCATTGCTTTTAATCATCCTGGATATAAAGCATAATTTGTTGAGAAATCGCCACGTTTATCCTAAGCGTTTTTACTTCTTCACTACTGTATATAACGGTGGAGAGTCCCGTGGTGTTTCACTGATTTCCTAATTAATATACTTCGGTGACTTTCTTTGGTGGAACAAAAATGTTATAACAGTTAGGATCTGGATGTTCGTGAAATTATCTGTTTGGGCGCACACAATCACTTCAGAGGCCTGAGAAACAATAAGAATTTCATTATTAATATGAAAATTTGCATTTTTACATACAGAGATATGTTTTTCTAAACTACGGTTTCATTTTAATATCTAGTACCTACATTCCTTCTGGATTGGACTGCGACATTTTCAGCAGTTCCTCGTAAATTCATTCATTCTCTCTCTCTCTCTCTCTCTCTCTCTCTCTCTCTCTCTCTCTAACTAGACGAATGTGTTACTTGTAGCATACGCGAAAGTAATTCAATTTATGTTTAGGCTTCAAAATTTTCATTGAAAATATTTCATGTGCAGACGTTACTTATTTGTTACTTACAAATTTTACTTGAAATAACTTTAATTTATAATCATATAGGTCTGATATAAAAACAGCAACAAAATTACACAATGTAATGCAAAATAAGTCAAACGTACTAAATATGTCATTTTTGGCATAGCAAATAGCCGCCCCCCCGAAAATGTATCTGCCCCTCCTTTGCCCCCCTAAGAACTTAAAGCTGGCGTCGTCACTGAGTGTACTCTTCGTCAAATTAGCTTCTGATCTGCATTTGATTCCAACGCCTCATCATGGTGGAATATGGAACATTGTTAACAAAAGAAGAAAGAATTTCGCGTAGTAGATAAAAGTAAACATGCTTTTTTTCTTTTTGATGAATGACTCTCCAGTTATATTAAAGATAAATATATCGTACAGATTGACAATATGGGGTAACCATATAATGATTTAAGAGTTTCTTACCTGCAAATATTTGTCATTTCAGAACTTTCACGCGCAGATTAACAAGAGCGGAGCGTAAATGCAATACCTATATATATATATATATATATATATATATATATATATATATATATATATATATATATATATATATATATATATATATATATATATATATATATATATATATATATATATATATGTGTGTGTGTGTGTGTGTGTGTGTGTTGTCTTATGTGCACAATAAACTCGTAACAGCATAAAACCCACTAAACTATTGGCGATGTTCTGTTTATTAATCCCCCGCAAGAACAGTAGCACTACTGATTAGGGCGCTGACGACACTGTTGCGAAGTAGCTTAGGAATTTTATTGCAAGCGAAAGTAGGCAACTTGCAAGAGCGTTAGGACACTGAAGGTACTGAGGGGAGCGCTGTTTACAATTATATGGCTCAAAACCACTTTGGGACAAAGTTCATATTGGGTATAAATGCTTCCTGTACGGTAGATGACACATAAATGACACTATAGTTGTCCTAGTTCTACTGTATTGCTTCAATTACAGGCATACTGATTGGACTTTTTCTACCATATTGCACTAGTAATGAAGTTCCTTAGATATTACTCTTTCTTTGTGAATCTATAGATTTTACCCGTAAATCTTTGAAATAATGTCTCCATATTCTTAATCTACACCAAAGTTAATACTTGCAAGGATGACAAGAAAAGAAGTGCTGTTTGAACAACATGAGGACCAAAATTTACAGGAAAAAAAACTATTATGTCACTATCAAATACCAATTTATAAGGATCACATATACTCAAGGTGGATAACCCTAATTAAAGTAATATGGTAAAAATAACAAAAAATGAAAGATTACTATCTTATCTTATATGACTGCTTAAATACAGTCCTGTACATTGTATGAACTTCAACATTTGCGTGCACTTCACTACGCTTTCGGTGCCCTACATCTCTCTATTTTTATACACTCGCTATTTTTCAACAAACCCGTCGTAATGCCTGGAATAATTTTGTTCAAACTTAAGTTATGGTTCCTCTTTATCCTCCATTTGGAAATTTTACCGGTCCCTTCGTAACAAAGCGTGTCGTCCTTTCTCTGGTGAATCTATTTCCTCTCCCTGACTCCATCAATTCCATTCCAAATTAGCCCCATCCACGTGTCTCTTCCCTCCTCTCTGCCTCTCTCCTCTTTATTCTCCAGAACTATCTACCCCCTAACAATCTTTCTTTCACCATGTCTGAACTCCCTCTCACCTTATTCCGTCTACCCAACTCTTAATCTGGCAAAGACGGCATACATTACCGACACCTACAACATCTTCCTCCACAATACCAGCAATCCCTACTCACCTCATATAATACTGTATGGTCTTCTGAACTAATTCCCCCTCCGTGAACTAATTATTCCCATCCTCAAACTCACAAAACAACCTGGTATCGCTGAACATTACCGCCCTATTGCTCTCTCCTCATGTTTTTTAAAGGTCTTCGAACATCTCCTGAAACAACGCCTCCAATGGTTCTCTGAACACCACCTTTTATTTTACAAACAATACGGTTGTCGACTTGGTTTCTGACCGTTTCTGACTGTCTGTCTATTCTTATCTCCGATATTTGGCTTGCTTTTTCCCGTACTCAGTTTGTTTTCGCCGTATTCATTGGCCTTTCTCAGGCTTATGACTCTGTTCTCCTTTATGACCTCACAGATATACTTTGGCAACAAGGCATCCCTTCGAAATATCTCCATATTATTTACAACCTTCTGGTCCAACGTACCTTGTATCTTCGCCTCGGTTCCCAACTCTCTGAAGGTCGCACCACTTCCCAAGGTCTTCCTCAAGGTTGTCTATTATATCCCCTTTTGTTCAATCTCTTTCTGACCCCTATTCTTCGCCAAACCAGTAACACTGTACGGGTTCTTTCCTGTTGTGATGATTTAGCCTTCTATATTACTTCTCCCTCCCCTCAACTTGCTATACCCCAACTCATTTCAGCTCTCACCACAGTCTCCACCTGGTGTTCCAAACATGGCTTAAGATTAAACTGGAACAAAACTTCCTTTCTCGTTTTTACTCGCAAACGCACTCCCGCCTTCCATTCCTTTTACCGGTATTACCCTTCCTCGCCGTCCCTCTGTTAAATACCTCGGAATCGTCTTAGACTCATCTTTACGTTGAACCCCCCATTATCAACTTCTACATCAAAAATCATCATCCTTCTTACGTTTAATTCGCTCTATTTCCACTTCTACTTGGTCTATAGATTTCCGTGTCCTCCTCCTGTTATATAAACAGGTTTAGTCACCTATTTTAATGTATGGTGTTTTTTTTCTATCTCCTTCTAGGGTCTTACAAAAATTCCAATCTCTTCAATATACTACTCTCTGCCGTACTCTTAGCCTTCCTTCCACCACTGCTGCTACTGCGCTTTATTCTGAGACCCGAGTTCCACCTTTAGCCATTCAGTTGAAACACCTCTCAGACAAATTCTGTCTTCAACATTTCCAATTTACCCAATCCTCTCTCCTCCCTAAACTCACCCTGCTCCGACACCTTCATACAGGCCGCAAACGTTCTCCATATCTCGCATCTCTCCCTTTCATATACACCAGCTACCTAGATCTTGCACCACATCTGTTACACATCCAGCGCACGTATACACTCCCTTGCTACTTGTATGACTATCCAGTTTTTTCCCAATCTTTTTTTCTATCATTTTTACCAATATCCTCCCGCCCACCTTTTCACTCCCGTCTCTTACCAACATTAATTCTCCTAATCCATTCCTACTTCCCTCAGCACACTGGGCATTTGTACTGCGACGATTCTGGCTAGGGCTTGTATTTGGGATCAGCCTTTTACGATTCCTCTCTTCAGCAATGTTTCAGCTTTAAACTGCCTCAATATGTCTCTACCTTTCTCACTGAAGCTTATGCCTTGTTTGCGACTCTTCTTCACTGTCTTCAGCATCAGTATACATTTATCTGTATCGCCACTGATTCTAAATCTCTCCTCCAATCGCTACAATCTTTCCCCTGAACTTCGAAATCCTTCTGTATTCTTTATGAAATTCGTCTTCTTCTATACCGCCGGACTTCCCTCAATTATACTACTTGCTTAATTTGGTCTAAAGGTCATGCCGGCATCCTCGGGAAATCTCTAGCTGATGCCGCAGCCCATTTCGGAGCCCTACACGGCACTCCCATAGATCTTGCAGCCTCGCCTATTTACCTTTTTCCACGACTTATTACACTTCATTATCAACGCTGGACTGCTTATAATGCCTCATGTAGAAAGTCACGTTGGTACTGGCACCAACCTTGTTCTTTCCGCTCTCCATCTTGGTTCATTCAACATACTTTCTCTCGTTCCTACCTCCATTTTCTGCTCCATAACAGACTTCACATTCTGTATACTTCCCAACGCTTATATGTTCTCCGAAAACGCACTACTCTACTTTGTAACTGTTGTCTCGAAAGAGGCTCCATGAATAAACTCATTTTCTCTTACCCTCTCTACTAACAATATCGCCAGCCATTTCTCTCTATTCTTCATAAATTTCACGTTTCTGGTTCATTAATGTAGATTCGGTAATTTTCACCTTATCCCCACCTGTTATCTTTATTTACAAAGATCTACGTTATTTAGCATCTCTAAAGATTCACCTCTTTTCATCATCTGTTTCTTTTGAAAACACCGTCTATAATTGCCGGGAGAGCTTTGATGATGGGAGTGGGAAAAGAAGAAGAAAGTGTATTTAGTTTACGATACATTCTGAACAATTAATATTTTCTGATATCGGTAAGATCTGTCCATTGTTGCTTTAATTGTGGCATTAATTATTAATATTGTGTTTGTTTGGTTTTTAGGTGTACCTTTTTTCAACACATAATTTCATTTTAAATAAACATATCATTTCATGATCAATTGTCTCCATCCATTGGAGCCTCATACAGATGCAAATGCCCCCCAAATAACTCAAGTTTTAAATACTAACATCATCCCTACCTCTACAGACTCAATGGAAATATCAAATGAAATGGAAGTAAGTACAAAAGAAGTTCAAAACATTCAGGGAACTGAATTAATTCCAATCATAGATAAAATTCAAAATAAGAAACAGGAATTTCAAAACTTTTCGAAACATAATGATCATGTAAATCTATATAGTGATCATCATTCTGCCCCATATTTTATCTTTTTAAAAGCTAACAATGGAGAAATTGGGAGAAAGCATATTATGTCTATAAGTCGGAAACTCTATTTAGCAGAAATCCCTGGCATTAACAAAATCCAAACAATTGGAAGAAACCTTTTAAAAATTCACTTTAACACAGGAACTGAAGCTAATCAATTTATGAGTCACCCAATCCATAAAACACAGGACTGGTAGTCCTATATTCCAAATCACGCTTTGTATTCTACGGGAGTTGTGAAAGACATTGATGTTGACGTTTCAACAGATGACTTACTACAGGACTTGGATTCTGAGATACCAATTATCTCTGCGCGCCGTATTCTTAGAAATGGAAATAATAACCAGAAAGTTCCCACTAGAACAGTTATTCTAACTTTTAATTCACAACAATTGCCATCAGAAGTAAAATTATACTTTCTCAAACTTCCTGTAGAACCATATATTCCAGCCATTCGACAGTGCCTTTATGGAGGTTTAAAATACGGTCACACGAACCGTACGTGTACAGCAGGCATAAAACTATGTACAAACTGTGGTCAAAATCATGCTAAAACTGAATGTTCCAATCCTACACAGTGCTATCATTGCAAGTCTAATCATAGAGCAGATTTCCCTCAGTGTCCCGAACGATTGAGACAAAAAAGAATTGTCCAATTAATGGCCAACCTACATCTATCTTTTAATGAAGCTAGCATGTTAACGATTAATAATAAATCAAATTCATCTAATGTCACGAATACTACGGCTCTCTACAGTGAAATTACTAGACATCCTCCTGTTGACAATGTATTCTCTCAATCAGTGAACTTACATAACAAACCACCCTCTACTTCTATTATTCCTGCAATTCCTCCCGGAAAAAGAAGAAAAGGTTTGCAAGATGATCACTTTACTCCATCTCAATCATCTTTCGATAGTAAAAGAAGTTCCTCAATACCTTTTGAGGTGCCTTCTTCTCCCTCTGCTTCTTCCATGTTTCCCCCACTAAGATTAGACACTCCGGGATCTAAACCGGATCTTAAAGGTTTAGTTCGCAATAAAGACAAATTTAGATTTCCTGACATGCAAACATCATCTAGTAAATCAAAATCAGCTTCATCCATTGACAACAAACTCATTGAACATAATAGTGCAGAGCCTTCAACTGGACCAATCAACAATCGCCAGAATTATACTTTCCTTCATAATAATGACAATTCTACTAATGATCAGATTCGTGAATTATCTCGCCATAATGATATTCTCCATAATCAAATAAAAGCAATAAAACAAATATTGACTACCGCTTCTGTCACTTTTACCGCTGACCCCAATCCCAAAATTCTAGATACTTTAATTCAACAAATTACTAGTGTTCTTTCCACCAAATAACTTCATCATGACTTCCGATACTTACGAAAATCTAGTAGTTCTTCAATGGAACATGCAGAGTGCAACTGGGAAGGGTTACGCCCTACTATACTTAATCAATATATTTCATCCACATTTGATCATGTTACAGGAGACTTGGTCAAAACCTCATTTGATGTTTCGTTTAAAAAATTACAAGTTCATCGAGCAACTGCGAGAGGATGGTTATGGTGGAATAGCAATAGGTATACGTCACGACCTTTTCTATCAAGAAATACTAGTAAAAATCCGCAATAAACCTCCTAATGTCCAAGTCCTAGGAATACAAGTGCAAAATTTTAATCTTGCTAACATTTATATTCCCTCTTCTGTTACTGTTGATGTGTCTTTCTGGCAGGAGTTATTCATTCTAATAATTTTGACATCATTACTGGTGATGCTAACACCCAAGGACTTTGGTGGGGTAGTGCATGTACCAATTCTGCTGGCAACAAACTAATCACTGCCTTATCTACAGGTGATTATCTTCTTCTCAATGATGGTACACCTACTCGTATTTCTTATAACTTTAAAAGCGCACCTGATATTTCGCTGGTACGAACAAACACTTTATTTATTCCTCCTGGCATGTTTTTTACGATGCTCTCGGTAGTGATCATTTTCCCATTATTACTGAGGTACCAGTTTGTAAAATACCTACTTCTACTCAGGGATACTCTTTACCTTTCAAATCTTTCTTGCAACATATATCTACGGAATTACACTGGGATAAATACAGCAACTTCCTTGCTTCAAAATTTCAAAATAACTTTTCAACTCCTACTATTACTCCTGATATGCAAGAAGCAGCACGAAGTTTGGATATTTTACTAAAAGCTGCGGTGCATCATTCAAAAGTGCAGCCGGTTCTTCCATCGAAATCATCACGTATTTGTAGTCTTCCAGCCAAACCTCCCTGGTGGACTCAAGAATGTCAACAAAGTGTTAACTTCAGACAGCGGACTTGGAAATTATTTCTTCGCACTAAAGAAAAAATTCATTTTCTAGCTTATCAGAAATCAAATGCCCTCACAAAAAGAATACTGCGACAAACACAACATCAACATTGGCAAGATTTTTGCAATAATATGTCATACCAAACTCCGAAAACAAAAATTTGGAAATATCTCAAATATCAAAAGAGTGTATATTTTAAAACTGAACAAAGTAATATTCAACTCAGTGGATATACTTGGATCGAAGAATTTCATCAGAATCTGGCTCCACCTTTTGTAAATAATGACAGGTTAGATCTTGTAAAATATTTTTCTTCGACGTCACACTCTACTTGTGATCTTCCGTTCACTATTGAGGAAATAACCACTGTACTCCAATCACTAAAAAGAGATTCATCTCCAGGGTTTGATGGAATACATTATAAACACCTCAAGAATCTTCCGTCGGAGGGAATCTGTGCATTGTTAAATTTCTATAATTCCATCTGGAAAACACAAATTCCTTCACAGTGGAGGAAAGTTCTGATTACTCCAATACGGAAACCAACAAAACCCATAGGAGCAGCGACCAACTATAGACCGATCGCTTTAATATCTTGTTATTTAAGAACATTAGAACAATTAATTCTAATCAGATTACAATGGTTTCTGGAATACCACCAGATATTTCCCCCTAATATGTCAGGCTTTAGAAAACACAAATCAACTTTAGATGCACTTAGTCCATTCCTTTTAGACATCTGGACAACTTTTCAACATGGTAAATATCTCATGGCTATAAGCATTGATCTTAAACAGGCATATGATCTAGTTCAATTGGATTTATTGATAACTAAAATGGCAAAAATGAACATCCCTACCGCTTTCATAAGATTTGTTCATAATGTACTCATTAATAGACAAATTTATCTCAAAATAAATAATAAATATAGCACTCCTCGGCAAACTTCTCTTGGTTTCATGCAAGGTAGCAAGCTTAGTCGCACACTTTTTAATGTCTTCATGGTGGACTTACTGGAAATACTCAATGGTACTGTATCAGCCTCTCTCTTCGCAGATGACTTACTCATTTATATTGTTACAAGTGATCTGGATATTGGTCGAAAGAAATTGCAGTCATCATTGGAAATAATTGCAGCCTGGTGCCGGAACAATGGTCTAGAAATTAACTGGAATAAAACAAATTACATAGTATTTACTAAAAAGAAAATCACTAACTTCCCTCCTCTTCAACTCTCTCATACACAGCTTCACAGCACAACAAATATCAAATATCTTGGATTATACCTTGATCGCAAACTAACTTGGAAATCACATTTAACGCACGTAATAAAAGAATGTAAACAAGTACAGAACATTCTCCGCAGCTTAAGTTCTAAAAAATGGGGCATTCATCCGCACACATTATATACCATTTATCAACAATGCATTGAAGCCAAGATACTCTATGGAAGTATAATCTACTCTGTTACCATGCCAAAATTCTATAAATCACTAACAGCGATTCAATACACTACTTTAAAAATTATACTCTCCCAACCCCACTTTTGTCGTAAAAATGCCATTTTGGAGGAAACAGGCACGCTACCGTTTTCTATTAAAATACTCAAACTTGCCTGTAAATATATCATATCTCGACTCGCTATCATGAATTCGCCACTAATCAAAAAACTGGGAGCCTTAGAAGTACAGAACCGTAATACCAAATTACCATATGTTACTAAGTTACCATGGATATACAAGGCATTTTTACTTTTGAAAAATCTCCAAACTCAAATAATAAAACTTCCCAACCTGTCATGCTCTAGTTTCGCATATGAAACAAATACAACAATTATAAAACCTATTCTGCCTTCATATGTAGATACCAAGATTAAAGATCAATCTCATCGCATAAATAAAAATATTTGGCGAAGTTTTCTCGATCAATTCCATTCTGACACAATTTTCCTTTACACTGATGCCTCTAAGGTTGCACATAGCCCAGTTGGAGTAGCTATCTTTGTCCCGCAACTTGATATTATCCAACAACTGAAACTTCCAGTTGCCACTACAGTAGTTGAGGGTGAAGCGTTTGGAATACGACAAGCCTTATTACTCATTCAACGTAACAATATCCGGCCTGCATGTATCTGCACGGATTCCTACAGTGTATTACAAGCACTTTCTTCTGTTCATTGGACAATTAAATCTAATTGGACAGTACTAAACATAAAATCCATTTATCGAAAATTAATTGAAATGGGTCATATCATAGATTTTATCCACGTTATAAGTCATGTTGACATAAAACCGAATGAATTTTTCGACGATTTATCCAAAAAATCTCGCAACTCTGGTATTTCAGCCAATATAAAATTATCACCTCTCAATTTTTTAGTTTACATTGACCAGATAATCTCGGAGCAAACAGTCCTTTGGAAACATAAAATCAGAAGTGGACCAGGAACATACTATTGGCAAACTAACCATTTGCAATCATCCAGCTGGAATGCACTTCGCACTTGGTCACGGTCAAAAATCATATTATATTATAGACTTCGTTTCAACACTGCAATTACTCCATATCTTCTGTACAAAATTCATCGGAAAGATTCACCTCTCTGTTGGTGCAACGAAAAGGTTGGAACTCTGAATCATCTCATATTTCAATGTCCTTTGTTATCTACAAATAGAACTAAAGTTATGGAAGAGCTAAATAAACGCTATGGTTATGGACCCTTCACCATCAAACAAATTTTGACGCACAATGATTTGGAAATCCTGAAACATTTAATCATTTTTTTTTTCAAGATAATGGACTTGTCCTTTAATTTACTTTAATCATTACCTGGTTAATAATATCATGTCTTCTTTTACATTTCATTTTCCGGTGGTTAAAAAAAAAAAAAATCACTAGAAAATCTTAGCTCTGTATTTCCCACATAGGCAACGGAATTAACATCACTAATATATTCCAACAAGAGGGAATGACTATTCCAGTTCTCATTTTTCAATTTCCACCGGAAAAGGTCAAAGCAGACCTACTAAGCAACAAACACAATGTTACTCCGCTTACAATTCCAAGGATATGGGTGAAACAGACTATGTCTGGACTCTGATAATGCAACACCTCTCGATAGGTGAAGGTGAGCTTTCTTCGCTAATGCAATTAGCAACCGCAGAAGAAGAAGAAGAAGAACACGAGGGAGGTAGTAAACAAAACGTTTTTTTCCTGTCAGTTAAATTTTCCTTGCAAAAATTAGGAAACGCTAGTTTGCATCTAAGTAGTCACACACATTTTTAAATCTATTCACCTTCTATTTAAATTAATTATCAGAAAATCGAAAGATAGAAAGTAGTTTAACAAAACGAGAGTTCTGAGAGGTAGTAAGTTCTTTCAAACGGATGCAATTAATAATAAATCTGCATGCTAGGAAATTAATGCAGTAATTTTTGATATAAAAATTAAGTAATTCTACTTTTTGTACTGTTAGAAGTACACGACTAGTTAAAGCACAAAGTGCTTAGGTAATTAAGTACAGTACAGTGCCGAGAAGTAATAGATTTGGATAACGTTAATGTATATGGGGTGCAGGTTTACTTTTGACGCACCACTCGAAATAATTCTTGAAAAAAATATAATTCTGTTAGTAATTTATAATTCTCTCAGTGATTTCATTTTTAATGCCCGCTAAAAGATTTGAGGTAGGCAACATGAAAATATCTCACTCGGCATAGATAAAATTCAAGGGGAGTACCGAAAGTATTTTTCGAACAATTACAATTCTTTTATAGCTTCGTATATATACAGAGTTCGGAAGTATGACTTACAAAATACAGTGCAAAACAAATCAACGTGTCCTAGGTGGCCATTAAGAATGCCATCTTAACGAGTCTGGGCAGTGCGAAGCTGAGTTCGTTGAAGGGGACAGGCGTGTAAGCGAGGGTAGTAAAAGCAGTGAGCAATAATAACAGGTTTCGATAGGACTTGTCATGATTTCATATTAGTAATGCTCCAGTTGTAAACATAAAATAGACCTACAGCTTATGTACACTGTGTAGAAATACACCTTTGGTAGAAAATGGTATGTATACACCTTTGGTATGTAATGCATTCATCTTTCGCATGCACTCAATTCTTTTCTCTGTTGTAAAACCCTTGTAGTGGTTTTGCACTTACAAAACTTAAAATACAAATAAATTATTGTGTATTTAATTGTATCAGCTGCAGTAACTTGCGTGCAGTTTTACTATATGAATCCTAGTATAAGTAGTAGTAGGAGCAGGAATGAGTTAGAAGCCCCGCGATGGTTTGTTGGGTTCTTTTCTTGACATAAAATGGGCAAATTAAAGACTTCCTCAATTTTTTCCGTACATTATATGATCTGTGTAAAATACAATACTTTGTATAGTAAAACAGAACCAAAATTTGTTCTTTATAAGTGTATCTTTTCATTCAAAGTATTGAATTTTACCTGTAAATCTTCCAAAATATGGTGCGCCAGAAGTAAAGTAGCACGATATCTTACTTGGTGTCATTGATGAAATTGAAGAGGCCACCAGAAGTAGTTGTTGAAAAATTACGATTTGCGTATAAGTACGGTTTCCTGAGCATGGCATTAAAACTGCAGTACAAAAAAACAAACCAACCGAGCCGTGGCAGGGCGAAGCTGGTGAGCCCGCGCGTGGTAGCGTCCGAAACGAGCAAACGCGCGTCAGCGATAGTTCAGGTACGTGGTTTAAACCAGCGATGTTTTTTATTTTTTATTTTTATTTTTTTTTTAACTGGTTAAAAAGAACACGGAAAAATGCATTAAATCGTATGAACTTCATAGTGACGTTTCCACATAACATACCATCTGCATTAGTTTTATCTCGTTTTCACCTTTTAATCAAGGCGTCCCATGTTTAATTCTCGGTCGAACCACAATCCTTCTTTCAGGTGTAAACCAAGTAGCGGTTCGGATGTCACTTTAAGCGAAAGTCGTCTTCTTACCTCGGCATTACATAACGATGTTAAGCCTAAACACACGAAACGAAACCAAATTGTATGCCCGAATGGGCCTATTGTCTTATAAAGAAGCCACGGTTGCATAAATATATTGATAGAAATTAGCAAAATTTATCGACTGACTATGTAGCTTCCAATATTAGCTTGGATTGGACTTTCAGTTTTAATTTAATTGAATAATATCTACATACTAAATTTGTAATTTGTTACCTCAGTTTTAGCGTACTGATTATGATACGTTGACCATAAACTTTTACATGCCAAGCAATAACGAGAATTTTCGTGGATTGCTTAACTGTTGGACCTTTCAGTGGTTGCGCGCGTCATGAATTAGAACTCTGACTTCAGATAGCCTACATCACTTAATATACTGTGGTTATTGGCTGTCTTATGGGCATATCCATGCTTAACAGGTTATACTTTTATTAATGTATTTCTACGTAGATATGCATCTCACAGATGGGAATATATTTCTATTATTTACACACCACTCAATCAAAATATTGTTACAAGTTTGTTCCGTAAATTTTATAAATATGTGTATTCCTACACCAAATCTGCACCCAAAGAAGGTAATCGAAGTCCTCGTTAGGGAAGAAAATTAATCTTGGACGTGCAGGTCAAGTTTAGTTACACAATGTTCTGAGGGAAGGCAGCAGTTCAGCAGTAGCCAAGTTGGCGGAAGTCATAGTGATATTGCTGCAATTTGGACAGTTCCAGGCGAGTTCGGAGTGAGTTTTAACGCCTGGAATACTTCGAGGTGGAAGGAAACGTGATACCATCTCTCTCTTTTCCCTAGGGACGCAGAACTACATACCATGTTAAAGGGAGGGAAGTTAGAAAATCTTAAAGAAGAAATAAAATAAAATAATCTCGAATTGGTAGGAGTTAGGGAAGTTAGTGGGTTGAACAGCGAAGTGTATAGAAAGTTTTACTCAGGTAATGAAAAGGGCGACCATAATAGTGTGGGAATAATTCTTGGTAAGGGCTTAAGAGAGAAGGTAGCGAAAGTAGAATTTGTTGATGATCGAGTTATGGTGTTAAGACTTGAAAGAAAGATCTGGTAGTAGTACATACATAGGCACTGATGACTTCGTATACAACTGAAGAAGTAGAGGAAGAATATGATAAAATAGAAGAAATTATAGACAGGGAGAAGAGGGGTGCACCAGTAATGGGAGATTTCAATGGAGTTGTGATATAAAAAAGTTCTGTCGGAAGCAATTATGATTTAGGCGAGAGAAATAACGGAGGTGAGGGGAGAAACATGTACATTTCTGGTGTTAGAATTCACTAGTAATTGGGAATACTTCGTTCAGTTAGGAAATTGTACATTGAAATTCTCAATACACGGGCGAAAATATCAAATAGAGTGTTATGATTCAGGACAGGCATCGGAATAATTTCAAGAACGTGAAGACCCTTCCCGAAGCCGATATTTTTTCTGATCATAACCTTCTGCTGCCCAAAGTGGATATTCAACTGAAAAATGTAGGCAGATGAAAAGTAGGCAACAAGATGTTGAATTTATGATTTTCTTATTCAGGTGTTACCTTTGCTTTCCTGCAGTGGATTCTGCAATTAAAATCCTTTTACTACATTCACTTCTTATAAGTTCTATGTTCAGTCTGGGACTAGATATCGTTGTTGGTTTTCGAATTGGCATTTTATTGGTGGCTAAGAAGTTGAATGTTCGTTGCTTAAGCAGCTGCAGTTCCTGGTCAGTATAGTGTTTTCACCCCTCTCAACCTCGAATATTAACGGCCTCAATAAATATTATGTACACAAGATAGATAGATGCACTTGTTCCGCTGAACCTCATACATAAATGGTGTCGTTAGCTCCAAAGAAGTTGGAAATTTTTATTTATGCATATGTATTAAATAATAATTTTGTTTCATAGTCAAACTTCTACTTTTCTGAGCAGTTATTATTAACACTATTAATTTTCACCAAAACATTTTTTGTCGTAAAACTTTTTTCTAATACAGTGTGTCTATCGGTCACGAGAGTCGTGAAATTTAGCTTTTGGGTCACGATTTTTTTATCTGGAAAATTTTGTTCTGTAAAACGTCAATATTCAATACCAAAAATGCCTATGGTCGGCTTTAGACGCTACCAAATTACAAGCAAAGCACGGTTCTATCACATATATGATAATTCGGCCTAATTCGCACCCAAATTCGCTCTTGAGATTGTCCTTCAGCGGCCATCATTGAGCAGTGGCGATGCAAATCGTATCGCCGAAGCCATCTAAGCGCTTTATGCAACTGTGAGAAGACACCAAGTTTTTATCGCTCCTCAGAACAGCCTTTGAAAAAAGAGGGGAGATAAACATAAGTGATAAAGTATATCCTAGGTACTGTTACTAGTTTTTAAATGTTACGAAATTTTATGATTTCGCAAAGAAAAAGTCACGAAATTTCAGTAACACCCTGTGGTAGTTCTATAAACAATTCGTAGAAAATCCATTAGTCCTTTTTCTTTCCTATCTAGTGATCCATTATCATCCTTGGTTACTGAATTTCTCATACTTTTTCTTCAGATAATGCAATTAAGTGCTTTTTTATATTATAATAGGAAAAATAAAGTGCTTTTCTGTATTAAACCCGAAATGTTCAAGAAAAGCCTAAACTTTTCCAAGAAGAAAAACCATGGGAAAATCATATTTTACTTCAAAAAAGCCAATTTTTCCGAGCCCTTTTACAGTGCTGTTGTGTCTTGCTTCTAATTCGATTGTTTTACGCTAATATTGAAAAAAAAAAAAGTATTGGAAACATAGTCTACTAACGTAATAAAAAATTTCGAGTATATAATGAAATTTGAAATATTTTCGACAAAACGTTAGGTGCAATATATATATATTGCCAGTAAAATTATATTGCATCAAAATCTTACGTTTATGTTCTAATATTTCTTCATATCATTATATTTTAAGATGACTGAAGTTGCGGCAAGTAATGCTTCCGAGGCAGAGCTTCAAGAAGAAGGAAATTCTTCTTCCCAAGATATATCCCTAACATGTGCTCAGAGGGCTCAAATAGAAAGGAACAGGCAGAAAGCTCTGATGCGTCGACAGGCAAGGCTTAATGCTCAGCCGTATACTAAGACGTAAGTACATAAATAGTGCCTTCTGTATGAAGGTACAAAATTTACAAAACAGTAGCTGATATTATTTACGTAACTAAATAGCTTCCAAGTAAAATGGCATGAGATCTTTAGTTTAACTCCCCTGATTATGTCGTTTACACTAAAGGAGATGAATGGTAAATCGAGTAAATGAGTTTTCGAATGACAATAGTGGTAATGGAAAACCAGAGAAAATCCGCAGATTTCATGATGTTTACCACTGAACGACGGGGAACATTAAAATGTATAAACATAATCGACAAAGCTTTGGTAATAGCTCCAGCATCATCCGTACATAGTGGAGGGAGATTTCATATGTTTGAATTGTAATTAACCTGTATAAATTACAACTAACCATTGTTAACTTAAACTGCGTGAAGAACTGTCTTATTAATAAATCCAGATTCTACTAATCCTGTTCTTCTGTGCTTTGTCACGATTTTTTTGAGTATTATATACTGGGTGTATCAAAAGTCCGGAGCCATAGGCCAGTTTCGTCATGAGTAAAGATAGTAAAAAGTAGAACGAGAGAAAAGTTGTTAGAAATTGGTGGTTTTCAGTGTAAAATGGTGGAATCACACCAGTCGTTTGGGTTCCACATCAGTATGGCGCCCTGAACATAAGGACACGCAAAAATGACGGAGGAAACCGCGCATGGTTGTTGAAGGAACCTAGTACAGTTCTAATTAGTTTTCCAACAACCTTGTATTACTAGTAGAGTGAGGGCCCAGGGGAACAGCCTGCTGAACTGGCAACAGGGTACCCTACCAGTGTAAAATCCAAACGGCTGGCAAGATGGGAAAAATTCCAGTTTTAGATTGAAAACCACTTATTTCCAACGACGTTCTTTGCTTTCCACTTGTTTCGTATCGTTACTCATAACGAAGTTGACCTATGGCCCCGGACTTACGATATACTAGGTATTGTTGAATTTCGGTTTCTTCTCAGACAACACTATGAAGATCCTGTTGCGAAAAAAATAAAAGGAAAAAAAAAAAAAATAATAGTGGAAATGAGATAAATGGAATTACGCCTCTAATGCATCGTCTCACAAGGTACAGTCGCGAAGGGTCCCCTCGCGATTCGTGTGAAATTGATTCAAATGCCAAGTTCTCCACGGCCCAATGTGTATTGTACTAATTTTAGCGACCCATACTGGTAATTTGCATATTATAGGCCTTCATATATCCGGAATTCTATCATATACTACTATAACGCTTGGACATAAAATTACTTTTAGTTTCTTCAGATATAACTGGACATGAATGTGGGCTTATGCAAAGCAAATTGGATCAAGTACTGCTTCTCTCACACATCCGCCATATTGTATTCAATTTTCGTTTTTTTTTTTTTTTTTTTTTTAATGGGAATAGGTGCAAGTGATACATCAAATGCATGTACAATTTTCTCGGAAATTCATTGGTGTAGTGAGTTTTACCATATGTTGTACCGTTTGCAGGGTTTTGCATTTAAATGTCAGGCAGTTCACGAATACTGAACCAAATAGAAAGTTGTGCAGGACCCCGTATGTATATGTAATGTTTTACGTGATTTATTGTTGACAAATATTCTGTGAACGTACGTACATGCAGACACACAGATGTCAATACGGAAATGGTAGGTCTTCACCCAAATCTGGTCGTATGTGGATTTACATCAGGCATTTTGACCATAATACAAAGGCATTTACTTTCTTGTTATTGTACAACATGGAAGTAATAACAGTCACTCACAGAAATGTAATAAGATTATAACCCCAATGTTGTAAAGAGTTTGTTTATACCTACAGTATTTTTCCAGTTAGAGATTGTTTTGGTGTGTCAACATCAAAAACGTAAGCGTAACTGCTATTACCCTGCAGTGTCTATTCACGAAGTGCGTAAAGGGATTTAACATACAATACTTTCCAAAGGGTACAAGCTATAGTAAAATTGACTACACCAATGAATTTTCGAGAAAATTTTACATGATTTTGATCTATCACTTGCATCTATTCCCATTTTGAAAATCGAAAATTGAATCCAATATGGAGATCCAAGATAGCGGTCGGTATGGGTAGCCTGTGTCAGAGAAGCAGGACTTGATCCAGTTTATTTTGCATATGCCCACACTCGTGTCCAATTACATCTAATGAAACTAAAAGCAATGTTGTATCCGAGCGTTATAGTAGTGTATGATTGAATTCCATATATATATATATGAAGGCCCATAAATATGCAAATTACCAGTATGGGCCGCTAAAATTAGTACCATACACATTGGGCGGTGAACAACTTTGCATTTGAATCAATTTTACACGAATAGTGAGGGGACACTTCGCGAATGTATCTTGTCAGTGTACCAGCGGGTACTAGATTATATTAACAAATAGCCACTGCGAAACCCCGTCGATCACCTTACTTATCCGATTAATCTGTTCAACACAATTCATGAATCGCATACATCATTACCATCATTCATGAGTGAAATCATAATCATCCTAAATTAGCTCTTCTCTTTGGACACGTTACATTAATTTCAATTCGTAACACATTTACCATAAATTCCGTTATTTATATCTAGACTTCGAATCAATATGCAGTATAAAACGGCAAAATATGCACTAAAAATCACGAGAAAATGCACTGAAAATATGCAAATATGCACTAAAAAGAATAAATATGCACCAATCAAAAGCTAAACTTAAATGGGAAATTGTATTATCCACAGAGAAAAAGGTTGTATTACTTGAACTACATATACTTGGTGTATAACTATGATGCATTCATGCTACAATACAGATCTATGAAGTTTTCGGTATTTTCTGGTAAAAACCTGCATTTGTCAGTCCAAACATTACTGTACATCGAAAATGTTACTTCCATGTCACAGGTCATTAAGGGATAGTATTTCAAAGAAGCAATGCTACTGCCGATAAATCTGAAATGGTGCGTCGTTGTTCCCAGGGATACTTTATTTACATTAGATAAGAATTATGTGCCAGGATTTTTCGCGTGAATTGACTGTGATTTTCGAAGAAATACTTGTCGAAGTGGTCATGGCGGAGTCTGTTTCGTTATTGAATCAAACAGCTCAAATGCAATACAAGGTCGTAATCATTGCTTTTCTAACCTCGTTATGATTTTCGAAATTGAACTGCAATGAGTATTGATAAACACCACTTCGCTTTTAATGTTTTCAGCTCCGCAAGCGTGCACGGCTTCTTGAATTCGTTTGGTTTCTGCGAGTTCAAACAGCTCAGTATGTGAAATTAAAGTACATATATATAGTAATTTAAAAAAATCTGCCCCAACTGTATGTGAATAAAGAATAAATATACTCAGAGAAGTAAATAAACATTTCTGGCATAAGCATATAGTAAAACCTGCCTAATGAAATTGAACAGGACTCGCAAAAAGGATCCCACACAATCCTTATGGAAATTGGATTTCGGTGCAATTGCTTGAAACAGTGATTTGTTGTAGATATTGTTATCCTGAGAAAAAGTCTCAATGGGCACAACCACCAATCACAGACCGTTTGGCCACTACAGGGCTGTAACAGTATTCTGGATTTTGATGGAATTACTCGAAACCATGATATATTGTAGATATTGTTATCCTGAAAAAGTCTGAGTACGCACAAAAGCTAACCACTGACCGTTTTTCCACTAGAGGGCCCCTGTTTGAATTCAGCAGAAGGTAACAGTATTCTGGATTTTAATGGAATTGCTTGAAACCATATATCGTAGATATTGTTATCCTGACAAATAAGTCTCAGTGGGCACAACCATCAATCACTGATCATTTGCTCACTACAGGGCCATTTAAAAAATGGCCGAGTATAACGGTGTTCTGGATTTCGGTGAAAATGAATGAAACTGATATGTTGTAGATCTTGTCATCGTTAGAAAAAGTTTTAATAGACATAATCATCTATCATTGACTGTTTGTGCACTACTGGTCCAGTTTTTAAAAACAGCAGAGTATAACATTATTTTAGATTTCAGTGAGAAATGAATAAAACTGTGATATGTTGTAGATGTCGTGTCCCTGAGAAAAGGTATTAATTTGTGGCTACCGAGCAACGTTATGTCAGTTAATAGAGCGTTTGTTCACATTCGGAAGGGTCGGCCCACGCCGGTCATTTTCTCTATGACTTCCAGAGCTTTCCTTTGTCCCGCAAGATGGATATCGGTATGTTACCAAAGCTTAAATGGTGTTAGCTGCTACTCACCACCTCCCTTTACCGAGTTGTGTGATCGGATGAGAAGATCTAAACATTTTCATGGTTTCATACAATTCCACCAAAATCCTAGAATATCGTTACCTTCTCGGTTTATTATTATTATTATTATTATTAAAAGCCTCGTAGTGGTTTCAAGCAATTCCACCGAAATCCAGAATACTGTTACCTTGTGCTGCTTTGTGAAAAGTAGCCCTGTAGTGGCCAAACGGTCAGTGATTGGTGGTTGTGGCTATTGAGGCTTTTTCTCAGGATCACAATATGTACACCATATCACGGTTTCAGGCAATTTCACCGAAATCCAATTTACATAAGGATCGTGCGGGTCCTTTCCGTTAAAGGTTTTAAAGTTAACGAAGATAGATCTATGCTTAAAAAAATAAATAATGTACATACATATAATGAACATAATGAGATAAAATAAAATGTTGTACATGCCGTATTCAATTACAGTATTTATTTATGCTGCGATTTAATACTCATGAAACTTACAGTATTTAAAAATAATAATAATAATAATAATAATAAGAAGAAGAACCCTACACATTATTTCCAAAGCCAAGACAAAACGTAGATACTATGCCCTTTTCAGCGCTCTTTCCTCTACTTTTGGCTCCCTTTTGATCTATTATATATATTATGCTCCTTGTTCCATGTCCCTAGATCAGCTAGAGAACGAATTATTGGTATTTGAAAATAACTATGGAAATTGCAGTTCGTTCAGAAACTCACACGGTATCTAGGGCCTTACATGGCAGTGGACTAAAGGTTAAATATGTAAGTAGAATAACATGAAAACGAAGATCTTTACAGGCAACGTAGTTCATATCCCTAACCTCTCACAGAATGTCTAAAAAATTTTTCTAAACGCTGCATTCCGAAACTTGAAAATTTCCGTTAAAAAGTATATTTTAACGTCCGATGTTCACAACGCAGATTCCGCCTAATCAAGAGAATTTAAGATTTTTTTTTACCTTTAAATTCACGGGACCGTGAAATATTTCCGTTTAAGATAAATTCTCCGGTTTTTAAGGGACTTGTTGAAGGCAGTTTTTACTGTATTAAAAGCCTGTGTTCAAAACCTTATGTTCTTGTTTAAAAGAAAATAAATCCATTTGAAATTACTTTTTGTATCCAATTATGTGTAGATACTTGAATATTTTCTTGTAGCGTAACACTGTCAGTTTCAAACAGTAATAATTAACAATGTATAGTATTGATACTACTTTAAATGGAATAAACTGATTTGAGCGAGAAATAGAACATGAATGGGAAGAAGGTAAATTTATCGAAAACATAATAGAAGACTTCAGTAGGAAAGTTACGTTTCGAGAGACCGAGGTGCGTATCAAAGCAACACAAGCTTACATTTAAATACTCTCATAAACTCCTTAAAGGAAAACTCGGGAAATTATCTCCTTATATCTCAGAGAGTAACTGCTGCGACAAGTTGTAGATTTTGTAAAGCAAAGATTTTTATTAATTGTAGAGCTCATTTTCAAAAAGGTTGTTCATTTCTTTCCGAAGTACATTTTTCAACGGTTTCTTTGGAATGAACTCTGTCGACTATGGAAAAAAGCCACATCTCGGTTGCTTCATAGTTGTGTAAACTCCTTACCAGACTTGAAACTGTTATGAAAATATAAGAAGGCCAAAAGATAGGGCGTTGCTGAATTTGAGTTTTTACTGTCGAACAAAATGGAAATGTTCTTTTCTGAGAACAAGCTTACTTATCTTGAAAATATTACTTGTTTAGCATACACTTTGCAAAATGTATTTTCTTCTTCAATCCATTGTTTCAGAACATAAATTCTAGATTTTCTTTCGGTATTCTTATACTGCCACAGGACCACACAATTTCAAATCCATACACACCCAACAGTAGCAAATTTAACTTCTGAGATGGGTGACGTGGAAATTTTGTTGTAGATGATTTGACACCATTATTTATATCTCCTTCCAAACAGGTAACAGTCATGTATCATTGCCGGGAGGATGAATCATTCACCCCTTTCTTATTCTCCCTTCACATGACCTTGAAAGATATTCTAAACTGACAACAAGAACCCATTTCGAGGTTTTCAGTCGATTTATATTAGAAACTTGAAATTCCATTTATAAGGACAGTTGTTTAAAAATTATCAATTTGGTCTTTCCTTTAAATATGCATTTATATGCAATAACCACATAAACATGCACTAACCTCCGAAATATGCAAATATATGCATTATAAAACTACTATTTTATCCCAAAACAGCTGAAACGAATTTATGTTTCAAGTGCATACTAATATCACATCAGGAATAAAACATGCAAATATGCAAAAATCCGAAGTCCTTTCATATCATTATATTCCCTAATTATAATAAATCCTATCTTAACATCGTACATATTCAGAAGCTCACTTCAAGTCAAGTGAACAACAAAAACAAACTGCTTGTTTGTCTTATTTTATATATATAACATGACCAGTGGCGGCGGTTGGACGTTAAAAATGGGGAGAAGGGGGACAAGACATGATCTGAATATTTGATATCAATGTTAGTTTTCCTGGTTGCTTGTAACACTTTGTTTGACGAAGGTTGTATAACCAGGGCCGGCCTTAAGCCGATTGGACCTATTGCTCCAAATCGGGCCCCGCGCATGTGCCGTCTACTCTGCTGTCCAGTCTAATCTACTGTACTCTTCACTGCCGTTTTAACATCATATTAGGCCCCAGAGCAAACAAGTGTGTTGTGGCCCCTATGACTAAATTTTGCTCCTAATACATATAATTAATACATGCCACACTGCTCGCGGGGCCCCCAAACAAATGGCTATGGTATCATTAAGATGGTTCTGCTACTCTCGGTTGTCAAGTACACATACCAACATTGCAATACAGGTACATCCATGGACTCCATAAAGGAGGGTATGGCCTCTCCCTAACAAGGAAATGAATAGTTTGTATTCAGTTTCCGGGTATAAGTACATATTTTCTGAATTTAATGCTGGAGTAGTTTCTTTACTTTTTATACGTTTACAACTTCAGTTGTAAAAATAGATATGTCCATTGAGTATTCTGCATACCCGCAACACCTCTAATATTTCTCAAATTTCCTTACACACACCCTTTGCCATAAAAATATTGTTTTCTTTGAGTTTGTGTAAAAATGTATATCATTATTTTGGGTGCACACCCTCTTTTGTTTTGAACACCCCACTAAGTAGGGATGATACCATACCGGGACCAAGTACCTGGGGAAAACCTATATATTGTCTGAAAGTTCTTGCCATGAGAAAGTATGAAACCGTTTTCAAATCACGGGCAAAACCGCAACTTGGCCCTATAAGGGGTCGGTTTGTTGGTGTTTATCACCCGATGCATGGCATATTCGATAGAATAAAAATGTAAGTGTCTGAGCCCATCATGTTCCTTTTTGACTCACTGCTAGAACGTCACTCGAGCAATGGTTTGATAATATCACTTTGCACCCAGACATACCCATTTGGTCAGTGTTGCCAACAAACTGTAAATACAGAGTGGAAAATTGTTTCTGTACCACTGGATGTATATCCATGAAACGTGGCATAAACATAATTCGTCATTGGAGAAAATATGCTGTGGACGTATTCCTCTCCCAAGTATCCCAGTTTGTCAGTGTTGCCAACCAATTGTGAAAATGGGAAGTTCTAAACCAGGTTCCGTACGATGAGACGTTTATACAGCAATCTTGACAGAAACATCACACGACACTATAGCAAAAAGACGTTGAGTGTTACCATCTTCCAACCATTCTATTTTGTCAGTTTGCCAACTAAGCGTAAACATCATAATGTTGCAAATGGCGTGCGTGCCATTGACCGAATATAGAACAAATGCGACACAAGCAGCATTGGACAACGCAAACATAATGTGAGTGTCTCCGTCTTCCAAGCACTCCAGTTTAGCAGTATTGCCAACCAATGTTAACATTCAAGATTTTCTCATGAAGTCTGCAGCATTAGCGAACATAATTAGACTGCGACCCATACTAAGTTTGTATTATGTTAGTGTGAACCCACAAGCACCCATATTGTCAGCGTTTTCAACCATTCTAAAATAAATTTTATCGAAAGGTTGCCTTACCATTCCATACATAGAGACAAAACTTGGCATAAAATCTTTCAACACAACAGCAAACATACTGTGGTTGGTATCATTCCCTAAGCACTCCAGTCTGTCAGAATGGCTAACGTTTTCAAAATGGAATTTTTTCAAATAGATATATATTAGCTTGGTTGTGTTTTTCTATTGCCTAATAATAGTTCTTAAGGTTTGTGTCATCTCATCGCCATTTCTTCGTCTGCAGTTGATAACGATTTCAAGCTGATTATACCTTTCATAAGTAGCTACTTACGATGTTCTCATTAGGATTCTCTGACTTGAATTCTTTTCAAAAACCTCTTAAGAAATCTTTGAACCAATGAATTCATATCAATATGCATTGCATTATGTCTTACAAATATAAGCTTATGGAACCATAGACTTCACCATTCTATTTCTCGTAAAATTCTAACCTAATTTGATATATTACATGACCGCCTTCCTATTTAAAAATGTCAAGCGAGATACAAGATGGCCATAATACTCACACCCTCAAATAGATGTTTACTTCCTCCCAGTGTCGGTTAATGTGTTTTTGTTTTTCATCCGTTTTACAAATAAAATTAAATTTTCAAACTTGAAACACATTATTATGGCTTATTCTGAACAATCAGGTTTTTGGCCACTGCGGCCGTTTTATGGACGGAAGCGCTTTAAATTTTGCTTACATTCGTTTCTTGATATTTCATACTTCTCTGCCAAGTTTTGTCCAGAAACTAGATTTCGACATCAATAAGTTTACTTGTAAGAGAAGAAAACTATGAAATACTGGTACAGAACCTTCTTGAAAAATTGCGAGGCACAAGGGTGAAATGTGTATTTTAAAATTCATTGACTGTCTGTATTTCCATTTGAGTTATTTCTCTTTAAAAAACATTGAACAGGGTGAACGTTTTCACCAAAACATTTTGCAGATGGGAAAACGTTATAAGGAAAAAAAAAAAATGAAATGAAATCTTTGAGTTTTACGTCCCACGGTTATGCCGGCTAGGCTAAAGGAGACGATGAGGATGAGTAATGAATGAAATGGTGGAATGAAGATAGTGGGAGGAAACGAGAGAACCCCGAGAAAACCCACGCACACGGTGTTTGTCCACCACAAAGTTCACTTGGCGGGGCTGGGATCGAACCTGGGACCCCAAGCACCAGAGTTGAACGCTCTACCACTGAGCCACCGTGGCCCCAACGTTATAAGGGAAAATGGGTATAACCACTAGACCAGCAGGGAGAGCAATGTGTATATATATATGTTCTACTACCTTGGTGCAAGTTAGTTGTAAACCTGGGGCCCCGCAAAATGTTTCTAATCGGGCCCCGCACCACCTAAGGCCCTGTGTATAACTATTAGGATACTGTCTTTTTCAGTTGAAATATCGTATATCTTGTTTCATATTTTATTAAGTAAATTGACAAGAGCAACTCAAGTAGATACTAGCCCTTTGTACTCTTAAACAACAAAGGTGTAAGAAGAGATTTGATTCCTTGCTCATGAATATCTGTCTGGAAAATTGTGTGATCAGATTAGGGGCCTATTTAATAACAAATTTGCAAAACAAATAAACAGAAAGGATAATATTAATCAAATAATTATAGTAATGAATAATAAGGCTTGTTTTGCAAAAATTATATTGATACTGGAAATTAATGAACAACTTATATTTTTAATTCCACGCATGCTATTATATGTGTTGTTACTCTTAGAATGACAGGGAATACTACAGGCATATGCTACGACATTTAAAGAAATACTTTTGCAGCTTCCCGAAACATGTTCGCTGCCATTAAGTACAGTTTTCACTTTCTTGGAATATATCAAAACTCAGCAATACTTACTAGAGTCACTCCACATTTCAGTTATACAAAATAATCCTAAAACCTAGAATTATGCTGAATTTACTAAACTGTACACCCCTAAACTCCTATATTATGCTGAATTTACTAAACTGTACACCCCTAAACTCCTATATTACACTGCAAAATTAATATTCCTTACTGAGCTCCTTCGTGGCTAAGGGGTTAGCGTACACACCTTTGACGTGGGAGACCCGGGCTCGATTCCCGGGGGGGGGGGGCGCTTACATGGTTCGGACTCCATGTTGATCATTAAGTCCACGTCTCATATAACTTCGCTGCTGAACAGGATGTTAAACTGAAAAAAATAAATCAGAATATTCCTTATTATTAGAAAGAAGAAAATACATTTTAGGAACTGTTGATTTTTGTGCAATTAAAGAATAACTTGTGAAGGACTTCTTTTCTTGCGAAATGTTATCTCAATTAGTTCCAGAGCGGCTGACTAACATATCGAGCCCTTGCAAGAAGAAATGAAAGTACGCTCGAATTGTGGCGCTCCAATAGGTTAATTTTGGGGCCATTTTTAGGGGCAGTTCAAACGCAATTCCTGTAGCTTTCTTAATTTCACGGGACACGGGAAGACAACCAATACGTACTAATGGAACGACAAATATTTTATGGCACCATTTTTATTCTATGAACCAATAATACATACAAAACTTTATATTTCCTAATGAAACTATATACACTAATGGGTAATTTCAAAAAAGTTGGGGGACAACTTCCCCCCTTTGCCCACCCTAATCGCCGCCCATGAACATGACACTACACATCAAGCAGCTATTCGCCAGCTTTGAATAACAACTTAATTTCCTAACACTTCCCATGGGCGGAGTGAAGGTGTTGTCTCCTATTCTTTCCCATTTGGTACAGACTGGATGAATCTCTTAGCCGCTTTGGGCGAGAGTAAAACGAGAAAATAAATCCTGCTTCACTGAGTATCGAACCCGAGCCATCTAGTTCGTGAGTAACTGTAGACATCGTACCATTTACGCCACAGGGACTCAGTTATAAACCACAGATATCATCGGAGTTCCCACCATCGTCACTTCTACAAAAGAAAAGACACAACGATTATGAAAAGTAAAGAAAAAAGCCACACGTCGTCTGTTATGTTTGACACTAATATATTAATATACATAGTTCTATCTTGTAATTCCTGTTCGTCCTTTCCACAGTTAACTTTTTTTTTTTTTTTAAATCGTACGAAGGTCTTGACAACGTTGCCACTAAAGGCAGCGAAATTTATGTATTGATGATTGTTCAATAAACTCATAATACGTAGTAGAAAGATTGGTTCATTTGACTGTTAACGTCTTTCAACGAATATGTAACTGAAGGCCTTATATAGCTGTGCTCTCTGAATACCATAACCATATAAAAATTTTGGAGGTCACAGTTGGTAAGTAGCTTTCTCATTTATAGTTTCATTGAAATTAAATATTATGATTATATACATGAATATAGAATATGTTTTAAATTAATACACTCATAATTAATTACAGATCTCCAGAAAAAGCCACGAAGCATGTCGTTCAAATACAGGGAAGCAGGTTTATAGATACAGGTGGAGGATTTCTTTTAGATGAAAAGGATTTGGAAGAACAACAAAACGAACAGGTACTTTTCGTCCTTTTTTAAACAGTGATACGTATGTACCGTCTTAATTTACTTTCATCCATTTCACATCACATCGTATACTTACGAAGCACAATAGTTTAGTACAATATTGTTTGTTTTTAGAACGCTATTTCGCATAGTAGATTGGATTTCATACGCTGACAAAAAACACAATTGAAACGTAACACAGTAATACCGGAAACATAAATAATCTAATTTCTTTCCACTATTTCCTTAAGATTTATCATGGTCGTTGCGTGGTGAGATTCTGTATATATTTTAACTAAAGGGTATGGCCGGATAAGGGGGTGAAAAGTGCCCTTACACGGATTACTGTGGTATTTATACGAAAGGTACCTCATATTCAAAAACAACTTTGCTAGAAAATCAACTTACGCCATATATATTTTAGCTGACATGAATTGAATACTATCAGAAGTCAAAGACGGTCGAGTTTGAGTTTCTCACTCATCATGAATGGCTCTACATGGCAATATGACAATCATAATCGTACTGCTTCCAGAAACTGTGTGAGAGCGCTAGTGCCACCGATTTTCAATCTGCTTTAGTAGGATACCAATATTTTAAATCGTGGTTACAGAAAACAATGTCTTTAATTATCCCTGTATATAACGTATACTCATATATAATGCACAATGTTACAAGTTTCTGCTGGTCTAGCATGGTTCAAGTTGTAGAGGCAAGATCGAAAGTGAAGTTCGGTGTGTTCGTTGTATCCAGTGTTTGCGTGCATGTAACAAGCATGTCAGTTTCCAAATATTCCAAGACCACATTCAATTCTACCTAGTTGTTAGATATTTTTTTTATCGTGGATTCGGGAAGTGCAGGTAACAAATTTGCTGCTCGCTGCAACATTTGCCGAAGCATCTAATCGATGAGTAACATCGGACGTCAAACGGTAACAAATCAAATGAAAGGTAAAAACCATATGCAAATAGCCACGTCCATTTCAATATTTCAATAGTAGGAAATGCTATCAAGAAAACAAACAGACCTTCTGACTTGGAGTGTCATCCTATTTGTACCTCATCTGTAGAGAATATAAGGTGTTTCTGGTGATGTTGCGTGCTCAAATCTGGATTCTGTGATGCAAGTGAGTACAAGTTCGGGGACAAAACAAAGTAGTTTACAAAAATTTGTATTTAAAAAAATACGAAAGCAGAATTACTATGATATATTCGAAGTGTAATGACATACATCAATATTCACTTTTGTTAAAGATGTCAAAGTATACAAACTTACGTTCCCAGACAATGAAATTGCCAGAAAATTCAACGTGAGAAAAATTGCATACACTTTTGTTTATAGGTATTATCGCCATACTCTAGAAGTGAACTAGTTCAGTTGTTGAAGGAGATGTAAATGTGCGATTCTGAGTACCATGAAAAGGCAAATGTGCACGTGTTATGTGACACCGGCGCTTCTTAGGTAATTCTGCAGCTTCTGATCTCAAAGCTCATAGCGAGTGACTTTTTTTTTTTTTAACTAAATGTTACTTTTTTTCAAGTTGGTCACTAAAAGTTACTTTTTTTCATGTTTGTCCCTAAAAATTACTTTGGGGGGGGGGGGGTAAAGTCATTTTTTCGTGTGATTTGTTTTGCATTGGCAGTTTTCTAAGAAAAATATTATAAAAATAAATGAAAAAGGCAGAAACTTGTTACTTATTACTCTTCTGAAAACTTCAGTACTTGCTGCCATGTGAACCAAGTCAGGTTTATTCGCACTGTAGCCTTTATTCTTTCTAAAGCACAGTGGTAGAGCGTTCACCTCTGGTGCTTGGGGTCTCGGGTTCAAACCCTGCTCCCGCCAAGTGAACTTTGTGGTGGACAAACACCGTGTGCGTGGGTTTTCTCGGGGTTCTCCCGTTTCCTCCCACTTTCTTCATTCCACCATTTCATTCATTTCTCATAATCACCGTCTCCTTTAGCCTAACCGGCATAACCGTGGGACGTAAAACTCAAAGATTTCATTTCATTCTTTCTAAAGCGCAGTGGGTGGGTGGTGGGTGCTTAAGCTCAAGGTGGGTTTGAGAGCCCTTCTGTGTCTATTCGTTCTTCTATTGTAATAGTCTTTTAGTTTTCTATCGTAATAGTTAACGCTTCGCTCCACGTTTGTGTGTGTGTTTGTGCGGTTCATCATGTTAATCTTGTATTATGCTTCTTATATGTTCTTCTTAGAGTAAGTGATGAATTTGAATATTTCAAAACATTCTGTTATGCATTTGTTTAGTCTAACTATTGATTTCTACAAAAATCTATATTACAACCTGTCCGTGCTCTCACCTATGCTCTCACATATATATGGGAGTGTAAGTGGATCTTGACAACAACCAAATGTCTATACAAGAGCGCTACCTTGACACTGTAAAATCATGCCCATGGCATATGTTCAAATCTAAACGTGTTCAAATGTTAGCTGGATATATTGTCTGGTGTACTCCACTCACCAATATGTCATACCCATTAGCCTGGGCAGTGTTAAATCAGACCTGTTTTCCATTAGCGTATTATTTTTGTTCACGTATTTGTAGTGTACCGAGACCAATTTGGCCTCCCGCAGTGCATACATCCATTATCTTGTTCTCTGACGCCACTCCCAACTCATAGCGGTGGTTCATGATGATGGTACTATTTTGGCTTAAGTGCAATTTCAAAAATCTCTCATTTTTGTTATGGAATACTTAGCAGCAGCCATTAGTGTTGTTTTGTATTATCCTAGTTTTGTTCATGTGTATTGTGATAATCAGGCAGTTGTTTACTGCCTTAACTGAAATATATCTAGAATTCCAGTGTTATTGTTTGTTGCTTACCTTTTCTATCAATTGAACTCATATATTTCATGTTTCTACTTTGTAAGATAAAGCTGATGTGCCCTCACGCACTAGCGACGCGATCCTTTCTATACCCTCAACCAATCACAGTTTGCCACCTGGATCACAGGTCTATAAAATTTGGGATCGGGGGCAGAGGGGAGATGGTTGAGACTGGTTGAGGGTGTTGTGAATTTCGTGTTGCGCTCGGCGGGGAACCTTGATTGATTTGAGATTTCGGCCTTGTCTTCCCTCACCCCATCAGTTGGGTGGTTTCGGGTTAGACTAGAGCCGATGTGTTGTATACTAGTGGCATTGATTGTTAATAATGGGCAAGTGCCATTTTAGAAGTGAATGGCTTTCCATAACGGACTCAAATGGCTATGTAATCTCAAAATTAACAAGGAAATACTGAGAACGAAGCCTTCTGCCAAGTTTTCGAAATATGTTAAAACTTTACTTACTTCAGCCATGATCCAGCCGGCCCTATTTGGGTTTAAAAAAAAAAAAAATGTAAACTTCAATTTATGCTCAAGTTTGGCATCAAGGTTTAAAGTTACTTTTTGATGAGATTCTGGTCACTTTTTCATGTGGTTTTGGTTACTTTTCAACTATTTAGAAGAGACAGACCACTATGAGCCCTGTGATCTTTTAATTGCTTTTCAAAGAGATGCATTTACCGTTGAACTTAAAAAAGATGTTCAAAGTTTCAATGAATGAGCCCAATGTAAATTTTACGTGTCTGCATACTTTCATGTCAAATATTAAGACGTCGTCAAATGATCGTGTAACACTTGATATAGAAAACTGTAGGTTACTTACCTTCCATGGAGCATTTAAGTGTGCAATTGAGGTAACAAACTGGAGAATCGTTGAATTTCTAAGAGTTTTACGTAACTTATTTAAGAATGTTTCAATGTGCCGTGCCTGCCGAGTACATCCATAGAGGCTCAGAAAATTTTCAAGTAAAATGTTGTTCTGTGTTTGAAAATAGTAGTATTGCATAGCGATCCTTTGATATTCATCCCTGTCTTCTGTTGTATATTCAGGGTCTTAGAAAGGATATAGTGGCTCCAGCCCTTGGAGCTGGTCGCGTAGGTAAGTTGGAAGAAAATAAAATGGTTATTTCTGATCTTACATTTTTTGAAGCACTTGCTTCAGAAAGAGGAATTTTCCTTGCTGAATTTCAGACTGACGCTTATCTCTGTCCATTTCTTTACAACACTTTATCGGTTGCGATAAAATATGTGATGCAAAAGTGTAAAACCAGAAGTTTTTAGTTGTTTAAGTTCATGTATAAGAAGAATTGATCAGGAAAATAAAGAAAATCTTCTTTTCAGTGAAAAACGTTCATGTTTTGGTTTTTGCTTCGCATACTGCCTTTAAGAAGTAATCTGAACTGATGTTGAATTGAATCGCATGAAATCTCTTTTAGCTGAACTTCTTGAAAATAATTGGTTACGTGTTAGGTGGCAATAGGGCAGATGGAGTTGTGAGGCAGTTCAAAAAGTTTTGTGAAAATCCAAATTGTAAAAATATATATACCATTGCAATATATATATATATATATATATATATATATATATATATATATATATATATATATATATATATATATATATATTGGTATTCTAGAACTAGTTAGCGTTTGAGTAACTTTTGACTGAATAATTGGATACTTCAGAGTGCAATGGTTCAAGAGATGTTGATAAAGTGGTCTTGATTTCTCTCTTGAAAATTCAAATCGAAAAGGAGAATTTTCAATCAATGCGCAATGTGTAGCAGATTATGTAAAAGAACGAACTTCAATAGCGCGCAGACTTGTGTACGATATAGTAGCTTCTTTTTGTGACTTTGAGAAGCTATTCACAAAAAAAAAGTCCATAATTCATTATGCACGAAATTGCACGCTTCGCAGAAGCAACTAATTAACGAAGAGAGGAAAAGGGATAAAAAAGAAGTTGAAAACTGGAAAATAAAGATTATTCTGAATGAGCTTGAAACGAAGAGAATTAAAATAATGGAAGATAAACCCAATATTGATGTGGAAATAAAGCGTTTGGAGAAGTGAAATGAATTACATAATACAACTGATTGTTTTTTCTAAAAATATATCATTGATATAGACGGCCAGTTTTAGATATAGACGGTATATACATTTATCCTTTCTCGATGAGTGTCTCAGTGTGACTTTTTCCTTTCATATATGACGAAACTTTCATCATGTAACTAACTATACAGAGTTGTGGAAAACAAGGATAAGTTAAGGATTTTTTTTTTTTTTTTTTTTTTTTTTTTGTAAATTTTGTAACCACTTTGGTTATCAATTTTGTGAGATTTTCGCTTTACAATTTACGGAACTCTATGATGAAGAAGAACGATCCGTACTGTTCAAGTGGGATTTGAACCGCAATTCGGATTTGTATTTAAAGCTTTGTGCTTCCAGCAGAATTTATATCGAGGTATTCTTACAGTAATGAGGATGTTTGTCCATGGGGTAGGGAGCTTTACGTTTCGAGCTAATTATACATAACATTTTTGTGTGAATGGTTATAAGTTCTTGTTGTTTCAGTTGAAAATAAAGGAAAAGCCTGCGCCAATAGTGAAACCAGATAAACCAACATGTGAAGAATGCCAAGAAGAATTTGATGATTCATTTTTATTCCAAAATTATGATTATCCTGTTTGTGATAAATGCAGGTAATTATTATATTATTTACTGGAAAAAATATGTATCTTAATCTACAGTATAATTATGTATAGTGAAGCAATAAAATATTTATATTAATGTCGATAATAATAATCACAAGCTTTCCAGTATTTCTAAATTTTAAACTCAAGGTAGATGCTGTTACGTCTTTAAACGCTCTCCGCCGCGGACTGTGAATTGGGGAGAGCGTATATAGACAGGCTTCATAAAAAAAGATTTTTCTTTTTCGTGGAATGTATCTGTAGACATTTCCTTCGAATATGTCTTCTACATGGTTCTTCAGTCTAATGTGAAGTGCAAATATTCTTCGCATGAGTAAAAGTTTTGTGGTGATTCCGAGACCAAAGAACCTTAGAAGGCCTTTTTTTTACTTACCCTCAGTCATGTTTCTAAAGAAAAATAATTTAGGTTTCGTATTCGCTTTTATTGTAAAAACTTTTATTTTTTCGCCAGTGCTTTTTTGCAGTTTTTATCACAAGCAGTTATATACATGTTTTTTTATTCTGATTTTTTTCCAAACAAAACCTCATGAAAAAACGCATGACATTAGTTTATTATTATTAAACAGGAAATTGTTAAATAATTTCGAGCACAGCTTTTATTTTCTTTCAAAAAGTTAATGTTATTGTCGTTGGATTAACTTTTACTAAAAATCAACTATTTCTGCTGAAGCGACTACTGAAAACAAATCTTCCATGAAAGGGGCTAACAGAACCTTCTCGATGTTTAATTTGTTCAGATCGTACGTGACACAATTGGTTTGGAGCAACCTTCGAGGCATTTTCCTAAGCAATGCAGAGATTTGTTTTCTTTTTTTGTACATCCCAGCAGTGTTACCCGCTCGAAATTGAAGTACATTATCGAATAAGCATATTGCAATTTTGCTTTTTCTTTAATTAAAGCGTGCAATTTCGTTGTTTTTAAATACTTACAAATGTATAAAGTTGCCTAATTGTTTATAGGTGTCCGACAAACTTCAAAAAATGAAATAATGATGATTGTTTTTGTTTCACATGATATGAGTAAAAGGCTAATTTACTTTATATCTTTTAAATCCTCAGTGCAGGGCTTATTCGTAAATAATGGGTCTACGGTTGTGGGTAGAAAGTCGTAAGTGTAGTAGATGGCCAGGGTTTTTTTTTTAACAATACATATATTAATAGATAAGAAACTATGTAAATTTTTACTTCTCAAGAAGTACTGCAGTTTCTGACTACTGCAAATCACACGTGTCTTATTTTGTTTATTTTCATTTGTTTATGTATTTTGTAGAGCACAATTAAAATAGTATAGGTGAGGAGAGATACCAAGCTAAAATAAAGAACTACACTTGCATTCACATAGGAGCTAAAAATAATGTCACAAAGACTGGTTGGCTTAGAGTTTAACGTCCTTTTCGGCATCGAGGCTTTATGAAACGGGCTTATAGCTTAACGTGTATCCGAACCCGTGAACTCCCACGGGGAATCGAATCCGGATCATCCGCACAGAAGACACACATCCTAGTCATATAATCACGAAAGAGCTCTACTGCCATGACACTATTACAGATAATTAAAATGAGTTTATGAGTTTAGTTTTACGGTATAGTTATATTTAAGGCGTTACTCAAGATTAGGATTAGATTTCTGGTCTTGCCTTGAGCATGAGTATTTTTATATGGTACTATTATTTATTTCATTATAGCAATTTGTGAATTCCTCAACCTGTACTTTCAGAATGTTATAGTGGAACATGAAACTCGATAAACAAATGGTAAAGTTCTTTTCAATCTGATAGGCCGCGGTGGTTCAGTGGTAGAGCTCTCACCTCTGGCACGTTGGATTGCAGCTCCAACCAAATGAGCTTTGTGATGGACAAACACCGTCTGCGTAGATTTTCACGGGCTATTTCCTCCTATTTTCATCATTTCACAATTATCATCCATTTCATCAGCACCGTCTCCCTTAACTTTGGTGCATAATCATGGGATGTTAAACTCAAAGAAATTAAAAAGAGTATAATCTGACCATTTTACATCCTGGCAACCCTGATACAATTTTACTACCGCACTCAACTTTATTTCTTTTTCATAAGAAGGTAGCTACGTTTGGGTACAGAACCTCGCGGCCAAAATCTTGCAGCCGAAAATCTTGTGTGGCCAAAATTCGCTGACCAAAATCTCGCCTGATCAGAACCTCACGAGACGTAATCTCATCTAGAAAAGTCCCATCAATACTAAATATCACCATAACGACTTCTTCAGTAGAGTGCTTTATATATCGCCATAGCTATAAACTTAAGAGGTAACACATAGATAATTATATTACAAGTGAAATGCCCATAGATTTTTATTTGTTCTGCCCAAGATCAACCTTTCATTGCTATTTAAATGACATTTATTATGTTTTTGCATGTCCAGTAATTTAGAAATTCGCTTTTGTTCATAACTTGTGAAATAATATTTCACACGCCAGCAAAACAGATCAAGGTCTACCACCATGCCAAGTTTGATCCCGATCGGATGAGTTTGATATATGAGTTTTTTGTTTTGGAATACGAGGCGCAAAATTTGACAACTCGCAGAACATATTTCATACTCTTATATAGCAGGTCAAGGCTATCACCATATTAACTTTGATCCTGATCGGATGAGTTCGTTTGAACTTGTACGATATAGATTTCTTAATTTTTCAGGAAGAAACAAATGAAGGATGAAACTAGATTCGATGGATAAGATTTCTCTTGGTTTGAGTTTATTTTAGGATTATGTATCTATTCATTTTGAATGTCAATTTTTTACGCTTCAAGTGTCTAGAGCAGTGCTATTCAACCGGGGTACGCATACCCCTGGGAGTACGCGAAGATGTTTCTGGGGGTACGTAATGCTTCTGGGGGTCTGCTGGAAATTTCTGTTGACAGTTCACTGCAAATGAAATTCGATAACGTATCAATGTGTGACCTTTGTAAAGTTGCTTTTAGTTCTGAGTTTTTAACATTGTCCTCAGTGTACGAATTATCATGGAGGATTAGGGGAAAATCCTCCTCAGTAGAACTGGATGTCTCCCATATGTTTTGAAATTTCCCATGTCAATTTTTTCGGATGTGCACTTTATTCCCCTGTAAATAGTCTTTTGTTTGGCACACTTTTTTTGTGTGTGTGTCTCTATTTGCCCTCTTTTTTATCAATCATAATCATAATCATAATTTATTGCATCCGTTCATCGTCATACAACGAAATTGGACATGTCATTTATATATATACCAGTATACATAAGCATACATACTATTATTACATATAGATTCTTATGGTTTCACTAATTTACTTACTATACATTTAATTTTACGTATACGAATTATTTTCTACATGTTCTTCAACCGAGTAAAAGCAATGTTCTATCAAGTACCTTTTAAGTTTGGATCTAAAGCTATTGACAGAGACCTGATTTTTTATACATGATGGAAGTAGATTGTATAATAGAATACCTTTGTGCGTAACTGATTTATTGTATATATTTGTCCTATGTGCATGCAAGTGAATGTCGTCTTTACTTCTTGTGTTATAACTATGAATGTCTTTGTTAACAATAAATTCACTACTATGTTTTTTCAAATATATTAATATTTCGAACAAATACATTGAGGGAAGAGTCATTATTCCAAGTTCCTTAAAAATATTTCTGCAAGAAGAGTTCCATTTTACTCCTGCAAGTATTCTTACTACTTTCTTCTGTAGCCTAAAGATAGCAATACTTTTAGGTGCATTTCCCCAGAACATCAAGCCATATTTTATTGTAGAATGAAAATTTGAGTAATATATACACTTAGCTGTTTTTACATTAATCTTATCTCTTACACATCTAATTGCATAGCATAGTTTGCTTAGCTTACTTCTTACATGTTCTATATGTGGTTTCCAGTTGAAATTATTAGATATTTTAACTCCGAGAAAGGTAGCAGTTTCTACATATTTAACTGTTTTATTATTTATTTTTATTATTGCATTGGCTTGATTACTTTTACCATTGTTAAAATTTAAGGCACATGTTTTATTTACATTAATGATTAGGTCATTTTTATTCATCCAACTTGAAAGTTGGTTCATTGCCATTTGGCAGTTTGAAGCTAATTCGCATTCATCTTTCCCACTAACTATTATGTTTGTATCATCTGCATATAAAGTCACACATGAACTATTAATACTTTCAGAAAGATCATTTATATAAAGAAGAAAGAGAAGTGGTCCTAGAATTGATCCATGTGGTACTCCACGATTAATAATTTCTTCACTTGACACACATTTTTGAATTTTCTTTTTAACTATTCCTGTGATTTCAGTTACTTGTTTCCGATCTTTAAGGTATGATTCAAACCATTTATTTGCTAAGCCTCTAATACCATAGCAACTAAGTTTTTTCTAGCAATATATGATGATTTACTAAATCAAAGGCTTTTGTTAGATCTAAAAATATTCCTATAGATAATTTTTTCTCATCTGCAGTTTTCTAGAAAATGAAAAATTGCTGTGTCAGTAGATTTACCTTTCAAGAAACCATGTTGTGTGTTGGATATAATAGAATATTTATTAATGAAATCCATAACCCGATTGAACATTATTTTTTCCAGAATTTTACCTATAATGGGTAGCAATGATATCGGTCTATAGTTTTCTATTTCATTGAGTTTACCTTTTTTGTGCAAACGTTTAACTTTAGCAATCTTTAGTTTATCAGGAAAGGTTCCTGTGGCGATTGAAATATTTGAGAGATAACATAATGGTTTAACTAAATATTTGTAACAACTTTCTAGTAAATTGTTAGATAATTCGTCCGACCCAGCCGAATTCGAATCTTTCATTTGTTTTACTATGATGATTATTTCACTCTCTGTTACTGGTTTCAAGAATATAGATTTATTACATTTTTTAATTTTAAGTTCCGATAAGTTAGTTTTATTAGTTTCTTTGTTTTTAATAAGAGTTTGCCCTACATTTGTGAAATATTTATTAAAAGACGTTGCTATGTCCTTTGGATTTGTCATGTTCACGCCCTCATAAATTATGCTATTTATATGGGTACTACGTATTTGCATGTTGAGCTCATCTTTAATTATTTTCTACATTGCCTTTGTTTTATTGTGTGACTGAAGAATTTTCCTACTGTTATAATTTTGTTTCGCTATCTTCAACAATTTTTTATAACTAGTTTTGTGTTGTCTGTAAATTAATTCATTCATCCCGGTAGGGTAACGCTTCCTAGTTTTATTTAGTTGTATGTTTACCATGTTTGCTTTTAAGATTTCAGGTGTAATCCATTTTATTTTTTTCTTCTTTATTTTACTAAAATTATTTTTTATTGGAAATGCTACTTCAAAACTATGTTGTACAGTATCATATATTTTCTCATATACGTCATTCACGTCGGTTAGTTCATAAATATCATCCCACGTCTCCAAGCCAAGCAAATAAACAAAATAACTAATATTATTTGAACTAAAACATCTCGTTATTATAGGTGTTTCATTGACAATAGAACATGTATATTAAGTTTAATAAGTTCATTTCGATTTAATTTCATTTAAACAGCTTTAGGGGTACACAATTGAATTGCGAATTGTGTCTAGGGGTACGCGAGTTGAATAGCACTGGTCTAGAGTAACCATTTCTGAATTACGTGTTACTTGAGTCTTCCTTCTTTTCCTCCCTATTATTATTATTATTATTATTATTATTATTATTATTATTATTATTATTATTATTATTATTATTATTATTATTATTATTATTTCTTCCCCAGAAAATCATTGAGTAGATCGTCATTGAGAGTTTTTCCCGCGAGATTTTTTTCAGGTGAGATTTTGACCAAGCGAAATTTTGAGGGGCGAGGTTATTGGTAGCGATATTTTGGCCGCGAGATATTGTCCGTATATCAGGTAACTATGACCGTGGAAAAGCTTATCCACTCTTGAAACTCTAGGTAGACACCCATGGTTTACATTATTCTCTACCTAAATGATCCCTTGAAAGAAAAGCGTAATTTGTTTCACCATTTCTAATCTTTATTAACTTCGCAAAACAGCTTATAGACGTAAGCACATACAATTTAAAAAATGGTCCCACTTCACATTCTAGAAATAAACTTCGTAAGAATGTTGAATAAAGAAGAAGGCACTATAGTAGATCTAAAGAAAGATAAAAGTATGATTGTAATGGCAGGTTACATTTAAATATTGGTTAAGATTGTTGATTCAATGTCGAATGAATTATGAACTACTTTCATGAGTGCTTCTTTGTGTGTTACTATTTGGCAAGTGATTTAACTTTTGGGATTTGCGCTCAGATATGTTTGAACTCTATCTAATTTGAATGTTGGTTAATTGGTTTTAAATAAGTGTAGTTGTGCACATGATTGCGTAATTCTAATCTTAAAGGTTAAATAGCTACTAAATACGTTTTTATCTGGTATTCAGTATAAAGCAAAGATTTTTTACAAACTACTTGTTTTTTTATTATTAGAGATAATGATGATAAGCATCAGTTGATTACTAAAACAGAAGCCAAAAATGAGTACCTGCTCAAGGATTGCGACCTTGATAAACGAGAACCACCATTAAAGTTCATTGTGCGTAAAAATCCTCACAATTCACGATGGGGCGATATGAAGCTTTATCTGCTACTTCAGGTGAGTTCTAATATGTCAAAACTTTGTATAGAATAAACAGTAAAGAAAGGAAATATGCGAATATCATACCTTACTCGTACCTCTATAAGTATCATGCCTTACTGAGAATAAACACTAACAGTTTTTCGACTCTAACAAGTAAACGTTCTCAAACAACAATCGGGAATCTAAACATAGTATATATACGTTGGTAAATTACTAACCGAAATTAGTGAATTACAAAATCTGAGCGTCAGACATCAAAGGGTATAGCAGTTAGAAGAGTCTAAAGCTAACATTGCAATGTATTTAAAATCTTATTTGCACATTAGTCTTGAACTTCTACAAGCCTTCCTCGCTGGTCTAGTGGCTAGCCCATGTGCCTTTGGTGCACGTGGTCCTGGTTTCGATTCCCGATAGAAGAGTACAAACTTCAGTTTCACAATCATTCACTTTTATGAATCATCCGTTTCCTTTAGTCTACAGGGCGTAATCGTGGGACATTCAACTAAAAACGTAATTTTTTGTTCAAGCTTATGAAATGTTTATATGCAGACACATTAAGACTGACTAAGACTTTCATGCCAGCAATTGCACAGTTAAGAGTGAGGAAAGAGAAACGAAGTAATCTGGCGGAAAGGAGCGGAGAGCATAAGACAGGTCAGCGAAGAGATAATCAAAGAAGGAGAGGAACGAATGTGCAGATGGACATATGCACTGTGACATATATATGTGTACATTAGGGTGGGCCGAAAATACCCATTTTTTTATTTCGAAGTTGTAATAGCACGGAAAAGTTGCGAATTATATAGACAAAGAAAAATAAAAAAAATTATCAAAATCGGTTGACATCTTCCGGTCGCGCATAGACCCTAAAATTTGACAAAATATGAAAAAAAAATCATTTTTGCGATTATTTTTTAAAATTTTTGAATTAGATGTTTTCGTAATGTAATAGTTTTTAACGTCTTCAAATAGAGTCTAAAAACATTGTATTTTAATTTGGTTTAGATCAGTTGATATCTTCCGGTCGCGCATAGGGCCTAAAATTTGTCAAAATATTGAAAATGTTACATTTTTACGAGTTTTTAAAAATATCTTTAATATATTGTTTTTAAACATAATACTTACAGTATTTTTATTTTTGAACATAAGAACATTGTGTTTTATTAAGATGCGAATAAATTAACAACTTCCCATTGCGCAATGATCCCAATGCTATAGAAAAACAGTACCTAAAACAGATAGTCCTGTGACATGATGGGTGATAACAGTAACAACGTGCATGGTACTTTTTGACTTGCTCTATATTTAAAAAGCTTAAATATTTATTTAAGTTACAATGTAGTTTTTAACAATAAACTTACTTTTATAAAAAAAAAGAAACAAACAGAGTTTTGATAAATAGTCCATGTTAGTTGAACCTGTCCAGTCCAGTGTCCATTAGTACTTTTCTCTATTTTGTAGCCGAAGGTACTTTGAAGACTGATTTGCTGGTGAATTTAGGCATAGATGATCTGGACAGCAGAGTGGTTCTTATAAATGCATCTCGTGATTCAGCTCCACAAACTTTTCCTGAGGCTTTCGTGACGACCAGTCAGGGATTGAGTCACTGCCGATGTGCGATTTGATCTCGTCGTCACTGATTTCTGCCAACAATGGGGGAGAAGATAATTCACAGTCCATCCAGTTGATAATTTCTGAGTATTCTTTCGCATTAAAGTTGATTTTTGGTGGCATGAATGTTCTTACTGTTCTCCTTCTTGCATCTCTCTGCCTTGCCTTCAGAATTCTTCGCAGTCCGAGCTCTCTTACGTGTTTCCTGTCATCTTGAGTCATGGCTAACAGTAAGTGTTCTGGGTGGGCGAAAAAAACATTCCGTTCGATCACAGGGTCGACAACATCAAGCAAAGTTTTTGGCAAATCCCTGGTAGACTGTACTGCTTGGTAAACAAGTTTTGGGCCGTCTGTAAAGTGTTTACTTGTTTTGATAGTAAACCACATTGGCATGTATGATTTTAATATAAACAAAACTAGTTCTTGAAGTTCAGGTGAGGGGCTTTCTTCACTAATGTACAATCTGAGAGTTCTGTTTGCTTTTGTCAACCACCTCGAATGTGATAAGTGCCCAGGATCTCGTACAGCCAAATCTTCATTACAGGTTCCTGATTTTATTGCCTTTGATCTTTGCTAAGCACGTTTCTGTCTATCTCTGGGATTTGACAATCAATACTCTGGAAGTTAACCACCGGAAGTTTTTGGCAGCCTACTAACTTTTCACCGATTGGCCCTTTAGAAGTACTAGGCCCTGTTGTCTTGCCATCCAGGTGCCCAAACATGTGGCGCAATGGTAACTCATTAAAATAAAGTAGGCAAATTGCCTATTGTACAGGTTTCCTCAAATGAAGTTCAACTCGGCGAACCAGACCAGTTTTCCAACCTGTATTCACAGCAGTACCATCACATCCGATGACAATTAGATTTTCAAGAGAAATACCACGCTCAAACAGGTAAGAAATTACAGACTTGACAATATCTTCAGAGCTTCCAGAATTTGGAGTAACGTGGCCAACGTACAGTGAGCCGGGTTCTTGAATCAGCGAGTAATGTTCTTCCTTAATAATTCTACGAAACTTTTTTGAATGAGCTTAATAAACATTTAAGCTTTTTAAATATAGAGCAAGTCAAAAAGTACCATGCACGTTGTTACTCATCATGTCACAGGATTATCTTTTTTAGGTACTGTTTTTCTATAGCATTGAGATCATTGCGCAATGGGAAGTTGTTAATTTATTCGCATTTTAATAAATCGCAATGTTCTTATGTTCAAAAATAAAAGCACTGTAAGTATTATGTTTAAAAACAGTATATTAAAGATATTTTTAAAAACTCGTAAAAATGTAACATTTTCAATATTTTGACAAATTTTAGGCCCTATGTGCGACCGGAAGATATCAACCGATTTTGATATATATATATATATATATATATATATATATATATATATATATATATATTTTTCTTTGTCTATATAATTCACAATTTTTCCGCGCTATTACAACTTCGAAATAAAAAAAATGAGTTTTTTCGGCCCACCCTAGTGTACATCCCACACATCCTCTCCTTTCCTCCCCTTGACGTTCCTGTTCTCTTCACTTTTTTAGTTCTGTTACCTGTTTTCCGTTCTCTGGTTTAGAAACCTTCCCTGCTCCCCAACCCTTTGCTGTCTGCCTGTATTACCTCCTGACTCTCTTCTATCTAAATATGTACGCAGTTGGGAAAGAATGTTTATCAGGCCTTCTGGGCTTTTTTTTTCCTTTCTTCAGTGAGAATTTGATCTGTTCCTTGCAAGCTGGCTTTACTTCAAGCTTTGCTGTGCCTCGTAGTTCATTACAGACATTCTTCCCATTGCAAAAGGGGAAAAAAAAAAATGATAAAAATACTCAAGTTCTAGTCCAAAATCTGTTATGTGATGGCTGGAGACACGATTTTGTGGTAAATAAAAATTCGCAATTTCGTTATAAAAAATAACGCGTAAAGCTGGATAAAATCGTGAATAAAAATTCAATGTGAGAACACTGTTGTCCTTGGCAATTACAATTAGTTACTTTTTATTTCCACCATAATTTCCACTCATCAATCATCACGATATGAGCTTATGCATGACTATATCAAACAATATTTGAGTTTTTAAAAAATAACACTAAGCATCCCCACTGAATAAAAGTATCATTTAAAGAAAAAAAAAAAACACAGAGAGAACATTAATAGATAAAATAACTTTAGTGTTCACAGTTTACTTATGCAAATAACACTTAAGCATTGTTTCAATGTTTTCTGGTGTTAAATTTGTTCTTTTGTCGTTAAGTATGTCATTGTAAGAAGAGAGACCCCTCTCCACATCAACATTCGAAACTGATATATGCACTCATGTCCAAAAGGATTGTCGCATATCTATAACTCTTCTTGTAAGACATAATTTGATAATGCTTTTGTAGGATACTTTTAATACTGATACTATGTGTATAATCGGGAAATGAATATTTGTTGTAAATTTCATAGGGAGAGAATTATAAATACGAAAATTAGTATGAGCGAAACAAAATGTTGCTAAATGGACAAGAAAGTTTTATTTTCGTTTTATTGTTCTTATTTACTGCTTTTTTGACATGAAATGTGTCACATACATGTCTTTGCCGATTATACACATACTAAAAATGTAAGAAATACGGGGCAAATTCGTTATCAAATTACATTCCCACAACAACATATATATAGACATGCGACAATAATTTTGGATAGGAGTGTACATTAGTTGGAGACACTTTCTAGCGATTTCTGAATGCTCATTTAACATACCGCGCAACACTCTTTTCACACTATTCACTTCACCCGTAGATACCGTTTGGAGCTCGCATGTAAAATTTCAAAAACTCATGGCGGTCTGTTTTCTCAAAAATGTGAGTTTTCATCACATTGCGTTGAAAAATTGTCACTTTTGATTAAATTTCGTGGAATATCGGGACTTGTTGCAAATTTCGCTAATTCGACAGAATTCCGTGTTTAATCGCGAGCGTTATATGGCTTAACAAATGATGAAAAAGTATATATTTTAGGTACACAACGTTTTCGCACAAAACTGACACATTTCGCGTTTTCGCATGTCAGCAAAAAATCGTGTCACTAGTGATGGCAAATGTTTTTTTTTTTTTTTCCTATTATATTGCCTCCACTTCCATTCGAAAAATAAATAATGAGCGTGCAGAGACATGCTCCTACGTACTGTACTTTTTCTTAATTTAATTATAATAGTTTCATATTTTCCAATGCTGTATTAGTTTCTTAATTTTTTAAATACTTTATTTTTATTCGTTATTGGTAATTAATTTTCAAAATCACGAATTTACAATAAAATTACAACATTCACATAACGTTTTTTTTTTTTTATGTGAAGGTTGTAAACTTATTCCAAGGTGTAAGTCATCAACATTAAAATAACATTTTCTGTGCAATTTTTGAAAATTCGCAACTTCGTTCACAGAAATTTCTACTACTAGAGCTTTCTCTTATACAGTGTAAGGCAGCTAAAAGTACCACCTAAAATAGCGAAGAAACTAGAAACACTAAACGCAATATTCTGCAACAATGAGGGAATTTGCGTAAGGTTTCAAGATTGGAGAAGGAAACACAATATAATGGACCATGTAAAATTGCCTAAAATAGATTTTTGGTTTGATTCAGTTCAACGTCCCACACTTATGGCCGCTACGCTAAGGGAGACCTGGACCTACTGATTATAGTGGATTTTCTAATATATATATCTGAACAATCCCTTTGGTATTCTCTGCTCTTCAGCACTATTAAACAAGTGTTTCATCGACCACCAGTCTATTCCATCACACTTTGAAATAGGTATAATTTATTACAGTGCTGCTATTCCTTTTTTCACTACAGGCATTTCAATTTAATTAATGATTTCTCTCACTAGGCTCAAGATCTTATTGGTATAGTGGCTCTTGTGGATCAAATGACTATTACTGCATTAGTTAAAACCCTGCATTTACTCGCACGACCATGTTTCATAACACAAATCTAACTCGAACAATTTTTATATGTTCCTGTAGGCGAGAGAGCTCCTAACTCTGAACTGAAAACAGATATGTAAACATTGGTTACGGAAATGGATTCAGAAGTAAATTTCAGTGCTATTTGATACCCCACATAACCCCCTTGCTATTTATCATATTTGACCGGGATTCAATATGGCGCCTTTCAAGATGGCGATCATGCACTGGAAGTACTCCCACATATAGATGCACTATCCCGGTTTACAATGTTGAAGTCAGATGTACCAAAAGCTTTTTCATTTTTATGCCAAAAGGGTATTCTTGGACATTGCCTATTGGAATTCAGGATGGCGTCGGTGTAACAGCTCAACGAAGCATTTGCGCATCGAGTGACTATTACTATGTTACTTAGCATCTCGAACTGAGTCTTGTCACTAATTTTCATCAAAATTCAACTTTCACGGTTTATGGACCTTCCTCGTAAGTTCATTTCAAAAGTGAGCGTGTACAACCCTGGTAGTGGTTCAGTGTGCATAGTGCGGCGTGTTTTGATATGTTTTTGGATATGAAAAGGTGTAAGAAGATTGAAACATACCTAAAGCTAAAGCTGAACTTCGCAACTGGGTGTCCGAATTCAAGCACTTACAACAGACGGAAAATTTCTCTTATGCACATATTACAATAAAAATGTAACTAAAATGTATGATTTTCATTTATATTATACTTAAAGATGGTATTATTTATTTCACGTAAGGCAGTAGACAATCAAAACAACTCTCTACTCCACCCTCCATCTATTTGCCATTACAAAAGAAGAACACTACTTGCTAATCAGGGACACAACTTATTTTAGTGATAACAAATCACGTTAATTTAATTTCTATTCCGTCATTACATTTTTCAGCCGCTAGCAACAGTAACTATACTAGATGATATTATACTAATCTTTAATAGAAGTATTGCTATAATTATTTTTGTATTGAAGACATGATTTTAGTTGTAGTTTTGAATGAAACTATCAGAAATAAGCATTCAGTTGCATCGAAGTTAATTTCAGTGATTATTTCATCTCAGAGTTGGACGTAACAAGTCAAAGTAATCGTGTTGAATTTCTCCAAATTTCAAAGAAGGTTGTCTTCTGGATATGTTTACGTAATCGAATGTATAGAGTATTGACAGGTGCAAAATATATTAATTTAGTGTTCTAAATATTATATACAGTGCCATGTGTAGTACACATGTATTGTAACACATTATAGTGTAGATTCATTTGTAGCATCTTTAGTCCTTAGCAAAGCCAGAATTCTTAGTGTGATTGCAGTTTGAAAAATGTGAATATGTCTGTTTATTATAAGTTCGCACAAATGTGAAATTTGGTTTAATAGTGGGTCTGTGACTTATTTTCTTCAACTAAGTTTCTGTGAATGAAATGTCTCCTTTGACGTATGGTGGGAAACTCATTTCAGAAATACAACCCAGATATGGACCAAAGTTACACCTTTAACTTTATAAACTCTGTACACGTCAAGCAAACAAGCTGGGTATCCAGACAATCAGGGAATCAGGGAATAGTGACCTACTATGTAGAGTTGTATGAAAGTGCTCCACGGACAACAATACAGAATTGCAAGTTAATTTTTTTTATTATGATTTGAAACTGGTCGATTCTAGGGGAGGGGGGGGGGATGTACGTCCTACACAGCAAAATATTAACAATGCACTTGAGCCAAGAATGGCGAACGAATTTACCATTCACCATTTGTCAAATTTCGTTCCAGTGACACAGCACTGCAAATCGAGGTCCATGGGCACCGCCCAATGTTATGTTTGAATGCATTTCTCAGGAACATTATGGAAACAGATCCTCTGAAAAGTGTTCGTGCCACTGCAGATGAGTTTGACATGCACCAATCCACTGTCGTTCGGCGGCTCCATGCAATCGGTAAGGTGAAAAGTTGTGGTTGTTGGTGCTACATGAGTTGACTCCGGCCAACAAGAATCACCATGGGAGGTGTGCAGTTTTTTAAGTGTAAAGAATAACCAGAAAAGCTTCCTACATCGGATTGTCACTTTTGGTGAAAAATGGATCTGCTACAACTACCGTAAATGGTCAGGACAGTTACAGATCAAAGTTCAGAACAATTTTCGAACCCCTAGGTTATGTTCATCATAAGGTGATTTATGTTCGGATTAATTTCCAGTATCTTTTTTCGGCAAAGCAAAAACATTACTGCGGATCGTCACAGTGTTGAACACCATAAAATACATGGCAACATTGCCTGCAAGCATCCAGAAATTACCAAAAGACATGATGTCATGTTGCATGACTGCATGCGCAAATGTCGCTCAAATGACATTGCAAACTCTCCATGATTGTAGTATATAACCCTTCCTCATCCACCATATTCCCCTAATGTCTCTTCCATAGACCACCATGTCTTCCGGCATTTCGAGCACTTCTTGGGAGGCAAGACCTTCCTTGATAATCGGTCGGTGCAATATGCATTCTTCACATCAAAATTCCAGACTTCTTTCTAATCGTGGCCAAATAATGACAAAAAAGTGTCGTTGCTAACAACCACACACTTTTGCAATTGTGGTTTTGATTAACCAGGTATTATAGTTTTCATTTCTTTGGCCTTTGAAAATGACTTTTCCAAAGCTTTTATTATTGAAATAAATGGCATAAACCTATGCGTAATATTTTTAAAAAGGTCATTGAGTATGTGATATATATATATATATTAATACTTTGCTTCTCTCTAGTCATAGCATTAAAGATAACCAGAATAATGGCTAGGGCTCACTGAAATCCACTTATCTATCTACACCACATTTCATTCTGAGATGCAGGGAGATAAGTCATGAAGCTAATGATTTCAGTCTGAAGTGTTGTCAATAGCTATTTTTCTTTTGAAGATATACTTAGTGACTGACAGATGAACGACCAAAACAAATAGAAAACTAGCCTTTTACGTGTAAAAGATAGAAGAGAATGCTTAAAAAAAAAAATAGTTACTAATGTTTGAGAGATAAGTTTCACTTCGGTACTTGATTTAATTGATATTTCATTACTTTGAACTATTGGATATGTATGTACCAGGGTTGATTGAAAAGTAAGGCCTCCATGACTGTAACTTTCGTATTTATTAACCGATTTTCAAAATTATTTTTGCACCTGATAGCTATGTTTGTCCTCTACGTAATGCACTTGTACCTTTTGTTCCCGGGTGCTAGTTGAATCCCGCGGGTGTTGATTTAAGAGCACAAAGTAAAGAGGAAAGAAGTTTGCCGGGCTCTGTTTGGCCCAAAACGAGCGTCAGGTTAGGCTTTTCTCTAGCACATCTCGTGGGACATGAATCATGGGCGCATCATGTTGTCCAGGAGAACAAGAGACAGTCGTTGAAGTACCGCTATAGCACATCTCCATATTCCAAGAAGCTCAAGATGGTTCAATATCTTGAGAAAGTCGTGGAGACCACTTTCTGAGATTTCCAAGGAGCCGTGGTCATAGACTATTTGGAACAGGAAACCACCATAAATTTTCAATGCTATGTGGAGACATTGGAGAAGCTCCGCCCACAATTGCATCGTGACCGAAAGGATTTGTACTCTATTCTTCACCATGACAACGACCTCCTGCATACGAGTTGTGAAACAAGAGGAGTTGCTGCGCCTGCAGTTCAGTGAGGTTCTACTCACCCGCCGTACAGCTCCGACCTTGCGGCTTTCATCTCTTCTTAAAGATGAAAGGGCACCTCAAGAGATATCACTTTCGTTGTGACGACGACATGAGAGCTGACGTCCAATCTTGGTGTTGACAAGGATTCTTCTTCGATGAGTTTGCCGGACTAGTCACGTGTTGGCGCAAGTGCGTGGAAAGGGATGGGAACTATGTCGAAAAGTGAATAGTGCATTTCATAACAAGCAATTGTACCATTCAGATACAAACAGAAGTTTGAAAATCGGTTAACAAAATAAAAAAAAAAAGTTATAGCCATGAAACTATTGTCTTTCTTTTTATTTTGCCACGTAAATTGCTTATGAAATATTAATTCAGCCAGGAGACATAGCATGTAACAAATAACAATAATTGTAATTCCGGTAGGCAAATATGGAATTCCTGTGTTATAGTAAGGGCATTGTAATCTTGAATTCGTGTAGTTGTTTGTGTGTTTCAAATCTAGTAAGACAGCATGCTTACTGACATTTGTGATAAGTGTAATATTAATATAGTTGTGCACTACAATAAATGATTATTTACGCCTCATTTTAAATAATTACATATATTTCATAGGAGTCATTCAAAAAGAACAGGTGCCACTATACGCTTTGTTGGTTTCCTTCTCATACGCTATTTACGTATGTTTATACACTTTAATAGCTTTATTGTAAGCATAGGAAAATTGTATTACTAAATTTTGTAATATTTGCAGAGGGAACGTAAATTTCCTTGTATACTGCATTATAAAGTTTGGTTTGCATCAGAAATTTGTTGTGAAAACTTTTTTTCTCCCTCTTTGCAGATAGAAAAGAGAGCACTAGAGGTCTGGGGATCAGAGGAAAAACTTCTCGAAGAAAGAGACAGGCGCGACGAAAAGCGAGAGAAAGCAAAGATTAAAAAATATAACAAACAAGTAAAAGGTATAAATGTAATATATTGTGAAAATATTTGATTTTAAAAAGTAGTCGTTTTAGGAGCGTAGATTTATTCAATATCAGTTGCTTGTACGATACTATTATTTCTTTTTTTCTTTATATGAACATATTGTTGGACTGAATGCTAACAAGAAAATTCCGATTTTCAATCCAATTCGTTCTAAATAGTTGAGAGTTTCATGTGTTCTCGTCTATTATGAAATGAAATAAATGATCTGCAATGAATAGCCTAATGCAAAAAATAATTGTGCAAAGTTAATGTCCTAAATTCATGTTGAAAGGACCGTTTATTGTTAATTTTTGAAATATGGGTGAAAATGCTTGTTTTTAGACTTCTTAAAATAATCAAAACATGGTGCACATGAATTGATACAAAATTTATTAATGGTTTCTTCTTGACATGAACCGAGATATTCATTCGTGCACAATACTTTTTCTGTACTTCTGTGTAGATATAGATTACACTAGTTAACAAAGGTTTTGTTACATAAAAGGAAATACCTGTTCTTAAAGGAACTTTTTGCACTGAATTCGAATATGCACTCGGTTTTTCTCCATCACGTACGATTTTCCCGTAACAGAGGGATTTTCGGGAAAATCCCTCAAAAATTTCCCTTTTCGTTTATTTTACACCCCAAGATCTTGTCCCCTTGCATATACTAACATAGAAATTATACCTAAGTATACTTTGATTCATATTTAACAAACCCTCCAAGTTTCGTAATAATCGCTTTATTCTTTCTAGAGAAATAAATATGTTTGTATGTATACTGTGTGTACTGTTTATTGCACCTTATAGTAATGCTTTCAGATCTTTTAAGTTGAGGTAAAACGTTTTGCTTTATTACCACAAACACATATATAAAATATAATACAATATAATTTACAAGTGTGACAATTTACAATAAACAATAATACAAATGTACCAAAAGGTCATGAAAAGACAATCAAAACTATCACAATATATGAAACTTCCATTGGGTTACAAAAACGTACACTACTTCCTTCTTTTGTAAGAAATGTTGCATTCTCTAACAAGACCCCAACAATAGTCCCCCATCATTGAAGGATCCCATCGTCCCTGGTACCTTTTCTCCATTGCCATTATATCTTGGTGGAATCTTTCCCCCTGTTCGTCGCTGAGAGCACCTAGGTTAGCAGGAAAGAAGCTGAGGTGGGAGTGCAAAAAGTGGATTTTTAAAGACATCCTACAACCCAACTCTTTGTATTTCTGTATCATGTCCTGTACGATTTCTGTGTAACTCTCAGCTTTGTTATTGCCCAGAAAGTTGCGCACAACACACTTTAATGTTGTCCAGGTAGCTAGCTCAGCACTGTTTAACTTGCTGTCTAAGCTATCATCAAACATTAATTTCCTAATTTGGGGACCAATAAACTCTCCCGCTGAAATCTTAGCATCACTCAGGTTAGGGAACTTATCTCGCAAATACTTGAAACCTTCACCAGATGTGTCCATGGCTTTGACAAAGTTTTTCATAAGTCCTAACTTGATATGAAGTGGCAGTAGTAATATCTTATTAGGATCTACCAAAGGAGCGTATTTGACGTTGCATTCTCCAGGTACGTAATTCACTCTACGTTCCCATTCTTTCACTTCAAAATGTTTGTCATCAGCTCGGCTATCCCATAAACATAAAAAACATTGGTACTTCGTGTAACCGCACTGCAGTCCTAATAAAATACCAACTACCTTGAGATCACAACATATTTGCCAACAATGGTCCTTGTAATTTATAAGATTTAGCAAAGTTGACATGGTGTCATAGGATTCCTTAATCTTCACTGAGTGCGCAAGTGGTATAGAAGGTTTTTTATTTCCATTATGTAAAAGGACAGCTTTAAGGCTGACCTTTGACGCGTCGATAAATAACCTCCATTCTTCTGGAACGTAAGGAATTCCTAGCTCCGCCATCAACCCATTTATATCCGTACATACGCACACATTATCTTGCATTGAGAAATAGCTTGAAAATTGAACATGCCTTTTCCTGTACACTGATATGTTCGTTTCTGCATCCAATAAGTTCCACTGCTGGAGCCTTGATCCCAGAAGTTCCGCCTCTTGTTTTGTCAGGTGCAAATCACGGACTAGCTCATTAAGTTCACATTGCCGGATGAAATGTGGCTCGCGAACACAGTCAGGGATGAACGTTGGATCTTTGGATGTACATGTTGATGTCGATGGTTCATCAAGGTCATGATCATCATCAGAGTCTTTTGGCCATATCTCTTCCAAGTTGGTAGGGGGCTCGGGAAGTGGAAGTTCATCCCCGTGCGGAATAGGTCTAATTGCGGATTTAACGTTGGGATAACTTATTGTGTATTTGCTTTTTTTAGAATGTCCCTTAACTACTGTGAGACAAAAATAACAATCATCCAGATGGTTGGTGGGTTCTCTCCACACCATTGGTACAGCAAATTTCATGAACCTCCGTTTCCCTTTGGCCCATGCAAGTAAAGTGACGTAGCACGACGCACAAATTATGTTGGGTGCCCAAGTTTTGTCCTGATCTTCCACACGACATCCGAAATATATATAATATGCTAGTTTCACCGATGGCGTAATGGATCTACACTGTCCTTTAACTACAAACTGGCCACACACATAACAAAAACTATTTGGTGAGTTAACACACGAACGCCGTCCTCTTGACGCCATTGTACTGATCACAAACTAAACTTCTGGTCTTAGTTGGGTATAATGCCGTTAAGATCAAACATGAACGCACTCTTAGCAGCAAAGACAACTTTGAAAGTGAAGTAGTGTTAAACCACACGTCAATATAAAAATGTACAAAACTCCCTCAACAGGTGTCAAGAACACAAGAAAGAAAGAAATGCGCGGGGGGAGGGGGGAAACGATACCGTAGTGGAAAATTCAGACTGCATTAGTTCATTGTTGTCAACAATGAGTCTGTATTCCATTCTTTCTTTCTTTTGCATTCTGTTACATTTGATAACAAATATTGATAACCATTTCATGAACAAAACGAAAAAACTTGGAGAATTGTATATATATGTATTAAGATATACATATACTGTACGTTTAAAAAAATATACGTTGTAAGTACATTCTATTTTTTATACACGTTTCTAATTTACAGAGAGCAATACAAGTGTGTTGTTGACTATTGTAAATATTCATTTTTATGTCTGTGTTTGTAGTAATAAAGCAAATCGTTTTTACCCCAACTCAGGAGATCTGAAAGCATTACTATCAGGTGCAATAAACAGTGCACACAGTATACATACAAATATATTTATTTCTCTAGAAAGAACGAAGCGATTTTTACGAAACTTTTAGGGTTTATTAAATATAAATCAAGGTATACTTAGGTATAATTTCTATGTTACTATATGTAAGGGGACAGGAGCTAGGGGAATAAAATATCTGAAAAAGGGAAATTTTTGAGGGAATTTCCCGAAAATCCCTCTGTTACGGGAAAACTGTACGTGATGGGGAGAAACCGAGTGCATATTCGAATTCAGCGCAAAAAGTTCCTTTCAGATCAGGTGATTTTTCTCATGTAACAAACAAAAAGTTTAAATTTGTTAACTAGTGTTATCTCTTACATATGTTCATACCTTTTATCTGTGTACATCATTTCTGCACTATCGTGGTTTATTTATTTATTTATACAGCAAGATAAGTGGTATATGCAAATTGAACATAATATATTTAACAAGTTGAGATAGTAATCAGAAAATCAACGGAAATATAATAATCGATGAAGAGGAGACACAGAAGTTCAAATACATAGACATAGTGTTAAACTGACAAAATGACAGTCAGGGAAATTTAAAATAGAGTAAAAGCAATATACTTGTGCAACTACGTCGTGTAAAACATATCATGACAGATATCCAAGAAATTAAGTTGAAAAAATATAAAAGCATAATTTTGCCTCATGTACTATATAGTTGTCAAAGTTGCGTATTTAGTAGCAGGGATGAACACAACTGAGGATTCCTAGGGGTCGCGGTGGCTCAGTGGTAGAGCGTTCACTCTGGTGCTTGGGGTCCCGGGTTCGATCCCAGCCCCCGCCAAGTGAACTTTGTGGTGGACAAACACCGTGTGCGTGGGTTTCCTCGGGGTTCTCCTGTTTCCTCCCACTTTTCTTCATTCCACAATTTCATTCATTACTCATCATCATCGTCTCGTTTAGCCTAACCGGCATAACCGTGGGACGTAAAACTCAAAGATTTCAATTTTTACAACTGAGGGTTCCAGAAAGAAAAGCTTTGTAGAAAATGTTCGAAGGAAAAACATAAGAACAAGTCGATGGATGAAGTTTACGTAACGCGGAATTATCCCAGTACTTGTCAGTAAATATACTTCAGGTTGTTAAATCTATACACGTGAAATGGGTGGGATATATCACCTACATGGAAAATACACACAGGGAATGCATTGCGTAGGCCAAACCAAGATAGTACGATAAAACACGATCTTAGAGAGATGGATAATAATAATTCTGATTGAGTTGAAACGGGATCTAATTTGTTTCTGGGGTGATGAATTGTTTTGGATTTTATGCTGTCAGTTTCTAATAATACCATTTGGTTTGAATTATACACACGAATCGTGTTGAAGAGAACATGGAAGTTTCGAAGCTGGTCTATATGATGATAAACTTTTGATAAAATTGTTAAAGAACAATCCTTCATAGTCTTAAGCATCATTTCTGTAGTTTTGTAAGCATTACGTTAGGAATTAAATTACTAAAAAGAATCATACAAATGCAGCGGAGTTTGTGTGCGTGTGTGTCAGCAATGATTTGTTTCTGTACAAGAGAAACAGGATCCTCAGGCTAACAACTGTTCTTTGTTAGAGTGTTATTTTACCGAATAATTATTTGTAATTAGCAATTTGATTTTTCTTGTCATTATTACCCTTTCGAAAAACTTGTTCTTTTTATAATTTGAGGACGTCTCAGTATTTGTGTGTAACACTCCTGATACTTCGCACTCACCCTAATAGCTCTCTGCGTGCGTTGCATGCCTGTCTGACACAAATAGATGGCGCTAGCTTGTAGACAGTTTACATATTTAATTGCAACTTAAAACTGTATTGTCAATTTAATTTTATCAAAATATAACAAAGCATTTTAACCTACAGTGTCCAGGCATCTAAAGGCTTGGAAGAAGCAACTAGTTAAAATAGTGGAGATATAGTTTGTTTTGAAATGGTACATAGGCAGACAAGGTAACTTTTCATCACGTACTCTCCCTTTTAATCATTAATTAGCGAAGTTGTAAACACGGAGATTCAGCAGTAGAAAGCTCATTTCTTGTGCGGAGAATCTCTGGTTCGATTCCACATTCCGTATGTATGTATGTATGCAAATCACATCTGGGGGGTTTCTCAGAGTACTTCCATATACTCTGATTACTTCCATTTTCCCATTACTCCCATCATCACAGACTTACGTTTAAAATCGGTTTTAAGCAGGCATCACCAGATTAGAGGAAATCCTTGCATGAGTGGGCTGAACTTCAATGAGTTTCATATGAATAAGGCCACATGACAACTATAAGAAAATTAATTAGTAAACTCATCTAAATGGCTGGAGGAACGTGTACAACTTCTAAATTTATGTATGTAACATAACGAGATACATCATTTTGCATTGGCGTTTATCGAGCTCGCTGACCTCATTTTTTTTTTTGCTTACTAACCACAATGGAACTCGCAATTAACTAACATACTTGAGGCTTGCGCTCACCAATCTCAGTGAAGCTCGGACGCGTCAACTTTGCTGGGGTTCACGCTTTCTCGAACTCGTGCTTAAATTTTAATCCCGAGCCTGTTGAACATGAGCTTGGTCCTTTCTGGTTCATAACGTGTATGGCCCTTGTATTAGGCAACGGACTCTTGAGGTACGTGGAGCGAATTTCCTCCCGTAAACTTCAAAGGCGTATTGAGGCATTACCAGATAGAAGCTGAAAAACAAAAATGTCTCCATTTGACACCAGCTCTTACTTCTCAGTTTTGGTAATGCTTATTTGAACACCCTGTACATGTTTATATTATATATACAGGAGTCACAAAAGTCAGTTTACCCACAAAGAATGACATATACGAGAGTTTCCCAAGTTTCCGGTCTAACGCTGAAATTTTACGCCACTGGTAATAAACCGTGAATGCCATACAGTGCCATCTATGGAAGAAAATAATGTATCAGTTCCAACTGTCTAGCTCCGTCAATTCGGCAGTCATTTGAATCAGTTGCTGTGTTTTGAGCTCGGATACTGCATGGTAATATTTCACATGGCTGTTATTTTTGCCAAGCTGCAGTGTGAAGTCTTGGCTGTAGGGTGGATGCTGAATCTCTTTGAAGCCAATCTTTCCCTGCAGCCTTAGCAACAACAGCTCCAGACTAGAGCATTATCATTCAGTATGCGAGCTCAACGCACAGCTACTGATTCAAATGATTGCCTCCCACGAACTGATGCAGATAAATCTGATAAATTATTTCTTCTATATATGGCACTTATATGCCATGAAGGCTTATTACCAGTGGCGCGATCTTTGTGTGTCGGGCCGGAAACACCTTCGTACGAATATTTTATGCTAAGTGGTATGTTTAAGCGATTGGGTAGTCACATTGTTGTGTGACCTTGGCAATATTCTTTAGGTACAGGTGAGGCTCAATCTTAAGTGTGCAGATAATGTTACATCCCTTTTGCAAATAAATTTCAATTTATGTATAGTTGAACTACACCACTCTTTCAACTGAACTTTATGAGGCTCTTGCTTATATGACATGTCATACATGCTTATTTTACTTAACATTTTCTGTTTTTAGGTAACGTGCAGAACAGTTATGCAAAAGAAGTTCCGGTTGCATTCTGTTGTTGTACCCTTCTGACAACTTGTTTCTGTAGAATTAAGCTAAATCTAGGTTCTCTCGCCAGTAGGTGAAAACTTTAATCTTCCATTATCTTGCAGAACAGATAGTGGAACATTAAAGAAAGAAACAAACTCTATTAATTACTATAAATTTATAGAACTATAGTGTCATGGTAAAAATTGAAAGAAGTTATAAGGAAATTGAGTACAAAACTCCAACAAACGTTTGATCATAATAATAATGGGAGTTTCGTAAAGTTTAGCGATTCCGCTGACAAGTTGTACAGTTGCCAGCAAGGGTCGATATCCATCTACGAGCTTATAATTTCATTTCATAAATACGGTGAGTTTGTGAGCGGATTTCAACATAGTTTTTTGTGATTTGCAGTAAACCATGTCCTCTTCAAATGAGATAAATATGTACAGAGTCATTTCGAAGTTTTTGGAAAAAATTGTGTAGATGGATACTTTTGGCTGATGATTCTACTATTATTTCTTTTAAGTACATAATTTATTGATGTAGCTCTTCGTTGTTTATATATCCATCTGTTCGTTTATATATCTACTATTTTACCATATACAACTAATATATTGGATTGGTGCGATTGAAGTGTCTCGATTGATATATGTCACTTTCAAAGGTTTTATTCAAACATCTTTCCTTCCAAGAAGTGATTGAGATACCGAGAAAAGTGGTAATCCATAGGAGAGAAATTACGGAAACACGGTCGGCAAAGAAGGGCTTCACCGTCCATTGAGCAACATGTAGGCATATATGTTCATAGAACATGAAGACTATTGCTGGATGCTTACGGTGCATTTCTTTTAGTTCAGCACTGTGATGATCCCACTGCCTTCTGACAGACTGGAGAGCTCTGCATGTTATCTAAATATGTACGGAGTTTGTGACATCGTAAACGTGATCCATCCGTTGGTTGATTTAGATCGTGATTCTCACAGATATAAAATGAAACATTTCAATCGTACTAACCCAACAGAAATCACTTTCAATATTCGCGCAACAAGTATTGAAAAGTTTGAATTCACGGTAAACTACAGGTTACACACAAGTAAACTTCCTTTTCACTATCTCCGATTTTTGATATGCTTTAATAAGAATCGTTGTTAATATATTAATTCCATTACAACTCTTTACTGTCAATATAATCCATTATAACTCTTTACAGCCCTTCGAATGTCAGTACGGAGTAGTTTATACGACAGAACCACTAGCAGTCATACACATGAATATGGCGAAGAGATATACAATGAAGATGAAGATAATTATAGTCGAAAATGTAAGATATGTGGATATGAAGAAACCTACGAAAAAATGTGAGCATATCTCGTGTGCTGCATATTTTCAAAACAATTGAAACCGTAAATGAATGGTCAGGGGTAGCATTAGACATCGGTAAATAAGAATGTACGTTAATTAGGGTATGAAACCAGTGCTTCAGTGTTGTACATGTGTTCCAGCAACTTCGTAGTAGTTCAAAGATCAGTCATAAGTCTTGCAATATTTTCACAACTCAAACAGCAGATGCGTGTATACGCTGTGATCGTATGTAAGTACAAAATCAAACTGGTCTAAGAGGTAGTATGCAAGCAGACTATTTAACGCTGAGATCTTCAGTCACTTTTTAGTGGCAGTGACAGTAAGTGTTCAACAACTTACATATGTGTATGATACATGAACTCATACGTGTTACTGTATAAGTTCGAACTTTGGCATAACGCTACGGCAGGAAAAAAAAAAGTCATGCGAAAGGAGCAGTGAACCATAGGACAACAATTCGTTGGTTCTAGAAATTTCGTAAAGGTTGTAAAAGTGCCGAAGATCAACTAAGGTGCGCCTGCTCCAGGGTAATCGATTCTGAGATGATGGTTGCCAAACGAACTCGACATGTCTCATTCTACTGTAGTGGGTCGCCTTCACGAACTCGGGAAAACCATCAGGAACTGCTGCCGTGTGCTGACAACTGCTACCAAATTTGCGTGATGTGCATTTCCTGAAACTTATTGTCACATGCAACGAAAAGCGGAAATCGGAATGTAGTTTTCGGAAATTCGAATGTATAAAAACAGTGCTCGAGCAAGGGTCAACTTCCAGAACCAGCTGCCAAAAGTAAGTTGTGTGTGTGTGGTGAAACTACAAGGGGATAATTCAGTTGAAGTTCGTTCCTAAAGGTCGTACCATCAGTGCCGAACTTTATTTCGAACATTTCTAGCAGATGTATACTGCACTACACCAAAAATATTCTGAATTGGTGAGTCGAAAGCGCGCCGTGTTGCAACAGGATAACACAAAACCACACTCGGCTCGAAAAACGCAACAAAAATATAGGAACTCGATAGCATCAAACTGATGTCATACTCGGCATGTAGGCGTAACCTTGCCCCTTCGGGTTACTACCTGTTTCGATCTATGATGCATTTCCTGAAATAACGATGTTTCACCAACCAAGAGGAGATGGAAACAACAGTGATTAACGTCTAAGGACAAGACGTGATATCGACGTGGAATTGAGGAACTGGCAGGAAGGTGGATGCTGGAACTAGCAGGTAGGTCCAACACAAGGGAACCTACTTCGAGTATTCACCTGCTTTCATTGTATTGTAATAAATGTATGTTGCATATCAGAATATTGCAAAACTTATGACTCTTCTTGTATATAAACTTCATAATACATTGGGAAGTTGATTTGAAGTACTTTTGTACTTATTTTCCACAAATGATTTTTCTAATTGATTTATGAAATCAGCCGAATTGTAAGATGATTTTGTAAATATTGTTATACTATACATAACTATTATATTTGTAGTATTTTTTTTTAAATAAAGGAAACTAAAAATTATAACAATTTTCCATTTCCACATATAACCAAGAAAGTTCTGTCGCTTTTTGTGGAGGTCTGTATTCAATTGGCCCTCACACCGTGAGTTGTATGCGAATGGAGATAAAGCGAAGGTCAGTTGTTGGTGTGGGTATATCCAACATACTAGCTGGTTGTGGCAGTTCAGTTACACCGTGAACTTGCGTAAGGACAGAGTGAACATGGGACCTCCACAGAGCGTCATAAGTGTGCGTATGCTGTACGAGTTCAAAGTGGGATCAAACGCCACTGCAGCGGAGCGGAAGATATGCCAGGCCTTTGGTGAGGGTGTCGTGACTACGCGGACAGTGCAGAGATAGTTAAACAAGTTTAAGGACGGTGACGAAACACTCGTAGACGCACCACGTGCCGGGAGACCAAAACATGTACAAAATGAAGATCTGCAGGCAGCACCTCCCATCAACTTGGGAAGCACTACAAGTTGAGTCGATGGGTCTCACATGATTTGACTCCGGGCCAGAAGGTAGTGCGAGCAGACACCTGTGTTTCTTTGCTGTCTCGTCTGAGGAAGGAGCCATTTCTAAACAGCGTGTTGACACGTGATGATAAGTGGGTCCTGTACGAAGCTCCACGGCGCTGTCATCATTGGTTAGCATCCCATGAACCGGTTCCGAAACAACCGAAACCAGCACTGCACTGCACTGCACCAAAAGAAGGTCCTTCTGTGTATTTGGTGGACTGCTCGCAGCATCATATTAAATACATCGGGAACTGCTACCAGGTAGTCAGAGCATCAATGCAACTGTGTACGGTCAGCAGTTGAGCCGTGTTCAAGAAAAACTCAAAACTCTGGAGCCAACACTTCTGAATCGCAAAGGGGTCCTTCTGGTATAGGACAACGATAAGCCCCACGTGACTAGGATGACCCGAGACACCAACACTGTTGCATCCGCCATATTCCCGGACATTTCACCGTCCGATTATCACCTGTTCCATTCCTTGGACAATCACCTTAGAGGACGCCAGTTGGACCTCGTAGAGGTGCAAAATGCACTTGACACCTTCTTCGCTTCACGGCCCACCAAGGTCTACCGCAATGGAATCCATGGCCTTCCAGGACGTTAGCAGAAGGTCGTCGATGCTGATGGGGATTATTTTTGATCTTTTAGATACGTCTTAGGTGACATATCGATGTTCGAAGGTGGTGGGTGAAAAAGCGACAAAACTTTCTTTGGTTATCTTTGTAATTAATTTTAAGGAAAATTCAAATGTGAACAGTCTTATCTCGTATCGCAGAGTAATTATATTTTAACCAAACTGTTCCAGAGTACACTGACATTTTTAATCCTTCTGAGTTCCTGCCTTTTTGTAAGATACAGTAAACCAACTTACTTTTCAAAACGTAAAGGAACTCGGGCTTCACGAAGAACTACGCTACTCATTTTGTAGGTTTATCATTGTTTTAAATTTGTCGCCACGAAGCATCGTACTTTGTGTAGGTAGTTTGTTTACTCTATATGTCAGAAAGGTTCCAGGAAGCAAGAACTCTTGCATATGGATTCAGTTAAGCATTATTTAGAGTCATCTTCAAAAGAAAGCGTCAGAGCACACTGAAAGAATTAAGTTAAAATATAGTTACTTCGTTAAAATATAAGGTAAAACTGTTCATATTCAAGTTACTGATTATGTATTCTATAACGATAACGATATTTGTATCCAATTTTATTAATTAAAAAAAAGGAATAACTAAAACAAGTGATAACGCGTACACAAAACTTTAATTCCTTTATATCAGGTCTATCTACAAAGTATTGAGCTTTTTGCGCACAAGGTGACGTTAGTGTCCCACAGCTCAGGATGTATGAGTCACAACGGGTAAGGGCCTAACGCCATTTGACAGCTGACAGTCGAAGCTAGTAATGTTTTCGAATTCTTATAATCAGACGTAAAGTATTGCGCCGTGAAGGTGAGTGAATTTTCCGCAAAACTGCACTACTTAGTAAAATTTTATTTTGATAAATGGCGCAATGCTGCGCAAGCTACTCAAGAAATTGTGCAGTTTATGGGCAAGACACGTCATTAAAAGCAACAACTAAACGATGTCCAAGCTACATCTCGGTCGCTTTCGTTCTGGAAATTTCGATGTCCAAGATGCTCCTCACAGAGGACGATCAATTACAGCAAAAGTGATATTCTAGCAAAAATCAAGCAAGACCGGCATGTAAGCAGTCGTAACATTGGCAACAATCTAAACATCTATCACCAAACTATGTTAAACGATTTAGAGAAATCTGGCTTTAGAAGGAAGCTTGGGTGATCTAACACGAAAACATTTACTCGATAGAATTTCCATCTGGGTGCTTCTACTGAAACGTAAGGAATTCGAGTCATTTCTGAATCGCTTGATCACGAGTGATGCAAAGTGGATAACTTGAGGACAACAATGTGCGAAAAAGCCCGCGGTCGAAGCAAGAAGCTCCACAGTCTGGCAAAGCCCACACTGACATCCAAGATATTATGCTGAGAGTTCGGTGGGATTGGAAGGGATCGTACATCCAGGAAGAACGACGATAGACTCGAACCTGTATTGTCGACAATTAGGGCGAGTGCACGTACAATTCCAAAGAAACGGCCAGAACTAGTCAACAGAAAACGTGTCGTATATCACGTTCACAACGCCAGACTGCATATATCTTTATCGACCCGTCAGAAATTGAGAAAACTTGGCTGAGAGATTTTAATCCATCGACGCTATAGCACGAACCTAGCATCGTCAGACTATAATTTGTTTTGGTCTCGCCAGAAATCCCTGAATGGCGTTAAATTCGTTTTAAAAGAAGCTTGTGAAAACCATGTGCCACAATTTTTTGACCAGAAATCACAGAAGTTCTGTAGCGACAGGATTATGATTTTGCCAGAATAAAGTCATCTAACAAAATGGTGCATATGTGGTTTCTTAACGTTATTCTCAAGTTTGACTTCCAAAGGCTCAACACATTTTAGACAACTTGATATCATGGTATATTTTTCCAAAGCATACTGTTTTACATTTCACAGTGTAGATAGTTAATTTTGCGTTCTATCGAGGTAAACATTTTTACCTTTACTTTTCATCAAAAAATTTTAAGATGATACAAATGTGGATTAATACCATAAATATTTATTAAATGGCAGTACATACGGTGAAACACCAATTTTCGGTATTGACTCTACTATTTATGAGCAATAGCTACTAAATTGTGTTCTTGGGTACATAGTTTAAAACTCAAAATCCTACTTTGACCCCCTAACTTTCGTTCAAGTCATTATCCTTACTGTTTCAATCATCCTCAGGCGCAGACGTGATGCTAGCCGAAATCGATTTTGTTATTACAAGGTATGGTCAAAAAGCACGGTGAATTTAGTTGCATAGTAGCATCTATCGATGTTGTATCCATTTCAACTAGTAAACCCGGTAGCCTAAACCTTTGGTACAGTTAGTGTTGATTTTGAACGAGTTGTGACATGTTAATGGGCTTCCAGAGGCAGAGGAGTGAGGACATGTTAAGAGCGTCTGTCGTGGCGCTAACATTAAGTTTTGTTCTAAGATTTAAAAAAGTTCCAAAGAAGCTCACGAAACGTGAAAATCAGTGTATGGCGATGAAACGGTGACATTGAAGACTGTTTACAAGTGGTATGAGCGATTCAGAAGCGGCCACGACAGAGCAGCTGAACGCCCTTCCAAAAGAAGCCTTCCAGTCTTGGATTCACTGTTGGGATAAGTGCATTGCTAGCCGAGAATAGTACTTTGAAGGAAATTAAATCAAATTCTATGTAAGCGTATTCCTTTGTTTTTGATAAAATAATTCATCATACTTTTTGATCACACCCCGCACATTATTATATCGTTTTAAAACCTGTAAATTGAAAAGTGAGCACCAAGTGTTCATCTGTACACTTCTGTAGCTTCTTAGTGTCCACTGCTATTGTTGCTTAAACTTGTTTACGGGCTTGCAAAATAATGAAATAAATGCCACTTACTCTTAGTGTACTCAGAGTACTGAAAATGTCAATTGAGTAAGTTCTTTATGTTTGAATCTAGCTTTGTATAATATTCACATTTGATCACTTATTTCTTTGTTCCTGTAATTAAGCAACCTCGATGTTGAACTTTAACATTGATACTATTGGTTTTTGTTTTAATTTTATATTTTAGTTTAATAAGTCGCACTAGTTATAATTCCTTTTCCATCTTCTTCCCGAAAATGGCTTCCGTACTGATTATGAAGATTGATGTTGCCATATCAATGATGGTATTTGTTCTCTGCGTGAAAAACAGTGTTTTTATTATCTTTTCAAAACTATCCTAATTTTAATTCAGTTCTTATTCTGACGAAGAAAAATTCAAAAAACATTTCTATCAATGTTGTTTGAGCAAGAGTATAAGACTTCGATTCAGTCTACTTCATGGTCTGGTGTTTGAAGATGTCTGGACAGTCCTGATGTATGGGGAGTGAGGGGTTCTTCACCTCTCGCATCCCTTGTGTGTTCTCTAATCCTCGTCTTGATAGTCTTTTGCATTTGCGACAAACAGTACATAAGAATGACCAAAAGGAATATGTAAATCCATATGAAGGGTAAGGGGAAAAAAGAAGGAATGTCACAAAACTGTATTTTCGAGAAAACGGTGTTTTAATATTGAAAGCCGCGTAAAAAAGAATACGATTAGTCAAAACTTTTGCCCCTTTATACATGGATATTTTTACATTTACGGATGCTTACATATACAGTCAAATAGTACCAAGAGTCACCAACAAATAGAACAAAGTACCCGATAAAGCACACACATGGACATTCCTTGTTTTTTCCCCTTACCCTTCATGTTTGACAAATGATCTATGTAATAAGTTTTGTAAGAAAAAATAAAAAAATTCGGTATGCCGAAGATCTTGGGTTCCAGTCTCGGTCCAATCATACATTATTATTATTATTTTTAACTCTGTGTAACATTGAATTTGCACCTATAGAGGAATTGGTGTTGTTTCCTCAATTCGTTAATATTTTCTATAGTTCTTATTTTTAACAAAATATAATGCCCAGATTTTATTTATACGACGGTATTTTGTTTGGGGGGTACATTCATGCTCGAACAGAGTTTGATTATTTCGTAACTTCTAAAATTCCGTTGTAGCATATGTCGCTCTTATTAGACTTCCAAACTATGCTCTGCATAAGTGTCGAAAGTCTTATAGAATGGCTATGTCTGTCTGGTGACAGCTATCAGAGCGAAAATGGTAAGAGATATCGAAAAGCGGTTTCCTGCAATCGATTCAGCATCCAAAAGAGTAGGTTCCATTTCCTCCGTTAACTCTGTATGTAAACCTGAAGTGGTAGAAATCAACAATTTCGGGTTTCAACTTTGCTCGCCATAGACCAAAAACCGTAATAGATAGCGACAGGAAGTTTTATGCAATCAATTCAGTATCTCAGAAGAACATAGTCACCATCCGCAACACTTACCAAAACTAGAAGTGGTTGAAATTTCCTAGTACTTCTGGTTTCAATATATATTTCTGTAGAGCAAATACGGTAGCAGATATTGAAAAGTGGTTTCTGGAATCGATTCAGCGTTCCAAGGATAAATACCTTCTTCCCCCATTAATCCCCTCTTCAAGCCAGAAGTGGTAGAAATAAACCATTTTGATTTCAATGTTGATAGCCACAGAACAAGAACGGAAATATATAGGGACAGGGTGTTTTTTTAAAAAAAAATCTATTTAGCGCACACACGGCAAAATGCACTGTTTAGATGAACAAAAATCGAGTTTCGACTTGTTAAGAATAGGTCTATAATGTATTGAGAAACGTTCTGCAAGAACCCTAGTATCAAAGTAGGCATCTATTTTTTCTTTGAGGCTATAGTAACATAGCGAGAGGAGCTTCTAAACTATCCGATTTCAAATAAAAACGCGCGGTTCGCCTGAGTCGTAAACCCATGCGTACAAGAAGAATAAACGTGTATTGTGTTGTTATAACTGATCTGTAAAACATACTGCGTATGTATTCTGGACCTACAGTTCATTAATTGAATGTGAAATGAATCAAGATCTTGGCAAATATCCGTCATTTGTAGAAAAATCGATATAATCGTTTTTGGCGAGACATACAAGAAAAGTTCCAAAGAGTACCGCGCTAGCTTGTTGTTTGTGTGAAAAAGTTACCTATTAAAGTTGTTATATATATAAAATAAAGGTATCACAAAGGACCACTTCATAAAATAGTGCTGTGTGTACATGGAGTGTACACAATTTGATAAAACAGTAAGATAACAAAAAATAAATAAATAAAAATAAAAAAGAGAAGGAAAAACACAATAAAACACAAGTTTTGTGAAGAAATGAGTTGAGTTGTTAATCAGCCAAAGCAGGAGGGGAAAACAGTACTGATGGTAACGTTGCAAGAACATTCATCGATGCTCCAAATAAAGTGGCAGAAATTAAAGGTCTTGATGCTAGACTTAAACACTTTGAGTACCTTGTCAAGGTGCCGTTATAATCAACACAAAAGTATTTTACAACCTACTGTTTAGACACAGATAATTTATTCATCGTGTTGTACAGCTGGAATAAGGTCAGTGCATCTGTACACAAGGTTCTCATATATGACGCAGACATAATCGAATCAATGCCGCTGCGATTAAGACATATGTCTGAAGTCACAATTGAAGGCTAGTCAGAATGGAATATAAGAATATTCGTCTTTTCTATCCAGAAAATCCTCTAGAGTGAATACAAATGAATTGATGTATTGTTGATATAATCCAATTCGGTAATTTTCGCTCACAGGAAAGCACTTAAGGAAACAAGAAAACCTTTTTCACAGGAAGAAGTGATTGACATTCCAAACTTCCCTACGGATGTAGCTATGGGTCCCGCTGATAACATTGGTGATGATTCCATGATTAACAGTGACTAACCTGATTTATCCAGATGATTTAAAAAAACAACTTGTCATTTGTTAGAATCTTATGTATCGTTAAATAAATATGGAATTATTTTTGCATTTTCCATTTCTTTGATAATATTTACTCATAATGCAACCCCCATGAATATGTAGTTGTTTTATTTTTTATCTTCATCTCAATCCTTTTGCGTAATATATTAATCCTAGAAGCAACTGCAATCATTTTTGCAACCATTATACTTTTGTCCATCTAAATAGTGCATTTTGTCTTGTATGCGGGGTATCAAGGGAATATACCATCTCTACCGTAATACTCTACTAAAATCGGAAGTGGTAGAAATTTATGGCTTATAGATTTGTTTCAACGTTGAATTGGCATAGTTTGGAAACCTATCGTAGATTTCAGAACTTTGAAACGAAACCACTTTATTTTATTTTATTTACTTAAGTTCCAGATACAGCGGGTTAAGTAATTTTATAGCGGGAAAATTAAAAAAAAAAAAAAAAACGTATAAAAAGAGATTTTGAAGTGAAGTTGCTAATGTATGATCCCATTCTCCTAGCAGTCACGTGGTGAAGCTGAATAAAAACTCATACCGAGATTCGACTTGCTACTTCTGAAGCGAGAAACAGTAACCGAAACATCTTCACATGCAATATTGTATAATAAAATGATGTTTTCGTTCATCCGTTATATCTTTATTAGGGCTGAAACTTAATAATACCCTCCAAATCAATATTAGCAGGTAGTTGATTAAACATATAGTAGATCCAAAGATTAGACTATCCATGGACAATAATTTATACTGACATTCAAATATTGTGTCCATATCCTTGGTTGTATTTAGTGCGGAACACGGTGGCTCAGTGGTAGAGCGCTTACCGCTGGTGTGTGGAGTTTCTGGTTCGATTGCTGGCCAAGTAAATTTGTGGTGGACAACATCGTATCCATGGGTTTTCTCAGGTTACTCCCGTGTCTTACACTTTCTCATTCCACCAATTCTTCCATCATTCACTTGCGTGAATCATTGTCCCCCTTAGCCTAAACGGCATAACGTCGGACGTTAAACTGAAATTTTACATTTTTGATTCTGTTTGTTATGTAAAGCAAGCATATATACAAATTTTGTGGAATTTTTTCTACAAAATATGTTCACTTCTGTCCTACATTCCAAGGTTATGCCGGTTAGGCTAAAGGAGACGGTGATTATGAGAGATGGGTGAAAATGGTGGAATGAAGAAAGTGGGAGGAAACGGGAGAACCCGAGAAAACCCGCGAGCACGGTGTTTGTCAACCACAAAGTCCACACGGCGCGAGCTGGGATCGAACCAGGGACCCCAAGCACCGGAAGTGAACGCTCTACCACTGAGCCCCCGCTTTTTTTTTTTTTTTTTTTTTTAATACTCGTTTAATCTTTTGTGTGTTGAATTCTAAAGCGTTCAAGTTATCTTCACGAAAAATATTTTGAAGCTAAAGATAGATATTCATGCCCAATCGAGCTTCTATTGTTGTTATGAGTTTCTTCTATACAATGCATTATGAGTTGCAGCAGTTCGTAGATCAAAAAATTAGAACTACTTTGTACATGATTCATACATTTAATGAATAAACAGATTTAGGAAAAAAATATATATATTTCTATTAACATTCTGTGTAACTACAGAGAGGATTGGAGAAACATTACGTTCTTCCTAAATAAATAATAATTAAAAAAAAAAGCCCTGATAAATGTTGACATCTTGTCACTTCAACTACTTTAGCTCTGGTACAAATACATTTTGTGCAGACTCCTCTAAATTCTGGCTACTTTTGAGGAAATACAACGGCTCAAATAAATATCAATAAATAACCTCTAACGTGCAAATGATCAGCACATATGTTAGGTAGATAATATATTTCGATAGTTGCTTTTGAGAACAATCTACTCGTGATCTAAAGAAGTAACAACAGAATACAACATGTGCAAAATTGAACATGACTACTATTTAGTTTCGTACGGTAACCATTTTGAAAGTATTTTTTTTTCTTAATTCGTTACTGAGATGAAATATTATGTTGTTTTCTTAGTTTCCCGCGTAGGTTCAGTTTCTGAATTATTTTCGTAAAGTATACACCATTAGCTGATATATTGGTAACTATATCCACTCACAAGATTTACTTGCGTTTCACATGCACTTCACATCACACGCAAACACATTGATCATCATACACATATACGTAACATTTTTCATTTTCTCAAATATTAAAAATGATACCAAAAAATTGTAGTAACAAAATTCGTAGCGCTAATATTTACTCTCGAATTCTTTCGTTGACACAATGTATTATCAATCTTACTCAAGTATAATACAACATACGCAAGATATCGACTTGGTTCCTCTGGTCATATAAGAACAATCTAGTGCAATAAGTGGCACTCATTGTATGAATAGAACTCCTATGGCTTCATCTTGGAAGTCCACTTTATCTACAGTCCTATTTGAAGAACTGTAATTGACAATATAACTTTAAGTGATATTGTGTAAAATATATCCATTCCCATGAAATATAAGTCGCTTAAATCAGTCTTGTCTGTCGGATGCAGCACTACATCCCAACTGTCTACGTTTATAGAGCACTATCCTCTGGTTTATTCAATTCCTCTTCTGTCAAAGTAACTGGTCAAGACTTCTTACATGTAGGAGGAAGTAAGTGTTTGGAATCTTGAGATGCTGGTTCGCCACATGGACCTGGCAAATTTACTGCTACAGACGACCTACATAAAAATAATTTTAAAAATCATAATACAGTAATTATATTTTTTATCTCAATCTGCTAGAATACACCAAAATATAAAAATAAATAGAGGTGTCCTAAATAACAGAAACCAGCGAGAAATTTAACCGTCTAGCAGCCTTAGCATATAAATTTTACAATACAAATAATTTCATCATCACAATATATAAAATAAATCCCGAGAAACTTTATTAGGATGAATTCACTCTTATCTGATCGGTATGAACTCTCGAGGGGTGATTGGTAAGCCTAAAAGAAAGTATGATCTGTCAGGAAAGTAAATGTACACCTATTTTTCGAGTCTGGCATTCCTGCGCTCCATCCGTGGAGAGTATGAGAATTAAATCAATCAAATGTTTACTGAGGGGCAAAAAGAAAAACTTAATCTGAATAAGACATTGCAGAGGGGCACAAGCTGTGAATACGAATAGTGCATTGCGTAAATAAAGGACGACACCGAAAGAGAAAGCCAGAAACAGCTTTTAAACTTACAAAAAAAGAGTAAAAATTGTCGAAGTGGGAACATAAAACACAAATACAACAAATACGCCGACAACTAAACGATCACCATGCCATGATCTTGGTGTAGTGTTAAGGTGCTGGCTTATAAATGCAAAGGACGCAAGTTCGAATCCTCGGCGAGGACATTTTTAAAAATTTTTGTTAATAATACATACAACTCATGAGAGATGGTAAAAGAGGTCGTATTTAGTTTTTCGTAGCAATTTTTATTGGTAATGTTTAGTACTGATAATACTTTTTGTCTTTGCGTATTGCTTTTGTTCTTGTCTTCATTTCGAAAGAGAAGATAATCCGAACAAATTCCACCAAAATTCCTCATATTTTGAATGTAAACGCCATTTGCAATTAGTAAAGAATAAAAATTGAACGTTCCGAAGTAGCTGCAAAAAGTAAAAGGAAAAACATGGAAGTGGACCATACTCATGGTTACTAAAAATACAATTTCTACATGCCTTACACCTCCCGACCACGTTTCTACGTTAGCAAGTAAGAGGCTTGTGTTTAGGTTAGGCTCGTCAATACGTTTTGCAAAGGGGCCCGGTTTAGCTCTGACGCACCATAGGTGCGAGAAGGGAGAAAAACACTTTTTCTCTCTCCCTCTGTGTGTCTATTTATCTATCTATTTGTATATATATAACGCTATTTGTGAATGCCATAACCACCCTAATTTTCAGCGGATTGAGACGAAACTTGGCACAAACATTAATTGTTGAAATATCTTGATGAGTTCGTTAACCAGAATAATCAGATGAAAATGTTCAAAATGGTGGCCCTTCAAACTCTTAAAAAGTTCCAAGGGAACCAAATTTCGCCCATAAATAGGTATTCAGAAAGTTTGAATAAATTTTTCTCTTTTACTGAAATATTTGTGTGCAGAAACTTATTGAAATATTGGACCCGATTAATCGCCTAAAGAAGGTTCACGCCCTTTCGCTACGGTCAGGGTTTTTTTTTTTTTTTTTTTTTTTTTTTTGCAGGAGGGGGTTATCTTCCTATTGGAACAAGATGATTGTTACTGATGATATGAAATTACACATTGGAAGTGAAGTAACTTGTGTAACGTGTTATTTGAAAGAATAATATAATAAATGTGCATTCCTCTAACACAGAGAACTGTAATTCATGTATTTCGAGTTCGGGAGCCTGAATGGCGAGGAGTGTTATTTGATTTGCTTTTTAGTAACACATTGCATTGCAAATAAAGGTAGGCAACATTAATGGTAAGTAAAATAATAATAATAATAATAATAATAATAATAATAATAATAATAATAATAATAATAATAGGTGTTGTTTGTGGCAAGGTAATATCTTAATCAATTCTTCTTCAAACGTAATGATTGTAACGCCATATCTCCCTTACAAACAAAATATTAGCAATTTATATCGAGAGAACGGGAAACTGTAGAGCGATGGGACCAACGTTGGACAGTATGCACTCATAGTACTCAGAAAAGTAAGCGATTTCAATGCAAAATGGACGAAGAGTCATTGTCATGGGTACTCATGGGGCCACGGCAGAGCACTCTTTAGGCAAAGTGTCAATAACTTATATCGAGAGGTGATACTGGGATGGGACCAACGTTGGCCACCGTGGACCCATAAGGCGCATCGAAAAAATTAGGGAGGCGGGCGCCAGCCAGCCTTACTTATTTCCACATAATAATATAAAATTATATTGTCGAAATACACACACGAGTTAGCTACTAATATTTCATATTATTATTATTATTATTATTATTATTATTATCTACAGCGTCTTTTCATTACGTGAGCATGTTTGACATGAAACCAAAGAGAAAATCCATCCTGTAGCGAAAAGAAACAATACTTTCTCTCAAATGGATAAAATATCAAGCCGAGATTGATTCGAACTCGCATGGACGGCGCGAAAAGCCAGTGCTTTGTCCACTTTTTTTTTTAACTGACTCACCGAACGCGTTTCAGTAACTTACTTATTGCTAATTTTACTTGCTTAACTCGTTTAACTTGCTTTTTCTAATAATTTATAACGACAGGGACACGAACACAGAAACATCGAGAACAGTTAAAAATGATAGATGCTCTCCCGCCGAGAATCGAACCCGAGACTTCATACACCCAAGGCTCACGTGCTAGCCTCTAGACCAGCGGCGATGGCAACGCTCACTTCCTGTGTCGTAAGGGATTACGACCACTGTATTGCCAGCTATCACTTCTGTGGGTTGTATACTATGATCACACGTTTCTTCTTTGCTGGAAGAGTAAAACCTACATTATATGTAATACATGAGGTATTTAAACCTACATGCTCTTCATATAATGTAATAAAAGGGTCATGGTGTCGGATTTTAATACATGACGTATTGCAGTATACAACATGCTTTGCATTACTTGTTTGTTTGTAGACAGCTACTAGCTTAGTGTTCTGAAAGGTTGTGTATAAACTAGGGATAGCCCGTTCCGGAATTATTAGTTTTCGGACTCCCGAAAGTAAAGCCGGATAAATTCCGAAATTCTTCTGAATTCCGGAGTATAACTGAATTCCATAATTTTGCGAAATCCGAAAAGTGAAAGTTCCGCTTCCGAAAAATGAATTTATTTTGGTTAATATGAATCGTGGCGGAAATAAGTCTTTGACCAGGTAATGGCGACTGCTTTGAAAGAAATGGGGAGTATGAGAATTCAATCTGTCATATTTGTAGTTTCATGTGGAGAAAGAACGAACTTGTGAACCAGTGGTTTAAGAAAAACTCAAGTTATTAATATAAACTTTGCCGACTTCATAAAAGAAATACGAAAGACATTTTGAATCGAAAAATGTAACATACAAGTTTGCAAGCGGAGACAAAGAAACCTAACGTAACCAGACTAAAGACGGATCGTTTACCGCGTAGCGATCGCGGTTCTGTGGTCAAGGTGCTTCTGCGAATGCACGTTGCAATTTTTTTTTTCTTACTTTAGAATTTTTGATGGCGATTGATCAGCGATAACATACGTTTTATTATATTCAGATATTTGAATACTCGGATGTTTCAATGCTTGAACTATCAAATCTTCAGGAATAATAATAGTAATAATAATAATTATTATTATCTCGTAGAAGATTAAAAGCTAGAAGCTAAATTATCGCTCAGGTCATACCATTACAAGGAGAAACGTGACATTTGGAAAGAATATTTCGGTTTGGTTTAATGTTGCTCACGAGAAGAGGAGTTTCTCATCTCGTTTCTAAAACAAATAAAATAACATGAGAATTAACATTTTACATTCGAGACGGGTCAGGGCTAAATCAAAATTTTCGTCTCTCTTTGGAGATGAGAATCGAGACGAGACGAAAAGTATCGTAAACATTTCCCGTCTTGTCTCGATTCTCGAAATAGTGTATGTCAATTCTTTAAGTAACAATTGCTCTGTAGACTGAAAATGAAATGAAATCTTTAAGCTTTACGTCCCACGGTTATGCCGGTTAGACTAAAGGAGACGGTGATGGTGAGAGATGAGTGAAATGGTGGAATGAAGAAAGTGGGAGGAAACGGGAGAACCCCGAGAAAACCCACGAGCACGGTGTTTGTCCACCACAAAGTCCACACGCTCTGTAGACTGAATCTCATAGGCTATTTCGTTACATTGTATTTCAGAGCTCACTGAATTATGCTCTGTGTAGGTATTTTTGTAGCAAAGCTTTTATATTTACCTCTGCATATTCTAAAAATTAGTTTATTATATGCCTTACTGTCGCGTGATATTCAGTTATATTTATTACAGTTATTTTCCTCAAAACATACTTTCTACATGAAACTTCAATAAAAGGTTCTAGTTTAAAATGTTGGTAGTTGCAGAGGCGTGTCTTGAAGGTACGGAACCCTTTCCCCGAAATATCTACTTTTAAGTAAGTTTTGCCAAATTTCAGGGCAAGTTTAAAACTATTATTATTATTATTATTATTATTATTATTATTATTATTATTATTATTATTGTTGTTATTATTATTATTATTATTATTATATCAACTCCATGTATAATCACGGTTTGTATCTGAATAGTAAAAGCTAATTGACTGTCGATCTCGGTCGTCTGGAAGTCTTCAGGAGGCAAGGACATCGGTCACGTTCTGGGTTTGAGTTCCGAAGGGGCAAGTATTTGGGCTCGAGCAAAAAATTGTTAAAAGTTATAGGCTTCATCCAAACATATTCAAAACAGCTGGGACCGGGTTTGGGTTTCTCAACGGCTCGAGCGGCTCGGCTTACAGCTCATTCAATATCGAACCGAATCGAGAAGTGAGCCGAGCCAACAGCTCACCACACCGAGCCGATTTGAGCCATCGGCTTAGTTGAGCTGAGTCGAAACGTGCTGATGAACTAGTTTCACCTTAGCTGGCTCGAACCGGTTCACATGAGCCGAGTAGGTGACCCATCCCAACCGAGAAAGCTCGAGCCATCGGCTCAATTGAGCTGAGTCGATGGCTTGTTCCAACTAAGCCGGCTCGGGTCATCGGCTCACCCCAATCGAGCCGACTCGAGCTGTTCGCTCAGTTGATACGAGCCGAGCCGGTTGATATCACTACCCGAGTTGGTCTTCTGCTTGGGCTCAAGAATTCGACCGTGCAGATCTCAGCTTTGATTTTAAGAACTACAGTATATACTTATATTGGTGATTACGATATTTGAGGCTGTCTCGTAATAATAATAATAATAATAATAATAATAATAATAATAATAATAATAATAAACTCTTGTCTTCTCGTTATCTAGACGAGACGAGATACACTAAAATTGCCCCACGAGATGCACTAAAATTACGAGATGAGACGCACCTCTGTCGTGAGCAACACTAAAAGTATTCCACATTACTGCTTACATTTCTCATGGCTTTTGCTTTCCAGTCTGATCAGGCCAATATTTCAAAACGAGTTAAAACGAGCTGAACGAGCGAGAGAGCCATTATCAAACTCAACTCAACTCGAAACTAGACCTCGAAAACAGCGACTTGGCTCGGAACTCAATTCAAGAAAATTACCTTTGACTCGACTCAAATTGTACTCGAGCTGAATTGAATTTTGGCTCGACTTGTGCTCATCCCTATTCGTGTTTGTATTTTATGTTTCCACTTCAACAATGTCTACTCTTTTTTCTCCTTTTACCTGCTGTTTCTGGATTTCTCTTTCGGTGTCGTCCTTTATTTACACCGTGCACTATTCTTATTCCCAGCTTGTGACCCGCTTCAATCTCTTATTCAGTTTAGGCTTTTCTTCTTACATTGACTTCACATGAGATTGATTTAATTCTCACTTTCCGCGCACGACCGATGAAAATGTTTTATTATTATTATTATTATTATTATACTATTGAACTTGCACGGCAAAATTACTGTATAATACGATATCATTTCTGTAATTTTACTCCATTGTATGTTATTTAGTTTATTAATGGGCACTAAATTGTCTCCAGATCAACGAATAAATTAACTACGGCATGCACTTTGGTGGAAATATCATTGCAATAAGATTATTGGTTCGTTCCAAACATGTTCATGTAATGATATTTCCACCAAAGTGCATGCCGTAGTTAATTTATTCATTGATCTGGAGACAATTTAGTGCCCATTAATAAATTAAATAACATACAATGGAATAAAATTACTGAAATGATATCGTATTATACAGCAATTTCGCCGTGCAAGTTCAATAGTATAATAATAATAATAATAATAATAATAATAATAATAATAATAATAATAATAATAAAACATTTTCATCGGTCGTGCGCGGAAAGTGAGAATTAAATCAATCACATGTCAAGTCAATGTAAGGAGAAAAGTCTAAACTGAATAAGACATTGAAGCGGGTCACAAGCTGGGAATAAGAATAGTGCATGGTGTTAATAAAGGACGACACCGACAGAGAAATCCAGAAACAATAGGTAAACGAATCAAAAAAAGTAGAAATTGTTGAAGTGGAAACAAAATACAAATACAAATAGGGATGAGCAGGAGTCGAGCCAAAATTCGACTCGACTCGAGTTCAATCCGAGTCGAGTCAAAGGTATTTTTCTTGTAGTACTTAAAATTATACTGTAGTTCTTAAAATTAAGGCTGAGACCTGCACGGTCGAATTCTTGAGCCCAAGCAGAAGACCAACTCGGGTAGTGATATCAACCGGCTCGTATCAACTGAGCGAAGTTGTTGTATTACTATACATCTGCTTCCGCCCCTGTCAAATCTGGTCGATCTCGTTGACGCGACATATTTGCTTTTTTATACCCCTTTCTTCGTTTACTGAACAAAACAGTAACTATTCTGAAATATACTACTGCGCATGCCTCGTAGATAAATATTTCTGATGCCAATAGTTTCCGTTTTGTCCAAGGAATGTTCTTTTTCTTATTCCCAGCATGACCCTTTTATTACATTATATGAAGAGCATGTAGGTCTAAATACCTCATGTATTACATATAATGTAGGTTTTACTCTTGCAGCAGAGAAGAAACATGTGATCATAGTATACAACCCACAGAAGTGATAGCTGGCAAGACAGTGGTCGAAATCCCAAACGACACAGGGAGAGAGTGGTGCCCTTCCCGTTGGTCTAGTCGCTAGCACGTGCGCCTTTGGTGTATGGAGTTCCGGGTTCGATTCCCGGCGGGAGAGCATCTATGATTTTTAACTGTTCTCGATGTTTCTCTGTTCGAGTCTCTGTCGTTATAAGTTATTAGAAAAAGCAAGTTAAACGAGTGAAGCAAGTAAAATTAGCAATAAGTACGTGACTGAAACACGTTCAGTGAGTCAGTTAAAAAAAAAAAGTGGACAAAGCACTGGCTTTTCGCGCCGTCCATGCGAGTTCGAATTAATCTCGGCTTGATTTTTTATCCATTTGAGAGAAAATATTGCTTCTTTACGCTACAGGTAGTCCACTCTTTTCGTATTTTTCGCTGTCGTTCACAGTTAAAGTAACTGACTATTATTCTTTCTACGAATGATGGATCTTCTCTTTGGCTTCATGTCAAACACGCACACGTAATGAAAAGACGCTGTCGATAATAATAATAATAATAATAATATGAAATATTAGTAGCTAACTCGTGTGTGTATTTCGACAACATAATTTTATATTATTATGTGGAAATAAGTAAGGCTGGCTGGCGCCCCCCCCCCTATTTTTTTCGATGCGCTTTATGGGTCCACGGTGTCCAAAGTTGGTCCCATCCCAGTATCACCTCTCGATATAAGTTATTGACACTTTGCCTAAAGAGTGCTCTGCCGTGGCCCCATGACTACCCATGACAATGACTCTTCGTTCCTTTTGCATTGAAATCGCTTACTTTTCTGAGTACTATGAGTGCATACTGTCCAACGTTGCTCCAATCGCTCTACAGTTTCTCGTTCTCTCGATATAAATTGCTAATATTTTGTTTGTAAGGGAGATATGGCGTTACAATCATTACGTTTGAAGAAGAATTGATTAAGATATTACCTTGCCACAAACAACACCTTTTATTATTATTATTATTATTATTATTATTATTTTACTTACCACTAATGTTGCCTACCTTTATTTGCAATGCAATGTGTTACTAAAAAGCAAATCAAATAACACTCCTCGCCATTCAGGCTCCCGAACTCGAAATACATGAATTACAGTTCTCTGTGTTAGAGGAATGCACATTTATTATATTATTCTTTCAAATAACACGTTACACAAGTTACTTCACTTTCAATGTGTAATTTCATATCATCACTAACAATCATCTGGTTCTGATAGGAAAATAACCCCCTCCTGCAAAAAAAAAAAAAAAAAAAAAAAAAAAAAAAAAAAAAAAAAAAACCCTGACCGTAGCGAAAGGGCGTGAACCTTCTTTAGGCGATTAATCGGGTCCAATATTTCAATAAGTTTCTGCACACAAATATTTCAGTAAAAGAGGAAAATTTATTCAAACTTTCTGAATACCTATTTATGGGCGAAATTTGGTTCCCTTGGAACTTTTTAAGAGTTTGAAGGGCCACCATTTTGAACATTTTCATCTGATTATTCTGGTTAACGAACTCATCAAGATATTTCAACAATTAATGTTTGTGCCAAGTTTCGTCTCAATCCGCTGAAAATTAGGGTGGTTATGGCATTCACAAATAGCGTTATATATATACAAATAGATAGATAAGTAGACACTCAGAGGGAGAGAGAAAAAGTGTTTTTCTCCCTTCTCGCACCTATGGTGCGTCAGAGCTAAACCGGGCCCCTTTGCAAAACGTATTGACCAACCTAACCTAAACACAAACCTCTTACTTGCTAACGTAGAAACGTGGTCGGGAGGTGTAAGGCATGTAGAAATTGTATTTTTAATAACCATGAGTATGGTCCACTTCCATGTTTTTCTTTTTACTTTTTGCAGCTACATCGGAACGTTCAATTTTTATTCTTCACTAATTGCAAATGGCGTTTACATTCAAAATATGAGGAATTTTGGTGGCATTTGTTCGGATATTCTTCTCTTTGGAAATGAAGAAAAGAATAAAAGCAATACGCAAAGACAAAAAGTATTATCAGTACTAAACATTACCAATAAAAATTGCTACGAAAAACTAAATACGACCTCTTTTACCATCTCTCATGAGTTGTATGTATTATTAACAAAAATTTTTAAAATGTCCTCGCCGAGGATTCGAACTTGCGTCCTTTGCATTTGTAAGCCAGCACCTTAACCACTACACCAAGATCATGGCATGGTGATCGTTTAGTTGTCGGCGTATTTGTTGTATTTGTGTTTTATGTTCCCACTTCGACAATTTTTACTCTTTTTTTGTAAGTTTAAAAGCTGTTTCTGGCTTTCTCTTTCGGTGTCGTCCTTTATTTACACAATGCACTATTCGTATTCACAGCTTGTGCCCCTCTGCAATGTCTTATTCAGATTAAGTTTTTCTTTTTGCCCCTCAGTAAACATTTGATTGATTTAATTCTCATACTCTCCACGGATGGAGCGCAGGAATGCCAGACTCGAAAAATAGGTGTACATTTACTTTCCTGACAGATCATACATATTGTTTAATTAAAAATAAAATAAAATAAATAAAAATGAAAAGTAAAATGACAGTTATGAAAGAAAACAGATAATGGCATTCTGCTCCTGTACAGGTTTGAAAAAAAAAAATCACGATATTTTTTAAATATATCATTTCTTTGCTATTTTTATTTAAATCGTTTTTTTCTTTTAATTTGAATAATTGGTAGTCGTTTTCAAAACAATAACACTTATATTCCTTTTTATTTGTTAACTTGAGGCATTTCTGTTTTATTATTATTATTATTATTATTATTATTATTATTATTATTATTATCATTATTATTATTATTATTATTATTATTATTATTATTAGGTAATGTTAGAATAAAAGAGAAATCGGAGTTTCCCGATATTTATGTTGTGTCTTTCGCAAGGTGTTTCTCTCACGGGCAGTTACTCAGTAACAGTACATTATTGTCCTTTTAACATCTAAGGGCGGGCGGGGTGATTTCGCGAATTCAATTCACAATAATTGGACAAAAAAAGTACTGTATAGTAATCTTAGTATATTTTTTAAGCATCTTAATCAGTGAACAACCAAAATAAAATATGCACGTGTGGAACATGTTATCATTTTGCAAACTGCAAAAGTTTTTAAAACTCTGTTTATAAAGAACTAATTAACGAACTAACTCTATGGCATATACAGCACGGAGGTTCAATGCTGCGTTCATAAAAGCTCTCCACTGACTTCTGTCTTTAGTCAACTGGATCCAGTTTCTACTTCGCATTTCTATTTCTAAGAGATCCATCTTAATATTGCCTTCCATCTGCGTTTAGGTCTTTCTAATTATCGTTTAAGAATTGGATTTCCAATTAAAACTTTGAAAGCTTTTTTACTTCCATTCTGGTTACATGACCTGCCCACCTTGACAACTCTAACAATGTTTGATAAATGGTATAAATTAGGCAGTTCCTCGTTATGAAGTTTCCGCCATTCCTCATTCTCGTTCCTCTTCGCTCCGAATATTCGTCTCAGGATTTTCGTCTCAAATGCTTTCAATCTGCGTTCTTCCCGCAAAATAAGCGACAGTGTTTCGCAAACATACAGCACAATAGTCATGATTATCGTTTTATACACGTATATATTTTAAGCTTCACATTCCTCGACAAAATTCGCGCCGACCAACTGAATACATTTTATTGTCCTTTCATCATAACTTTTTCATACCGAATATCTTTGCTTTAAAGCAAAGGTAAACTTGCATATCATCATGAATTGTACATGAATATAAATATTTCTGCACTTAGTACGACAAAAGATAATAGTACAATATGTAATATATTATAGTAGTCAGGTGTTTCTAATAAAGAATGGCATATTTAAATATATATGTTTCATTTTCGTTTCTATTTATTAACTAACTGAAGTGACTGTTCTTAGCACGGGAAGAATATGTTTATGGCAAACTCTGTTTCCCATCCTCGTTAGAATGCGTATTTGAATCGGAATGAAATAACATAATTTATTTCAAACGGTTCGATTTTTTCCCGTTACGATGAGACAGACAACGTTGTTATTTTTATATACTAAAAAAAGAAGAAAAAGTACAGAAATTCTCCAGTCCCTTCCCTCCTAAAAAGCGATTTTTTTTTTATAAAACTCTGGACATATGTCTACTTACCTTTGATAAGCAGTTTACATACGAAAATTCATTTTCCGAATGTGAGGGTTAGATACTATATTTTTGACATACATTGTGGTCCAAAAGTGTGGAAACATTGCAAAATATAACCGAAGTAAAATGTAGGTGGGAAAAAGGGATGAGGGAAATATTTGGGGACAAATTATAATGATGTCCGCATCTTGAATTTTACGCAAATGGTTTAAATGGAAACCATAGCATATGATGTATCATTTTAATAACAAATTTTCGAGCGACATTGAAAGCCATTGTTATTTTTTGTTCTAGTGCTAATCACGATTTATTCTTAACCCATTAACTTCGATCCCAAATATGAGTTATTTTGTTTAAACTTGCATCATTAAGATCCCACCATCACACAGTATGCTTAAGATGCGAATTTCAAATTTACACTCGATTGGTGTCCCAAAATGGCCAGAAACAGCACATTTTATTTGTTTTAAACTTTAAAAAAATGAATGTTAATAGGTTCTACTAATTAGATTGCACGTGCTTTGACTTTTATACAGTTCTTTAGAAAACGAATTTCTCAGAAAGTGTACAGCGTTCGCAACATGCTGGAGGTGTATGTATAATCAGGGACATTAAAATACAAAATAGCATGTCGAAAGTAAATACACATGTAACAGTTTGTGTAAGACTGAAATATTCACTAAGGTGAAAGCATTTAGAGTAAAATTACTAATTTAGTCATAACTTGGGGGAGGGGGAGGAGGGGATTAACTTTTTCGAATGCTGTGATGGACACGAACTGTAAATCATTCAATCAATCTATAATAATAGCCAGAAATGGATTATAGATTCTAAACTCTTTTTCGCCACTATTAAAAGATAGATAATTGCACTTTTACATTAAATTGAGGGTGCTGAATCCAATGAAACTACTTTTAAACATATCCGTCCATGAGGTCACGAGAAAAATGACTTCAGAGTCGGATTCTTTGAGGTACCGCTTAGGATATAGTAAAATCATCTAGGCTTTGATCCATTTTTAATTTTATTTTTACACTAATTTGAAGATGGTGTATGCAATGGAACTATTTTCAAACATAACTGTCTATAGAGTCCGGAGAAAAATTACTTCAAAGTTACAAACTTTATTTATATCCCACATTTAAGATTACTTTTCCAAGAACCTCATGGGCGCGTACCGGTATGTATAAATATAGTTATATTGGATTTGACCTGCTCCTTCTTCACTCCTCACATGGCGACGTCCAAGTGAACGAGGTCAGCCGCCCATCGCTGAAACCAGTTCGAAACCCATATAACGTATGGCAAGGTCTTGTACAAATTAGGGATGGCCAAACGGAACCGGATCCGAAATTTTGGATCTTGAATCGGGATCCGGATATCCGAATCCGAAATTTCGGAGTTCAGATTCGGACTCCTGTTTTGAATATTTTATGCCTTAGATTCAGACCCAGAACTAAAACATCCATATGTATAAAATATACATAAAACTTACTAGGTGAATTTTATCTAACTCAGATAGCGGGAAAACACTTCAATTTAAATGACAAGAGATGACATCAAAATCTCATTTTCACATTTTTCGGGGTTAGACCACTGTTGCGCACACCTCATCATTTAGTCTTCTTTAAACGTACTACGAGTATGCCACTTTCATCTCAAGTCAGTAGTTGTATAGACAGGCTAGTCTAATACAAAAATGAAAAGGTTGTTGTTTGTGATCGAATTACGGCAAAACGGCTGAACCGTTCGAAATGCATTTCTGGACATACGAGGGTCGGCTGATAAGTTCTCGGCCCGACCCACTTCCGAATGTACTACCCTGATGTAATTGATGTCATGTCAAATTTTACGATTCTACCATGAACTGTTTTTATTTTACAGGTAATTGAATGAACCATGGCGGAGCCAGATGTCAAATTCACCAAAGAGAAGTTGCGAGGTGTAATGAAGTTCTTCTTCCTGCAACAGAAGTCGTCCAAGGAAATCCATGGTTGCATGCTCGACACAATGGGTGGACAGTGCCCTTCATACTCTACTGTGAAGAAATGGTGTGCGAACTTCAAGCGTGGTGAATTTTCAACAGAAGATGGTGATAGGTGTGGCAGGCCAGTGTCAGTGTCAACTCCGGAAAAAGTGGACCTGATTCATGACCTGATTTTGAGCAACAGACGGATTTCGCTTCAGGAGATAGCTCACGAAGTGCACATATCCAATGAACGTGTTGGGTCAATAATCCATGATCAGTTGGACATGCTCAAGCTTTCTGCGATATGGATTCCGAAATGTTTGAACGCGGATCAGAAACGCGAACGTGTGAGATCATCGCAGGTGATTTTACGGCATTTTGCGAACTCCAAGGTAGAATCGAATCTGACTGAGATTGCCCTCACGAAAGTCGACAGTTTTAGTCAATCAAATTTGGAGTAATTGTGACCTATTAAGACACAAAAACCAAATATCAACAGAATGAAGAGAACGCAAGGCTGTTTCCGATCACATACCACAAGTGTCTTAAAATCTTATTTTAAGCATAGGATTGAAAATCACTTTGTCAATAATTTCGAAAACTTTGCTGATTCGGAACATCCGAATTTTCTGACACAGAGTTTCGGATCCGGATCCAGTGTCCGGATATCCGGACCCAAGTGGATCTGGATCTGGCCATCCCTAGTACAAATACATTTAAGTTAATTGAATCACCCCATGTAAAGCTACAATTGATACTAATCTGCGAGGCGACCCTTAGCTCTAGATCGCCATACAAATATTCGCATCTGACAACATTTTACCAAGTTCGGTGAAGATGATGTCTTCGCCCTAAAAACCAACAGGCAGTATAACAGAATCAGCAGAATTTTTACTGTTTGAACAAGCATTCACTAACCGCATTATGACATTAAGGTTTGGAATTTAAACATAATAAACATTATTATTAAAACGTAAATAAGATTAAATAATAAAATAAGACAAAACACCAGTACTAAGATTATGAGATATACATTTTTTCAGCTACAGATATATCCCAAGATATTCACGATGTTTCTAAGATGGTTCCTGTAAAATGTTTCTGCATACCAGGTAAGTATTAACTTATGTTCGGTTAGCTTCCTACACTTCTATTAGCTTGGGTTAAGTTAACTTCATATGGCTGTTAGGTTAAGTTTATGTAGACATTCTTTTCTTCGAATATCTATATAAATTCATAATATTCATTTCACACACATATATTTTAGTATAGCTTAATCTTTGTTTATTTATTTCCTCATTTTATTAATTATTTTATTCATAATGATTTCTTCTTCTTTATCTTTAAATTATTTATATTCATTTCTTATTTTATTATATATAATTCTTTACAGAAAACGATGGGTTAATGCTGCTGTTTTCCTAGCTACAACCTCCGTGCTGGTACACGGTAAAGGTAAGTAAGCCAGAATAAACATCTATCTTATATATATAATTGATTTTGAAATTTCACATATTGAAGTACAGCGAAAAGTAAAAATGTTGAAAATCCAAGTGGGCCCGAATTTTGTGTTTTGTAACTCATATCGGTGTTGAAAATCATTGCATTAAAACATCGAATCACACAATAAATTACATTAAATTTTAAAAAAAATACAAATGTAATTTCTTATTTGACGTAAATTCCAATGGTAATTATAGATTATGTGTTTATTCTTGCTATTTTATTACCAATTTACACAAATATATTTGACCAAAATTCTTTTGGACACTTATTATTATTTTTTCTTAACAACATGTGTATCTTCCTCAACATGTGTATCTTCCTCGTGTTCCAATGGACGGATATTTTTAAAAATACTTTCGTTAGATTCAACATCCTCAAATTAGTATAAAAAATAGCAATCGGAAATTTATGTAAGCGTGGACACATTTTTTTTTTTACCAATGGCATGATCATTAATTTTTTCCAAGCTGATAGACTAATACGTAACGTGTATATATCTCTAAAACCTAAGAAGAACGCATAAGAATAATTACCTGTTGTGGCGCAAATGACTCCTCACTAAATGACCTGCTGCAAGAGCTGCCATTAGAGACAGTTCTCCTGCCAACACAGTGCCACAAACTATCCTTGCAAGTGTATTAGCATTTTCTCCAGGACACTCTGCATTTGGACCTAGTCAAAAAAATTAATTAATTCATTAATTACAAAAATAAAAGTATTAAACAAAAATAAAAAATAAGCATTTTTGCTTGTAACAAAATTTTGTCTCTACATGTTCTGAACTAAAATTTGTGGCTACAGTGTTCAATACATAGTTAATGTTGTGAAATAATTACAATTAGCTCTTTAGTAAGAAGACTGCTACATCAATACCTAATGATTTTTTATTATTTCTTAATTTAATTTAACTTTGGAATTATTCAAGACAAACGTATTTTTTTTGAATATCCTAAATTACATGTTTCTCCAGTCATTCGTTAGGTGAAAATATTTCATCAGCGTTTTTATCTATCTTCGAACAGCTAGTTAAGCAACAATCTCTGTAATAAAGCAAAGCTGAAACAAATACTGATGTTTTTTCTATTTAATTCAATTGCAAATTCTCTTTCACGTGTAAAATATAGGTCTATATGCTTTCCGATGATGATAGTAACGTCAGAAGTTAATGCGAGTACGGTTTTTATTATTATTTTATTAACTGTACTATTCTGGTAATGGTGGTGGTGTAATTGTCAGATGGTGCTTGTACAGTAAGGGACATTTCTGGATGGTACACTTTTGCCGTAAATTTCCATATGGGTGTACCATCCAGAAGTGTCCCTTACTGTACATCCACTGGCATTAGTCAAGTATGCCCGATCGTGAAAGAACGTTGGGCAGACTGCACGAATTAAGAGAATACACAAATGTAAGGACAAACTCGACATACATTCTGTCTATCCTGCTTAACACTTGCGATTTGCTTATTATTACTATTATTTACCTCTTACACCTAACATTTCCAAACACGAAGCCTGAGGAGGTAATACAGTCCCTCCACCAACCGTTCCTATCTCTATAGAAGGCATGGTGCACGAGACGTAGAGATCTTTGCCATCTTCACCCCATGGTTCCATCAAAGTCATACAGTTACTACTGCCAACATTCTGAGCTGGATCCTGAAAATCACAAACATTACTTCATAAGATAAAACTTAGATGAAAATATACATAATATATTATATAGAGCGGGAGGATGTAAGGAAAAACCTTCAGTGTCCGTTGAAAAGATCATGTTGCGTGTCGATTCTTGGAAATTAGAATAAGATAAGTAAGTAAATTAATTCGAAGTTTTATCGCGCACATAGAGTTATAAAAATTATTTTCTCTTGCATATTGTACAACACGGTGGCTTAGTGGTACGACGAGATCGTGGTTAAATTCCAGACCATGTGAGCTTACAATGGACAGTATTGTGTCGATCGGATTTTTCGTTTCCTTCCACGTTTTCATTTCATAATTTCTTTCATAATTGTTTACTTTCATGAACCATCCGTATCCTTTACCTTACAGGGCTACAAGTTAAATAATCGTGGGACGTTAAATTAGGGATTTCATTTCATTTTCATTTTTGTTTTATGCACATTGAGTAAATGTCTGAAGTGCAATGCATTTAAGTTGTAATGGAAACCAACAATATATTAATTAGGTTTGAAAGGACTGTATTAAAAATGTATAACACAATACCAATGAAAATATATAGAACTGTCCAAGTTTCAGGCATACTCTTACAAATGTTTAATGGGGCTTTCTTTCGTCACACGACACACATCTATGTGCTACCTGACGAAGAACTCCCACTCCATTGGATTAGGCAATGTGCAGAAGATGACTTAGCGCTTTTCCCATGGCCCCCTACATCTCCCGTTCTAACAGCTTGTGATTTCTTTCTTTGAGAGCATGTAAAAGACACAGTATATGTGCCTCCACTACCAACAACTTTGGTCAAGCTTCAGGATTGTATTAGAGATGCATTTACAATCATTAGTAGGGATATCCTAGAACACGAGCGGAGTGAACTATATTATCACATCTGTTTCGTCTGACGAAAAGAGCTACATCGAACATTTGTAACATTATACTCGAAACTTGCACAGTTTCTGTATATTTTCATATATCGTTCGTTATTGTATATGTTATATATTTTTAATAAGCCCTTTCAAACCAGATGAATCATTTATAGTCACCCTGCTTTTACATGAAGAAAATATAGCAGTTTCCACCCACTCACACGACATCAAATTTAAAAAGGGAGTATAGGAGAAAAGTATCTCAAAAATTAAGCAAGAAGTTTAGTGCATAATATACTCCTCTGAATCTCAGAAACAACCTACGGCTAAGTAAGTCTTTATGGAACAATAATATGTAGCAACAATTTGCAACTCATGATACCTAAGTATAAACTCAGCTACGATGACAAGTTTTGTAAATGCAAATACGTAATTTTATGAAATGCATTCTTAAGTCTTATGCAAGCTTCTTTATCTTCTTTTTATTTTTTACTTTATAAACCCTTTCCTTTACTACAATGTTAAAGTATGAAGAACTTTCACAAAGCAAAAATAATACCTGTCCTGTAGCGATAAAAATAGCTGTCACCAGATTCGCGGCGTGAGCATTGAAACCACCTATGCTACCAGCAATCGCAGATCCCATAAGATTTTTAGTAATGTTTACATCCACCAGAGCCTGTACAGATGTCTTCAACAAGTCGGTAACTATTTTTGCTGGAATAACAGCTTCACAAACAACAGATTTCCCTCTGCCTTCAATCCTGCAAGCAAAAAACGTAATGACTTACTATAATCAAAGTTATGCCCATTCTCACGGTTCTAAAAATAAAAAATAAATAAATAAATAAAATAAAATAAAATAAAAAATTAAAAAAAACACTTTACATTTAAATGTTTATTTTTTATTTTTTCATTTACTTGGGTATTATGTTGTATATATCTGGTAATAAAAAGAATTGCGTGTTAAAATGGAGTTTTATCATGTATAATTTTACGAGACTTGCATTTTAAATTTCTACCTACAATTGTTTGTTTTCCATGCAAATAATACACTCAGAAAATCTGGATAGCAAATGTTATCCTTCATATAATGAATCAACTTCCTTCAACGCAATCAAAACTCACCAATTTACTGCAGCTGGCTTCTTGTCAGTACAGAAGTTCCCACTGAGACTGAGAATTTCCATATCTTGGAAAATCTGTTGGACATATTGCAATGAGATTTCAGTCCCCTGGAACAAGTGAAAGAGTAAAAATGTATAAACAGTAGAATGTACGATTTATTAATTTACTCTACAGTACATTCTCATCGAGGATTTCTAATAATTAGAACAATATATGGAAGATTGGGAAACGGAAATGCTGGACGATTTGACCACGGTTAGTAGTATAACCTTGATAATTCTTGACACAAATATTTGAATTAATTGTATTAGAGCTTATGAGCCTTTTGATACGATTTGGTTTATTTTTGGGAAGATTTTTATTCAAAATAAATATACAAAAAACGATTTTATAAATTAACTACAACATGCCAAAAAGAATTTTTATGTACTACATGTCCTTCGAACTTGGTTTCAGTAGATACCACGCGTCTCCTACGTTCCAATGCATAAGATATTGATATGCGTACATGCAAAATATGGTAAAACATTATTTGCACTATGTTCATTTTTTTTTTTTTTAAAGTAAAAATAAATCTTAAGTTAGCATTTCACAATTCGTCAACTAAGCTCAATGAAATGATAGTAATTACAACATACGAGTACTTAAATAATTGGTGAAATGACGGAGTGCAATAAAACCAGGTGAATTTCGTGAATATTAACGCAAGCGGTTTCTGCCATCAAATGGCCTCAAAGACTACAAACCTCAGCACCAGAGAAAACATTTCACCGATTTTAGTCATAACGGTTTCTTTTTACTTCTTTATTAGCTTTCTGAATTTTCTATGGAGTTTCTTTAGGTAGAATGTAAGAACAATGTTACTTTGTTCTACGAGACTGACAAGGCAAGTTAGTCACTTTCCACTCATCAAGTATAACGTTATATAATGATAAACACGATGGAATTGATAAATCTGTGTAAAATCGCTTTCTATTTACGATTCATTAAAACGTAATTTCTTGATGTTTCATTTCTCAGATCCGAGCGTTCCGAGAAAATTCATGTACCTGCACGCATTGAACTTGTAACTCTACACACCACAGGTAAACTCTAATTACTGAATAACGATTTCCTTCATCGTAATTTTTATTTTCTTATATTCTAATCGTTTCTGTCTTCCTTCTAATGTTGTTCTTGGACACTGTAATTTATTCAAACAGAATTTGGAAAGCTCATACATTAAAGCTAAAATTGATCTTGCATCATATGGCTCATCCACGAAATCACTCATTCGGCCATTTTAAATACCAGATTCAATAGGAGTAAATTTAATAAAGTACGTACTGGGATTAAAAAAAAAGAAAAAAAGAAAAGAAACTTGGCAATAATAGTTTCAACCCAAGCAAATTGCCATCTTTTACAAAAGCAAACGTAATTCTCGCATTTGGTTTTATAGGTCTAAAATTAAATGGAAAATGGTCATGTCTAGTTGCAGAGATGGTCAACTTAGTGTTCCATGGCGAAATTAAGTTCAGTTTTGCCATGTATAATGTGTATCTTTGCCCAAAAGGTTTATTCGATTTAGTGATAAAAATGGATCCGGCTGAAGACGTCAACTTCGTATCTCACTAGAAACTAGACTTCATACAATGAGTACAATATCAAAGTTTTAAGAAAATTGAATTAAGACAATTCATTAAAAATCGTTCTAAATTAACATTAAAGCTTACGGAAAGGAAATAATAATCATAAAACCTGTAAGAAGTTGGATAAAGAAGTTTGCCGAACACTGTCCTTAGAGAGCAATAACCGGGTATTTAAAATACCAAAGTCGGTTTAAAAAAGTACGTTAGAGGTGGAAGTATGATTTAAAGACTAATTTTCTACGTAAAGCAGTACTGCTGTTGAAACACCCGAGGTACGAGTGACGCTTTGCAGTGATACAATCAAAACAAATGGCTGGGAGTGGACTTTCTTCCTACTGTTCTGTTTTCGCGCATTGCGTGGTATCAGTACCATATCTACTGTGTTGCACCATTTGAGATTTCGAATAGATCCTTTCGGAAAAATAAGGATGTGCTTTATACATAAGTAGTGCTGATTCCTTATCTGCATAAATATTTTCAAAGATTTTACTTATTGTTTATGCATTAAAAGCAACAGTGATATCTTTGTACAAAATGCTTTATTAATCTAAACACGATCATCGAATTTATTGAACTGTGTTGCAACGTAGGCTAAGGTTCAATCAAACAAAAATCAACGTTGTCAACCACAGAGTAAACGACTGTGTTCACTACACGTGCGACCGACTTTATTATCATAGCTGGAGAGCTCGATCATTTTCTTCACACACTTTAGGCAGAAGTTAGTATGCAAAGATTTCTTTCCCTAAAAGTTTAATCTCAAAATCTAGGTGACCAAAATACATGACAAAGTACTGCTTACTTATTTAAAAATTCGAACGAGAGTAAGAAACAATGATAAACGAACTAAAAAAAAAAACTCTTATTTCATCCATAAATGAATATATACATCCAGACAAACTAGTAAATACAATTTCTACTATATTCCTTTCTACAAAGACATTTCAATTACTCCAATTACCTTTGATAGCATGTTCATTCCCATAGCATCACCAGTCTTTGCCACAAATCGGATAAAAAGATGCCGTCCTGCTATGCGGACATGCAGTTTTTGTAAGCGTGCAAATCTACTTGTAGAATCAAAACTTTCCTTCATTTTCTCAAAATTAGCAGCATCCTGCATCCAAATCATTGCCTCACTGTAAAGAAAGAAGTACATTTTTGACTTCTGCATATATACATTAAAATCATTGTTTAATGTGTTTTAAGGTCTACTGAGGGAAAAAAAATACGTATTTTAATGCCCATAGAACTTATTTTACTCTGACAATACTTCATGTGCGTACAATATACACATACTAACTGATCATTCCACATATTAGTGTTCCATATATTATGTAGCCCGTAAGTCAATTGGCACTAACCGCTACTTGACTAGGCCAGAAGTTCCCATAATTCAGTTGACACTATCACTGATGAGACTCTTGTGAGTTGAAGCTGTTGTTTATGTGAGCCCTGTAGCTATTAGTGCCAGTTATTTGAGAAACAATGAACAAAAAACTATCTACAGAACAGTGTGAAGAAAATATAACCATAATTACAGTGATGTT